>NC_065408.1:15621517-15948285 GCF_024362695.1 Pectinophora gossypiella | reverse complement strand
TCACAGATAGGGGCACAGCAAGGAGATCCTCTTGGCCCACTGATTTTTAGCCTGGCTATTCATAGAACTATATCTTCTCTGGAGGCTCCTTTGAACGTGTGGTACCTGGATGACGGCACTATAGGAGGTAGTCCGGATACTGTGGAAAGGGATGTCCGGAAACTGTTCCCGGCGCTAAGGAAGCTGGGCCTTGAGGTAAATGCCTCCAAGTGTGAGTTTTTTCCCTGCAGCCTGGAGGCATTAGACTCGTATCAAAGATTTCAGTCCCTAATTCCCGGGCTCAGGATCGTCGATGAGGCATCTTTGAGCTTACTGGGCGCGCCTGTTTTCCCGGAAGGGGTGCCTGATTGTTTGTCCTCAAAAACAGAAACGTTGAAATCACTAGCGGAACACTTAAAACATCTGCCCGCACACGTCTCTTTAACCCTCCTTCGTAGCTGCTTGGCCATGCCAAAATTGACGTACGTCATCAGAACAGCTCCTACATGGCGATTCCCGGCTGAGGTAGCTGGTTTTGATGGCGCGTTAAGGCAGGTTCTGGAGGAGACACTGAACGTGGCCCTAAATGAGGCCCAATGGTGCCAGGCTAGTTTGCCTATTAGACACGGCGGGCTGGGTGTGCGCCGCTTGCAGGAATCAGGTCCAATTGCCTTCTTGGCCTCCTCGCATGGGGTCATGGAGCTCGTCACTCGTATTTTAACTTCTTATGGTGGTGGGCTCTGTATCCCGTACGCAGTAGAGGCCATGGATATTTGGTCGATTTTATGCCCAGGTGGCACCCAACCGCTCCATCCAGAACGTCAAAGAGACTGGGACGAAATAGTGTCTTCCCGTTCGGTGGCAGATCTCATCGACGAGGCGTCGGGGTTGGAAGCGGCCCGGCTTCGTGCAGCGGCAAGACCTGAATCAGGCTGTTGGCTCCAGGCTTTCCCGTCCCCGCACGTGGGCACGCTTTTGGACGACGACTCGCTCAGGATAGCTGCAGCGTTGCGTCTCGGATGCGCTGTTTGCGAGCCTCATACGTGTGTGTGCGGTGCCAGGGTGGAAGCAGATGGTTACCATGCTTTGAGCTGCATGCGGTGCGCCGGCCGTCGACCTCGCCATCATGCGGTGAACGACATCATCCGCCGTGCTTTTATTTCTGCCGGAGTCCCGTGTGTCCTGGAGCCTCCCGGGCTGTCTAGGGCAGATGGCAAAAAACCGGATGGCCTTACGCTGATTCCGTGGCAGAGGGGTCGGTGTCTCATTTGGGACGCGACATGTGTTAGCACATACTCGCTTTGTCACCGGGGCGCTACGCAACAGTCTGCCGGTTCGGCGGCTGAAGCGGCGGCGCTCAGGAAGCACAATAAGTATGCCAATTTGGAGTCAGCGTATGAGTTCGTGCCATTTGCGTTAGAGACAGCGGGACCTTGGGGCGTTGAGGCCAAAGCTTTGGTGCGTGATGTTGGTCGCCGTATAAGGGTTGGAGGCGGAGACCCTCGAGCTGGCTTTTTCCTCGCGCAGCGTATTTCACTTGCGGTCCAGAGAGGCAACGCTGCAAGCATAATGGGTACGTTCGGGCGGGGTTCGCTTTCCGGAGGGCTTCTTGACGCCTGATATGGTTTTTATATGTATATATGTGTGTGTGTATTTTGACGTATTGTAGTGTAGGTTTTTAATTTGACTATGTTATATATTTTATTAACATTGTATTTAATTAATGTGTGAAACAAAAAAAAAAAAGAACATACTTATTTACTTTTTTCGTCATATATATCTTTTTGAATTACTCTGACTGCATTAAAAACCCAAATTTACAATTTTAATGGTTATTTTTATTTAACTTACATTCCAAAAGATGGTAGTCAGAAACGATTTTAAAGGTCCTATCTTACTAGTCTAACAAAATGTATGCAGTTGTGTGCTGGGGGGAAAAAGGCCACATCAAAGCAATTCATTTAAAAAAGCAATTTTGCTATTTAACACGTTGAGTGCCATACTAGAAACCATGTTTAGTCCAGTGAGCCGCAGCGGACACCATGTGACCGCCAGTATGTCGGGTCCAGGAAGCCGCGTCGGCCACGGTGTGTCCGCATGCCCACGATCACTTCGAAAGCCTCTAGGCGGCCGTCGGCCAGCGTTTCGACTGTTTTTACTACGGCAAGTGACCCGCGTGGCCTCACGGTACAATCTGACCCCTTGGCACAAAAAAAAAAAACTAAGTGACTTAGAATTTATGGACATTTCAAGAAGATGTTTTCAAAAATGTTGTAGATACATAAAGAAAGTATTTTATATCGTTCAATAGTATGACGTTATAGTTAGTTAGACATTATTTTTTGGTCTTTACAGGGCACTGTGAAGTTGTAATAATTAAAATCCATTTCAGTCAATTACGTAGCAAGTAAGTAATGGGTTCTGTAGGTAATTATTTAGTTTAGAAAATACTTTTTCACGAAAAATTCTAAGGTCTACTCCGTTAAATGGATAATAAAACATTACTTATTTTATTTTAACTACTTGTAAATAGTATATCAGGGGGACCGACAGCGTTGTCCACTCGGCGTCGGCGCAAGAACATACGGTTGGACGTTCGTGCAGGCCGCGACGGACACTGGTGTCTGCCATATGACATCTCGGAAAATAATAAGTTAATCGTCGTTTCTGTAAGGCGTTTTTGAGTTATTTCCTGACAATATTTGCGAAAAAAGTCCTCAACGATTTTTGGATAATTCTCATTAGTGATGCGTCAGGGGAAAGTATGCTGTCAGACACATGGTGTCCGTTATGGCACACAACGTGTTAATATTTATTTGCATTGCGCACTTACATTAGATGAATTGTTTCGATGTGGCGTTCTTAACCCCCCAGATCACCCATCTCTTGACACTGTCTTAGGAGTTTAGACTTCAAAAGAAAAAAAAACTGGAAATTTCCTTCTGATTATTTGTAGCTCCACCCACCTCACTACGGATCAGAGACATCATTTTTGTTTATGTAAATAAGCAAGAAAACAACCGAATTACCCATTATCGAAGAAAGTAAAGCCTCTCAGTCGACGCATCAAACAGAGGCGCGGGACTTACTGTGTCGCTTTGTATTCTTTGTAACAATACACTGCATTATTAAAGCGGTCGTCCCGCTTCGTGGTAAAAAATAAATGCTCCGGCAGAGGTTACACGTGGCGATGCGTTCGAAGACAATTTGCCAAATGTATGCCGCTTATAGTACTTTAAGGATAAATTACACGGAGTAATTTCCATTCGTCAATTCAGTCTTCCTGCTCCTCTGAATTTGTTGTAATCCACATAACATAAATAGCACATATACGTCCCAATTCTGGGCACAGGCTTCCTTAATCAACCTGAGGGGATATGGAGCGTACTCCACCACGCCGCTCCATGCGAGAGATGTTTTTACGGCTAGTGGCCGAGACCAACGGCTGAACGTGCCCTAGTACGGAATCATATTATTCTTTCGGATGATTCAAACTTGTAATATCCTTAACAAACAAAGGACTGTTGTAATGTAAAAGACGTTTTATATAAACGGATACGAAGATAGGCGCGGCGGCAGGGCGCGCGGGGCCTACTCCGGCCTACTCGAGTCCTGCGGTCGGGCGTCGCGAGCCTACATCCACCGACGCCGATTAAACATTCAACGAGTTCGCATACACACTTAACCCTCATAAATATTCAACGCAGACCGCGTACAATCAATTCTTGCAGCTAGTGCTCTCAAATGATATTTCTTTCTAACACCTCTTTAGTGGTTTTGTGCAAATATATCCAAAATGGACAGAGAAGGGGCCTTTGGCCAGCTCAGAATATTACATAGCCCCATTTAAAAAATACGTGAGATTATGTATCTACTTAATTGTTTTCTGTAATATCTCTCATTAAAATCAGATGAAATAGAGAAAAAGTAACGAAGATTGCATTATTTTATTTAGGTATTCATTTAATGATACCTTTTATTAATACTAGCGGACATACTCGACCAACCAGTGGTGGGCTACATATACCTAGTTTTAATTGATTTCCTAATCCCGATCCATCGTTACCAATATGATTTGAATTATACAGGATGTTAGTGCCAACGTAACGAATACTGAGGGGGATGATTCAGACCATGATTCTGAGTTAAAAATTCTACTCGATATCACCTCAGAATCATGGTCCGTGCTCATAGTTTTCGTTACGATGCCACTAACACCCTCTATATGAATTGTATTTGAGTTCCCGGTCCGAGGCCCATTATCATCCAGTCGAAGCGGTTACTTCAGTTGTGTTATCTGTGAAATAATGTTCAGCTATTGTCGTTATCTGTTGCATACCGATTGCTGGGCTATAAACATCGCCCTTATCGCCTCGGCTTCATTTTATATAGCACTTGGACACCCAATCCCATTGTACATATTATTTATAAATACATACATCGTCCATAGAACAACTCGACTAAGTCCAATGCTGTTACTATTTATAAGACTCTTGTACAGGTTGACCATAGATAGATTTATATTTATTTCGCTCGTTGTAAATCCTAAATCTATGATCTCGACAAAGAGACATCTAGAGTTTGATTCCCGATCAGAAAATTTTACGAAACAGACCTTTCTAATGTGTAGAACGTTTTCTCAGAAACACAAAAGCATTAAACGTTGCCGTAATATTAAAACGACTCTGGTATAAATATATCTGTTTACCTGTATCATGCCTCTCCCTAGTTGCAGCTCTATGTTCGAAGGGAAAAGTGTTTGAACAGTCGGATAATATGATATCAAATAGAGTGGGGGAAACGTTTGAATAAATATAAGGGTATCTATCGCGAAGATTACCGATGGGGCTGAAATATGAATCCTGAATTTTAAGCGTTTGGGCTACGTGCCTTCATAGTACACCACTTTCATGTTTGCTCGTCCTAAACTAACAGCCTGATTAAATTTGCTCGAATAACATTCCACAGATAGGATTCAGCTCAGATGAAGTATTTTGAAAAGAGTGTCATTTTTGCTCTTAACTATTCTGTATGTACCTATTATTGATATACATATAACTTTTAAAACTGTATTTTTTGACATTTTATACTTCAAACCAAAATAAGTTCTAAGAGTGTATGTTTCTTTTAAATTGTCATAAAAACAAAGCTAAGATACAACCAGGTATTGACTTCGTAAGATCCAGTTTTCTAGGTACGGAACTTTGTATGATTCGTTAAGATACCAATAAACAAGAAGCTACAGACCTTTGTCTAGTACACTACATCTAAACACAGTAAAAGGCTAACGTCTTGCCTTATAAAGAAGTCAAATAATTGAGTTGTTAAAAAAAAGCAAAAAAATATGTTTATTGTGCTAGTTTAGTGTACTACCACTATAAGATGGAAATACTTACATAAATTAACTCACAGCTATTTCCCAATTGGGGAAGATATAGGTACATCCATCGCGAGATGAACTAAGTACCCGCACCTCACCGAGCATACATAACACACACATAAATTCACGCTTGTAATCCGTAATGGGGTCAGCTTCTGCCTTTCTGGTTTGTGTTTGTGGTTCTACACAAGTAATCAAAGACAACTTGCAGACACTGTTGATACCAAGTTCTAAGATGGAAATAATTAATGCCAATGAAAGAAAGGAAGATGCATTTTTTGTTGACGTGACTTAATGTACATTTGCCTCGGATGGCATTCATTACTTGCCTGGAAGCGAGAAAGAGATGCAAGATCAGTGTACTCGTAACACGAGTAGGTATGGATATCGGTGTTCCGAGCCGGGGATAAAAGTCTCGCAGGTGCAGTGAAGTGGCAACGATAGCGGCAAACGCTGCTTCCGATGGCATTGACAAATTCCATCTACTCTTATAATGGTCATATTATATCTACGTAGCTCCCCGGATAGAGCAAATCCAATTCCTGAATACTTCAACTTCGACTTGTAAATACTAGAATTAGTCAATGATAGAAAATTCAGTTTCTCTCAGGGTTTTATATTTTTACCACTAACACTTTTTACAGACTAGATTTGAACACACAAAAACATAAACATAGCACATTAGTATGATCACAAGTCTTCCAAATTATAAAAAAATTAAAGGAAATAAAAATTATATTATTATTGTAATGTCCTTAGATTTAAATTAAAAAATAAAATATGTTATGAAGCGTAAAACGTAGACTACACTGTAAACCGTCTCGAACAAGGAGCGAGTATAATAAATTAATTACATTTATTACCACCTGATGTGATATGTTTGTTGTCCGCAGGTACAAGAAGTCTGCACTGCTGGCGGCAGTCGTTTGTGGCTGTTATCATATTGGTTCAGATGGATCTAGTTTGATTACTTTGTCCACTTTATTAGGATTATTTTAATATTTATTTTACGCCCTTTACATAATTTATTTATCATATCAATAATATTTTATTTAGGTAAAACAATCATAAATTAAATATACATATACCAAAATAATTATAAACTGGTAATTTGTCTATTATTATAAATAGTAAATTGAAACATATCATCCTGGGGTGTCCTGTCATATCCTGAAGTGAAGTTGAGAGAGTGATTTTATATTTGTATGGATATTCAGTTTACCTTCCCGATATTAAATACGAGTAGTCTGTAAGTCTATCCTCAGAACCCAGCTGATTTTACTCCTACTATTTCTAGTGATAATCCTCTCATTGTTTTATGACTATATTTGTGGCTAAGTCGACGGTTATATTTGTATATTTTGTAGTCTCTTTCCACACCCTAAGATTTAATTCTTATACGCGGTCTATTCGTGTCCTATGTCCTTCCAGAGATAGTCTAGTAATAAATAAACTATTTATGATATTCATTGTGATGCCGTGCTTCGCATAGCTACGAGTATACCTTACCCTCATACAACTTAATGTGCCAAATTTTGTAAAATTATAGTTTTTACTAAAATATATGTAACCCGTTTCTAGTCAATCCTGTTAAGTTGAAAAATAATTCCGTTATTGAATAAATAATTGTTACAGTGTTCAATAATTTTAATGTTGTTTTCAGTAGTGTTTCCATTAGTGTATCGAATAACCAAGCTTGCCCCTCACGCTTGTTAAATAAATGTAAATAAACAAAATTGATGCACAGTAAGAACGATAAATTTTAAACGATTATATAAAACTTCATATTTGATATTATTTGTTAATCAATCGACCTAGATATACCTACGTTAATGTATAAAATTGTATCTTTTATTAAAAATAAGAGATATATCACTAGGCTATATTTACGTACCTTTACTGTACAGATTGTGTGAATTTTGACGATGTAAATAAAGATATTAAAATTAGTATAAAATTAGGGTGGTGTTTTATTTATAATTGGATAGGGGACGATGCGTGGGGAAGATGAGATCGACGATTGATATAATTAAAAGGTTGCGTGGCTCTCGGGCGGCGGGGGCGCGCGGGGCGTGCTGGGGGAGGGCGGCGGACAATCTTATCAAGCATTTTCACTTACCCTGATGGACGTTATCGGCGCTCGAGAATCGATGGTGCTCTTTAATTGATTCCCCATTTCCAACGCCGGACTCTCTACAATCGGCTCTTTGTCTTTTCTAATCGAAATTCAGCCCAAGTAGGGCGGCGCTAACGAATTTTTCTTAAAAAGAATACCGATCCGATCGCAGTGAACAGACAGAATAAATGTTGTTATCGTTAAAGTGGCTTTTGGCTGCCGGGAAAACAAGAAACAGAGAGATGCTTTGTGACGATTTATTTATAGAGCTCCGGAACAAAAATAAAGCGTTGTAAAATACTTTTAGTGCGCGCAGTTGGTTTGTTGGGAACAAGTGGGTCGGTGGGCAGGTCGTGGCCTCTTGCTGAGTTATGTATAGACATACGTTTTTGAAAGAATGGGAAAAACCTGCGCTGTCGTACGACAGCGCATTCTTTCAAAAAAAGCAGTAATATTATTTAAAAACAGTATATCAATCAATATACGACTGGTTGTCTAGTTTTTGGTTGTTTCAGATTGCCTTTAATAGGTATTCTGCTACTATTATTGAACAATTAAAATACAATAAGTACTTATTTATATGACTCAAAATATATGAGAAATGACATAAGCTGTTTATGGTCTGATTTTTATCTTCAGTTTGGTAAGTCTGAAGTTAATACATCAGTTTTTTTAGTTTTAGTAAGCAGACCCCGGCATTCAGAGTCGAAACGCCATAACCCGTGGGGCCTTGGTCAAGTTGCAAAGTTGCAATCCAACTTATTTAAGGCTGTAACAGCTCCTTGTCAGCTCAGCTTCCTTCCTGCCGCTGCTATCCACGGAGCTAGGGAGGTTTTTATAACAGTTTTATCACATTTAAGTGCTTCTGTAGTGCACTTTATGATTCCTAGTTTGGTTATAGGACATGACAGGCTGATCAACTGATTGTCCGAAAGAAAGATGATCCATGCTTCGGAAGGCACGTTAAGCCTTTGGTCGTAGTTACTACTTACTGATGTAAGTGAGTGGTCGTTACATGAGCCGTGTCAGGGGCCTTTGGCGGCACAATAGTAACCCTAACACCGGGTTGATGGGGTTGGTAATTCACCTCAAGAATGTTAAACGAATGACCAGTGGACTTAAATCCCTAAAATGTACCCTTAGGATTTAAAAAGTTCAAATATTTGTACTTCTTCTGTATTACCAGTACCTATTTATAATAGTTTTAATATTTATAATTATGATTTTAAGTTTTCCGATAAATAAATTCCAGTAACCAAATACTACTTTTGTTTACTTTCTTTTATGTTAGGTGAACTTCGCTCAACCCCCCTATACCCTCTTCTTATATTTTTAAATATTACAAAACGATTGTGACAATCGACAGTGACATTGATAACAGTGTATATACAATATGTAGTCTCACATATTCTTATTACTGTCACTGCCAGGCCCCAGGACAAAGATAATATCAGTATTTTCTGTAATCCCCTTCCAATAGCCAGCTTAGTTGAATAGACAAAAGGAAATCGTTTCTATAGTAAACTACATCACCAGATGGTAAATCCGGCGCCGAGAAAGCAAACCGCATCTCAGCTGCAAGTTTAATTGACACCAGCCTCCGACCGGGTAATTCTAGACTAGACGACTTTGGTTAGGATCCTGTGCATATCTAAGTATTGCGAGAAGCCAAACTTAGGGGTAGGGTTAGGTTAGGGGATGACCCAGGAAAGTGTGAAAGGTAAGTACTGAAATGATGACTGACTGAAGTTAATGGAAAAGGAATACAATACATGTTGTCCCGACCACACTTAGAGTGAGATAAAGAAACCAAACTTGCTTCTTTGTGATAAATATATAAAATATATTATATGTACACCTACATTCTATTTTAAGTAATTTGGTAATATTTAATCTATGTACGAATATTAACGTATGTTTATGGAACACGACGTTCGTGCCTCACCCAACAGGGTCCACATAATACCAGCGTCGTGGTTCACGCCGCGACTTGTGCTGAGTGAGGCCCTTTTATCTCAGGACGTCCACCACCACCTTATGATCTTTGTAATGAACATCCTTCTATGCTTTTTATTATTGTTTTGTAAAAAAAAATAAGTGATGTTATTGTCTTGTCTTTGTGTGTGGCGTCCTTTTAAAATAAACAATTTCTATTCTATTCTATATTCTATTCTTCTAGCGAATAAAATCAGATCCTCGTAATATAACTGATACAGGAATTGTGTCCTTTTAACATGATGGATGGAGGCCTTAATGGCTTAGTGGTTAGATCGTTGATCTCTCGAGCCGGAGGTTCCAGTTTCGATTCTGAGTGAGGTCGTCACTAAAGCTACTTTATGATACCTAGTTTAATTAGGATATTACAGGTTGATCACCCGATTATGCGAAATTAAGATGATGAGGCCATGTTAAGCAGTTACCATTAAGTTTTTTCTTCAAACCTGAAACAACCGATAAATAAACAATAAATATTGTAATACCATGTTGTTAAAGACGATCTAGGCACTCGGGAGCGTATCAAGCCAAGTTCAGCAAGTAACCCTCATTTGTTTTTAAAAGATGTGTTGCTGTTGCAGTTTCTAGTCATTTCTTCTCCTCAGCCATAACACCTTGCGAAAAGACGTAAATTCAAAAATGTTACATTGACCTTCAACAAGTTTATCCATTATAATTACGTTGAATAAATGATTCTGATTTCTGATTATTTATATACTGGCAAGCAGCACACGAACCATTTATAACTATTTCATATACACGTGTCAAATTTGGCTCAAAAACTAGCCAAGTCGGGCTATAGTATATTATCTTAAGTTATAAGAATAAATTATATTTTATGTTGCTATTAATAAATTTCAGGACAGACCATTGAACTTGGCTACCATTTCCCATTTATGTTTTTGATGGGTTTTGTCTTCTGTAACATGATGGCAAAATTGCGGAAAATAAACTGTCTAACAAAACATCCTGTTTTTATTAAATTATGACAAACCAATATCGGTAACATACTCATCAATAATTCACTAAAACATTTTCTAAATCTGCTGTGTCTTTGACACAATGCTTGTATGTGTCAGTTATTGTTAAGCCTAATCGGAGGCGGTCCGGTGACTAGAAAATTCTCATAACCGTTGGAAGAGGGAATACGTCGAAAATTCCAGAAGGGCCAATATGGAGAATCGGACACCTTTGCTGTTGGTGTATTCTAATCGGTCGTTAGAATCACAAGCTCACAACAGGAGTTACTCACCCACCCATATTCTAAAATGTCAAATCGAAACTTCACCCACTGGACTCGGCCTCAGCTAAGGATTTAAGTAATTTAAGTTGACGGTTTCGTCCGCAACGAGGACTTTATGCACTGGAGTCGAGCATTATGATACATACTGCTAACAAAATAATACGAATATAATGATGTCATACCTCCACTCAGCCTCACTGGAGTAAACTCAAGATAAGGTTGAGGGCGACGTTGAAGAACTTCTTCTATCGTGTGAGTTGTGAGGTGGATTACAAACCCCATCAACCATGGTGTCAGGGTTATTATTGAGCCGCAAAAGGCCCCTGACATAGCTCGTATAACGACTACTTACTTACATCAGTAAGAAGTAACTAGGATCAACGGCTTAACGTGCCTTCCGAAGCACGGATTTTCTTACTTTTTGGACAATCAGGTGATCAGCCTGTAATGCGCTAACCAAACTAGGGATCACAAACTGATTTTTGTGATATGTCCCCACCGGGATTCGAACCCAGGACCTCCGGATCGTGAGCCCAACGCTCAACCACTGGACCACGGAGGCTGTTGAATACCGATTTTGATTGATTCTGAGTCCGAGGTTTTCCTTAAAGTCGCCTCAAATGGGGCCGTAGTCGGGAAAGTTCGAGTTAAAATAGTAGAAAACGAGTGTAAGTCACTTTTGTAGATTGCCTTAACATTGCCACGGGCAATCACTTTTATTACTAAACAACGTATCGCGTGATAGGTTCATAATGTATCAGACAGAAATGGGCATCGTTTCGCAACAACAAAACGTCAATCACGTGACCATTACGTGTAATCTATGACACTGCGAAAATGTCGAGTGACAATGAGTCTGAAATAAACTTTTCTACCTTTATTTAGGTGTAGGTACCATCATCATTTATTAAAGAGCCACGCTCTTGTCGGTGTAGCATTTTCCATTCCAGTCTATCAAAGGCCAATTCCTTGACTTCCCTTTAAGACACGACGTTAACCTTTTCTTTAATCTGTTCCATGTAAGCTCTTCTTGGTCTTCCCCTTCGTCTCTTTCCTTCTATAATGTTTTTAATATATTCGTCGTGTCTTATTAGGTGTCCCATCATCATGCCTCTGCTGTCCTCAATAATTCTCAGTATTTGTCTTACCATACTGTACCACCATACCACCATAGGTACCATATTATTATACCTATATTTTTTTAAACATGGTTTTTACTGAAAAACTGTAAGCTTGCCTAAGATGGTATTAACTACTTGGTCGGAGAAATGAGAAGCGCTGAGGGCTCGGTTAAGACAACAGGCCTGTTGTGAACGTGACTAAGGCCTTCTTCTTCGTCTGAAAGGCGCGTTGGAGGAAAATCAATAACTACGCCGGCGGGATCGATATCTTTAATATATTATTATGCTCTAATGACAATGTAGTCAAGTGCAACAACATTGCACGATGAATTAAGCAAACACAACAAAACTATACTATAATAATACATTCATATTTTTTAATGCCTACATATTTCATAAAATAGTAATAGCGAATAAAAACTAAGGGGACACGTTGTTCCTCTCGTGTAGTTTCAACACTTGTTACACTTCAACACTTTGGGTTCCATTTGTAGTAAAGTGTGGCAATGCTGGACCTCAGGCGATATCATTTTTGTGAACGAGACTCATCCCGGGCAATGCTGTGCCGTACAGTGTTGCCACACTATCGATAGTTCCATTATAGATGACCTTGAAATTACAATATAAAAAGTAAAAATAGAATAATTAATGTTGATGCTTTAAAGGACAGAGTACTGCGAGGCAGAAGGCAAAAGGGAAACCACTTCCCTATTTTTTCCTAAAAATACTGAATCGACAAGAGCGTTGCTCTTAAATTAGAGATGATCTAGGTACACACTTTTAGTAATAACAAGTCACAGGCGAACTATGCGAATAATTTCCAGATTTTAACCATTGTGTCTTAGACGTAGCTCAAACTCACGTAACTAACATCATAAATAAGCTCACGAGTACGAATCTCTCTTTAAACCACTGAATCAGATTGGAAGGTAAGGTATGCAGATCCTGTGTAGATAGAGCAACGCTATGAAAGATGATATCGATATCGTGGTACACCGACGGGCGTCACTGAGGCCTCGGTTCCCCACGTGCCAGCCCGAAGGGAGGGCCAGGGAGGCCGCTCCCAGCCGACACTTGTAAAATTTCACGCTCAGTTGCGCGCCTTATCTCCCAAGGATATATGAGGATATCTCACAGCAAACTACTCTCATGATGGAGTACGCTTTATTTTCCGTTTAAATAAACTCCAACTAAATAAATTTGCTCTGCAAAGATATTTCGGGAATTTTATTAAGTGGATTCTGGACTTTATGTCATAATAAAACAGGTTCCAAATCTTGGATTTAATCGCTTTTTTGTGTATTGAATAAACCGTATCCCAAATATTTCGTAGGGAGAAAGAAACATAAAATAACAGACATATCGACTTATGCTGTTTCATACTATGTATAGTACATACAGTCTGGTGAAGGTCGCGGGAAGCCGCTGGATGCGGGCAGCGCAGGACCGATCGTCGTGGAGATCCTTGGGGGAGGCCTATGCCCAGCAGTGGGCGTCGTACGGCTGATGATGATGATAGTACATACACAAATAAGACCACGACTATTAGGCTAGTCAGAGGTTCATCCGCCGTAAGATGAACTATGTACCCACGCTTCATCGAGCTTTCTGTTAAACCAACCAAGTGTTGTGTTGTTTATTACCCCAGATGCTAATATCTCAGCCTAAGCTGACTATTAACCCAATAAAGTTAATAGACAATGACTATGAAATATTGACAGAATTTCCTTTCGTAGCCACAGTTTCTAAAATACATTATCAAATGAGTATTATATAAAATTATTGGATGCAATGTTTTGTTTCGCTATAAATGAAACAAGTCAAGATTATACTCAAACTGTTTGTAATCAACATGCGTCTCAGATGAAAATCACAAGTGTGAATATTGGAACGTAACTGCAAGCATGACTTAATTTTAATTAAAAATTCGCTGCATGACTAAACAATTTGATTAAAAAAAATCATCGCTCCAGTGTAAACTGGCGCATAAAAATACAAAATGCACATAAACTGGACGGTGTTCATTGTGTTAATTTGTAGTTTAATCGTCCTCGGGCAGGTGAAGATCCGGCCGCTGAGGCACGTGCGGGGGGGAGGCTCCAACCTGGTCACCAGGAAGATTGCTGTCGTAGTTCCCAAGAGCTTTTCGCATACTCGTAAACCACCGTGGCAAAGGGTCAACGAAAGGCATGGATCGGCAGCAATCAACAAGACGGTTAATAAGTTGCTTAACAGTCAAACTACAATTTTCCATGAGGACCTGTGGACCAAGAAGACGAAACCGACTACGCGTAGCACCAGCCCTCCGTGGGAGAAGGGCTCTCCACCGGCCACCGACCCCTTCGCCAAAGACATCACCAGATGCAAACATTACGCCAACTGTCACTCCAAATTGTGGGAAAAAAAATAGCTAGTTGGACTCTGGAGTATTTGTGATTAATATGTATTGTTTTGTGTAAGGCTGGTTTCAGAGCAGATGATCCGTGCGGACCTTGGGAACGGAGTCACACTCGTTGACACACCGTTTTACAGTGATGAGGAATGCTCCGTACGGACCACGGTTGCTCTAAAACCAGCCTGAAAAGTTATAGTTTTTTATTCCTCTCTTCAACAAGATATCCTAAATTCTTGTCCTTTTTGTTCACTGTGACGATTTAATGCGTCAATGTGTTCAATAAATTTAAGTTAAATAAATAGTAATTGTCAAATATAAGTGATTTTCAATTTTATTCTAGTGAAATCTAGTTTTCTTACAAACTATAAGTACATCATTCAAAAAACTCTTCATATAACTACTCTATACGTAAGGAAGGTTAGGAAAAGAAACTGCCTAACCATTGCACTACAGTAATCAGAAATCAGAATCATTTATTCAACATAATTATCATTTTTGACTTTACGTCATTTCGCAAGGTGTTATGGCTGAGAAGAAGAAATGACAAGAAACTGCAACAGCAACACATCTTTTAAAAACCAATGAGGGTATACATTAAGTACAAGTTATTTAATAACTAGAGGAACACATTCAATAACAGACATTCTTATCATTTAGGTAGTCATTAATCTTATAATAAGCTTTTTTACATAAAGTAAGCATCACACGAGCTTTAAATAAATTTTTTGACAAATTTAAAATATTATCTAGTATTTTGTTGTAAAAACGTAACCCCAAAAAAGATGAATTTAATTTACTTAATCTAGAATTTGAAATAGCAATTTTATTTTTATTAAGTAACGTTGCTTCTACTAATCGTTCCAGAAGCCCGTAATGCAATCTCATTTCTAACTTAACATCACGCCCGAAGAAGTAACCTAACCATTAGTATACCCACTTCTCGACAGCTACTTAAGTCTCAAGTAATAGGGAGCGAGCCTATTGTCATTCCGGACACAAATCCTGGAAACCACGTGATATCAATTATGATCCAAACATGAGTCCAGACCTACAAAATTGAATTCAGTGGTTTGGATTCGAACCAATGACAATGTAAAATGGCATGCGTTCTCCGCACAGGATTATCACGACTTCAATCATTTATTCCTACTAAAAATCTTTATCAGTACATTTCCCGATGGGTAAAAGCAAAAACTCATATAAGAAAGAAACATAAAACATTTAAGTACATGAATTGTAATTACTTTAACCTTTTGGACGCCGCAAACAATCAAACCACATGTCATTCACACTTACACGAAATATTATATCGGGCTTGACGAATCGGGTGTAGTTAGGAATGTATAGCGACATCGTGAACCCGCCCACCCGATGTATTGATTATAACACCACACGACCCCGACGCATCGAGCAGGCCTTCAATCAAATGCAGCGTTCTAAATAAAAATACTCAGAGTAAGCCGCTGCTGAGTTAATCACTTTACAACCAACGTATTGTGATATATTTTGTGTCCCTCTCCTGGGCACGATCTTTCTAACCTCGATCCGAGGAAGTACGAAGCATACTGCACGAGGCTATTCCATTGCGATTACACAGGAGAATTAAATGTAGTTAACACGCCCTATTATGCTTTGTATTGTTCATAAACATATTTTTACGGCTATATCCCAATTGTCGTAGTCATAGGTACGTCCATCGCAAGATGAACTAGGTACCTCACCGAACTTTCTGTTAGACCAACGGTGTTGAGCCGTATCGCCGTCGTAAAAACTGATGATACGATTAAGTTTGTGTAGCGTATGCGTCTGTGTAACGTTTGTGCAACTCTCGAATCGCGTGCCTGCCGAAATTTTTATATTTCATCACTAATTTAAGATCCACGCTCTTGTCGGTGTAGCATTCTCCATTCTTATCTATCAAAGACCAATTCCTTCACCTCCTTATAAAACACGACATTCGCCTTCTCTTAAATCTGTTCCATGTAAGCTCTTCTTTGTCTTCCCCTTCCTCTCTTTCCTTGTAGCTTCCCTTCTGTGATGTTTTTAATAAATTCGTCGTGTCTTATTAAGTGTCCAATCATCTCTATAATATATCTAGCAAAGAAAAATGCAGCGACTGTATATTACAATTTGTAAGGCAAAGATGAATTCATGCGTGTTTGCAATCACCCTATTCGTAGAGTTTTTTTTAATATAGCCGAAGGCAGCCAACATGTTGCATGCTAGCATTTAAAGTAATTAAAGTCTATAATAGTAGTACTCTTACGCAGCTACACCATTATAGATGGCGATACGGCTCACCCATTATCACGTTGGTCTACAGAAAGCTCGGTGAGGTGTGGCTACTCACTACTAGTTTATCTTGCGATGGATGTACCTCTAACTACCCCAATTTGGAATATAGTCGTGAGCTTATGTTCACTCTACATGTCGCATTATGGGTCCGATAGCAGAAAAAAATTATGCTAGAGTGTAAATTAACTAAAGTATGTACATATATAAACAAAGAAAAGGTCCAAGCGACTCGAAAGTGGCACGGGACTTCCTGCCACTGACTATATCTGCAGAGCGTGTGTTAGACCTTGCCGCTCTCGTATTGTCTTATGCAGTATATATAGTAGTAGAATTACCTCCCAAATTAAAACAATTTCATAATTATTTTCGGTATCACAAAGTTCATACTACATTGATCTTTACTCGGGTGAGCAGAATTACCAATTATCACAAGACAACTCACAACTACTCTTGATACGAAGTTCTAAGATGGATATTACGAACCATTTGTAGCTAAATTTCCATTTAGTTAGAGATATCCAGCCAAGTTGTTGATAATGAAATGTGAGGCAGGCCTATAACAATTCACGTCAAAAAAAAACAATAGGGTAGGTCAAAGATAAATTAAAAATGTTATTCTCAAAATAGATCTTACTCTGATGTAACTTTTTTATTTTGATTATATTGAATGCTATTGTAATTTATTTAATAATTTTATTTGTAATTTAATAATCTGTTATGTTTCAAATTCGTATACCGAAAGGTGCGACATAGTGCGACATATATTATATTGTAACAACTCTTTTACCTATGTTGACGAATAAATGAATTTGAATTTGAAATTATCAAAATCTATTTTTTCCAAGCCAAGATTCTAACTTTACACACCCTAACTATACTAATCCTTAGTTTTAAACCTCTACATGGTAGGTGAAATATGGGGCTTGTTCGTTTCGATACTACAATAACTATAACTAACGGAATGGCAATGAAGAAGTAAATAAATTAGTTGCCCATGGTGATAACATGAAATAGTTTTTCCATCTTACGCTCCTGTGATGGGAGCGAAATGGCCAAACCACATATTTTACTTGACGTGTAGAATTTGTAAACTTAGGGTTTGTATACTTAGTTAGTTCATGTAGAGTTTGAAGCTTGGCTCTACATGAGATCGGATAACTTTTTGATATTGCGATCGATACGATCTCGTCTTGACAACATTTTACATGAAAATGTTTTTGTTGGGATTTCTCTTCTTAGTGCCTAAACAGCACAGCAACCGCGCCGATACATGTCCAGGGTTTTGACCAATAGATGAAGCGTATGCAATCCATGCAGATATACATCTCTACTTCATCAACATCAGCCCATTAACGTCCCCACTGCTGGGGCACGGGCCTTTCCTATGGATGAATAGGGAGATCGGGCCTTAAACCATCATGCGGGCCCAGTGCGGATTGATGGTTATTAACGACTGCTAATGCAACCGGAACCAACAGCTTAACGTGCCTTCTGAAATACGGAGGAGCTCGAGATGTTTTTTTTTGTGGTCACCCATCCTATGACCGGCCTTTGCGAAAGTTGCTTAACTTCAACAATTGCGGACCGAGCGCGTTTACCGCTGCGCCACCGAGCTCCTCAATCTCTTCATCTCTACTTCAAGTGAAACTATTCCACAATCCATATTCACTCTATAAGAAAATTAGTACTACTTACTGCTAAAATAGGCTTAATAATTATGTTTTCCCGAGCGGCCAGTTTGACTGCGCACCCTCTAAACGCCTAAGGTGTATGCGACCGTGCAACAGTCATTTTTGCTCAACTGCGCACCCTCTTATTATCTTGGGCGTGTAAATCAGCAACTTAAAAAAGAAAGTTCGACTTTTGCTAGTACTAGTAGCGAAGCGCTGTTAACCAATCTATGGCATGACAAACTTATATTTTCACTTCGTTCAACAAATCATCCATACAATATGTTCGAAACTCGACCGCATTAATAAATTTGTCTTTGTTTAGGAAATGATAGTTCGAAATTTTAGATTTTTTTTGTTGTTTGTGTACTACTGCCTATCTATATCTCAAATTTCAGCCTTCTAAGACTTCTGGAAGTACCTTATGATTGCGATGATCGTTAGTGAGTCAGTGTTCACAAGCTTGTTTGTATATAATTGTATATAGTGAGAAATCGGGGGTTTTTTGCATCACAATAAAATCTAAAGTATAATAGCTATGCATTTGAAACTATATATATTTAATAAGTCTTAATAAGTCTACTACTGGCAACATATTGTAAGAATTTGGTTTACCTGGTATAATCCAAACCAGAGCTGTGAGGATTCAAAAATTCGAGAAAAGGTAGGTAGTGCCCTGCCTACCTCTTTGGGGATCCAGAGATGTTATGTACTTATTGAAAACGGTTCATACAGGATCTATGAGGTAGCAGTTAGACAAATTTACAAGCAAGTTATGGGTTCTTTATAACATAACATATCGATTGCATTGCGTTAGCATTTAAAATCATAATAATTCTACATAATATTTAACAGATTTGAAAAAAGAAACAGGTTATCAATTCGACCCTTAGGTATGTAATTTCTTACTTTTTATTACACAGATTTTGAAGTCAGTTTAGTTTTTTAAATAATTCATTCCTTCTAGTAGGTTGTGAGACCAATGACCGACGTTATCAACCCTGGTGTCAAGGTGACTACTGAGCTGCCAAGACCCGCGACTCCTCACGTAGCATCTAACATAAAATGTTTTTTTTTATGTTATAATACAAATAACATTGGTTTGTTTTTTTTTTTTGTTAAGAGATTTGAGTACGTTTGATCATGATCCGTTGATGTTAAACAGCCAGGGTTAATGAAGTCAGTTATCGACTTCACAATCCGTATTAGAGAATTATTTATTTCCATAGTTTTACATAGTACTTCTAACATAATTTAATTCTTAAAATTACGGTAAGTAATTTTAATAGATAATAGGTAGATCTTGTTTGATATTTCAATTGCACATTTTTAATTCCTGATTCTCTTAAATATGTCTTCTCCTGGATGACATCCAACTGACGCACGGCGATCTTATCTTCTATATACGACAGCACTGAAACGATCATTGGATTCAAACATATTGGATGCAATTATTGATTACGATGTAAACACTAAACGTCACATTGTGTACAATTTGTTGATGTCGGGCTCAACATGCGTCTCAGATGAAAATCACAAGTGTGAATATCGCAAGGCATGACTGCGTTTTAATTAAAAGTGGATTGCATAACTAAACAATTTGATTAAAAAATCAGCTTTCCAGTGTAGAACATACCAATACAAAATGCACATAAAATGGACGGTGTTCGTTATATTATTGATTTGCTGTATCATCGCCACTATAGAGTACACTAAACGAAAGTTGAAACTCGATTATACAGAATCCAACGTAATTAGCAAGTTGAAAACAAAACGTGATACTGAGAACATTCGCCGTTTTAGAAGAGACAACGTGGGTCAGGATGATACTGTAAAAGAGCCTGATGGGGACGAAACAGAAGAGAAGACGACAGAGATTATAACAGAGGCTACAACAGAGGCTACAACAGAGGCTACAACAGAGGCTACAACAGAGATTAATCCCGCGGAGTTGCCTCCATTTACCGAGAAGGAGGATACTGTCAATCCACCGAACCCACCAGATGACGTAACCCCTTCGAACGAAAATCCGACAGAGAACCCGGATGATGTATTGAACCCAACGGAAGCCGATACGACAGCGGCGACGACGGGTGAGCCAGACCCATTGCTGCCCAACAGCAACGAAGATGTGTTAAACACAACGTTGGCAGATGATTTTGAATCAAATAACGACACTAACACGACGACGACAACAACGACCACGACAACAACCACAACAACCACAACTACGACAACAGAAAGGACGAAACCGGCGTGGATGACCACTGCGAAGACGAAGACCTCAAGCACGGCCGCCCCGTATGAGAGAGGCTCGCCCCCGGTCACCGATCCCTTCGAGAAAGACATTTCGCGGTGCTCGCACTACGCCCACTGTAAGTCACAAGTGAGGGTGTGGGATTAAAGACATTCATACAACACGTTGTGTCATTGAACCAAGACCTATTACTTATACAGTTATTATATTGTAATTATTTATTAAAGCAGATACGGTGTCACTTATAAATGACCGAAATACATCTGTCGGATAAGTGGTCCAATTCCAACAAGCCATTTTAAAATGCTAGTCAATTTTTTTACTCTCAATGATACATAATTATTTGTCATCTTTGTTTAGTTCTTTGTGCAGTTCATTAGTGAAACACAATATTTTGGCTGACAGCTAAAAAGATATCAAGGTGCCTATTTACCGCAATAGAACTTAACAGAATATAGATGACAAACATGAAAAGATAAATACAAATAATTTATTGTAAGATAAGAAAATTAAAAATACCCGCGACATAGTAATCTACTATCCTTACCACAACATTTATCTATAGGCGCCTCAAGGACCGTAATATAAATTCCTACAGGTATCATTCTCAAATTGCGAAAGTACGTAATAATAATTTAACATAACATTAACAGCCTCTAAACGTCCCACTGTTGAGTACAGGCCTCTCCTCAATCAACCGGAGGGGGTATGGACCATGCTCCACCACGCTGCTTCACTGTTGGTGGAGAAATTAAAAGTTGTTTATGCTAATAGATTGACTTTTAAAAGCCGGCCAATCTTCTTAAAATTACTCAGAAGACACCAAACACGAGCATCAATGAGGCAAATGTAACTTAAATTCGGTCAAGTGCCAGTTGGAGCCGTGTACCAGTACACAATTCAACCCGTGAGTTCAACCAATGTAGCGCTATTAATGGAACCCGATATCCGAGAACCCGGTTCTTATCTAGTATACCGTTTGTTCTATAGAACACAAACTATAACCACGTTTCTTGTATGTCCCTCTTTTAACCGGGAACACATAATCTGTGTAGATTTTAACTGGCTAACTTAATAGTTAGCAGCTTAAAGTTAGGACAGACGGACGGAGAGACAGACAGGCAGCATTGGCTTGGGTCCCGTTATGATAGGTACAACACCCTAAATAAATTTAAACTTCAAAATCAGTGTAATATAAATTAAAAAATAATATCTAAGCGCACGCCGGTACTCAGGACAAGTTCCCGCCATACCAGCACACACGCCGAGCACTTCTAAATTTCATCCTGTGAATATATCGTGCAATCTTAACATATCACTACATACTGGTCAAATTGATGACCTCCTTTCTTTGAAGTCAGTTAATGATTTCACAGAAAAAAATACTAAAATTCAATAACATCGTGAGGAAACCCACATACCTGAGATATATGTGTTGGAAGGTATGTGACCAAATCTGTGTTGGGCTGGTTTTCCTTTGGGGTCTCACTGCTGGGCGCGGACCTACCCTCAATCAACCGGACGGAGAATGGAACATACTCCACCACGCTGTTCCATTACGAGTTGGGGGATGAGAGGATAGTTAGTGCGGACCAATGACTTAAGCTTAGCCAAAAGTCATCTCCTTAGCGTTACCCCGATTTTCACAGAGTCCGCTTACCTAACCTGAATATTTGACAGGTCCGGTTTTTTACAGAAGCGACTGCCTGTCTGACGTTCCTACCCGCGAAGTGAAAACCAGCCCAATACAGGTTAGGTCACATACCTCTGTGTGGGTTTCCCCACGATGTTTTCCTTCACCGCTGAGCACGTGATAAGCCCAAATGTGAATTCAAAAACAAATTTGACAATTATTGGTTTAGGCCTGTGCTACGACCCCAAAGTGAAACGCTAGCGTTCTACCAACTGGGTTACCATGGCTCAAAAATGTGGAGAGCTTCACGATTTTGCGTGTCATCCTTGCGCAGGCTTAAGCAAGCAAAGTAATAATACGTAGTTACTGTTAAATAACTTGTAAAACGGTATCGTATAACATAAAGTAACAGGTAGGAGCGGAGCCAATTCATTGTTTCCCGAATGAAGACACATCGCGGCGGCCCTCGTGACATGGGTAAACCCTTTTTCTTCATAATACACGAACACTTTGGCGTAATATTTCACATTTAAAAGCAATATCATATTTTTCCTGCGCTAACGGGACTTCCGGTTATATTCATTGTAGATACATAACAAGAATTTCAATCATGAATTTGTATGTTCTTAAGATATCCATATTGTATTGTCTGTTTATGTAACAATAACAAGTCAGAGAATAGGCTAGCGTCCAACAAGTCAAAACAGTTATTGTTTACTAAACATCTAAACATGAAATTAATATGGAATTTGTATGAAAAAGCAACCTGTGACGTCATAGAAAAACGTGACAAAATGTCGTATTTATTATTACAATTCTTAAACATGTTTAATAGAAAAAAGGAAATATTTTTTCTCACCTTTAGATCTGTATTTATTTGGTAATCAGAATTTCATTATTTATCGTTGACTACCCCCAATTGGCCTTTGTTAGACAAGTATAGAACATGCTACATCCTCAAATGCGTGGCTTTTAAATTAATGATGATGATCTTATATCCTCGTAACGCCCGGATTTCCAGACACAATAGTTAAACAATGGGATTTGGATTTTAAAAGGCATTTAAGCCTTACGACCATATAATATAACCTTGTCTATTCACATAACATAACAAGCTTCACGTCTGTATCCCCAAAGTAGTAGGCAGAGGTGTATAGTGTAAACCCGACTCCCCGCCAGCTATGTTTTACGTCCATTGTAATATGGGGCGAGCCTTTTGTCATTCACACCACCACCACCATCAGCCCATTAACGTCCCCACTGCTGGGGCACGGGCCTTCCCTATGGATGGATAGGGAGAACGGGCCTTAAACCATCACGCGGGCCCAGTGCGGATTGATGGTTATTAACGACTGCTAATGCAGCCGGGACCAACGGCTTAACGTGCTTTCCGAAGCACGGAGGAGCTCGAGATGAAAACTTTTTTTTGTGGTCACCCATCCTATGACCGGCCTTTGCGGAAGTTGCTTAACTTCAACAATCGCAGACCGAGCGCGTTTAATGCTGCGCCATCGAGCTCCTCACCTGCCATTGAGCATAATATTTCGTAATTGGCATAGGTATTATGACATAAATACAGGCTTTTTATTTTCTAATGTCTAAAATATAGGCTCACCCTAGTTCAAACACCTAAAGAAAACATTATGTATGTACATACAATTGTATCTCTCCTTCCGAGAAACTGTCAAAGGCATACTTACAATACAAGGAATAAAAATAACATTGCTATTTAAAATTTAGACAAAATAAATTCAATTCTTCTTTTTTGAAAATAATATTAAAGCTCATGTGAAGCTTAATTATGTAAAAAAGTGAAGGACGGTGTTTTAAGCAGTGTTAAGTGCAGTGTCAAGTTCAGCGTTAAGCGCAGTGTTAGTGCAGTGCTAGTGTCCTGTTTCGTGCTGTGTTCGAGTGTCGAAAAATAAGGTGAAATGACGGGGACAGAGTTATACCGCGAAGCCCTGTGCGGAAGCTGTACCGTGTGTATAGTGAATAAATTCTTTTCTCACACCCACTTCCGTAACATTTACTGTCCTTCAACAAGTTTATTTATTATAATTAAGTTGAATAAAAAATTCTGATTTCTGACGATTTATATTATGTATTGTGTTGTGTCTTGTAATGCATTAGTTTGGTACACCAAGACAAGAAAGATATTTGACATAAAGATCACTTTAATTATAACTGGATTGATTGTGCTTTTCCAGAGAGAAGGTCACTTTTGAAAGTGGGATTCCCCGTAAAGTAGACAGGTAAAAATCATTCGACTTTTCAAAGTTATACCTAATGTGTCAACACTAACAGCTCGATGCAAATAATCCGAAATATTTATACCTTCACAGTATGATTAATGAATTAAAGTATTCTCATGCGGGACTATAAAAATAGACGCGTGGGTTTATTGTTCACTTTCTCATTAGTCATCACTAATTTAAGAGCCACACTCTTGTAGTAGCATTCTCCATTCTTGTCTACCAAAGACCAATTCCTTCACCTCCTTTTAAAACACGACGTTCGCCTTCTCTTTAATCAGTTCCATGTAAACTCTTATTGGTCTTCCCCTTCCTCTCTTTCCTTGTAGCTTTCCTACTATGATGTTTTGAATAAATTCGTCTTGTCTTATTAAGTGTCCAATCACCTTGCCTCTTCCGTCCTCAATAACTCCCAATATTCTACTCTTACTAGCACTTCTTCATTAGTAACTCTTTCAGTCCAACTTAGTATTTCCATCCTCCTCCAACACCACATTTCAAAGGCCTCGAGTCTCTCTCTGTCTTTCTGAGTCAGCGTCCACATTTCACATCCATAGAGTTTCATCATTAGTACATAAACAGAATCGTGCTTCAAAAGGAATAAAAGAAAAAAGGAACAAGCTAGTGCGCACAGCGTCGCGGTCAGTTTAGTATAACGTTAGAAGTGGTCACATCATCACAGTTCTTTCTATAAAGTTTTGATTTGGTATACCAACAGATATGCGCGATTTTAACTGCCTACATAATATCGCAACCATTAATGTATAATCATGCTACTATAGTACCACCTTTATTATTTCCTATTGGGGTAGACAGAAATGAAAAAAAGGAAGAGAACGAAGTTTCACTTACTTTGTCTCTGATAATCTACTTTCGCTGTTTCCCAGTCTCATTAAAACACGCACTCGTCGGTTTAAAGAGTACTTTAAGACATCAGACATATTTATAAAATCACCCATAAGAATAGTAATACATTACATTCCTGAATTTAAAAAATACATTATTTTTACAAAAAACCTGCTTTTGTTTTATATAATGATTTTCTACGACCTAGTTCTAAGAGGACTCCGAATTTTAACAATTTATTTTACAATTGCGCAAGAAGACTACATACATACATAAACTCCACCTATTTCCCACCAAAGTAAGCAGAGACTATGGAATTCCATTTGCTCCGATCCTGACACACTTCTCTTGCTTCCTGCACATTCATCAATCACTTCATACACGCACGCCGGTTCAGAGTAGATCGTGCTGAACCTTTTCTAAGGACATCTCCAATTTGGTCAATGTACGTCCTTCTAGGTCTTTCTCTGCCTGTCCTAGCACCAACCTTAGCTTTATATACAGCTTTCGTAATCCTATTATTCTTCATTCAGAAGAAGACTAGTCAAATTAAAACTAACATTAATGTTTTAATGGAAATGAGTTCAGCTTTATCTCAAATATTATGATTTTTGGGGTTAGATCTGACCCTCGAGACCTTTGAATGGACTTTATTATTTATTTATTTATGTATAGAACAGACAAATGAAACGTATAAAAAAATAAACAGTACAGGTAAGCTAACATTACTTTGTGCACATACAACATTCTTCTTCGAACAATTTGTTCTAAATTAAAACTACACTAAAAAATAGTAGCTATTTGCTAAGGTACACGTACAGTCATGAGCAATATAATGTACCTACTTTAGGACTCTGTCGCACTAACATATTTGACATTCAGTGAGACTTACAGTTCAATTTGTCAAAAAAGTTAATGTGACATGGTACCAAAGTGTATACATATTAATGCTCGTGACCGTACACAAATTATGCCCGTGCCCTGAGTACTAAAAGGCAACTGGCAGCCACTATCAATATTTTAAATTTTTAACTTCACTTTGACCTAACATTAGGTGATCAGCCCACTGCCCATAATATGGATTAATTGGGTCTTGCCTCATTTTAGAAAAAAAAACATTAGCGAAGAACTTTGTCATTCACTATATCGCATCGTGCTTATTAGAAGCATTTTATATTTAGGAAACATTGGATGCAATGTTTTGTTTCGATATACTCGAAGGTAAACGATAGAAGCAATTAAATCAAGATCACATACAATCCGGTCGCAACATGCGTCTCAGATGAAAATCACAAGTATGCATATCGCAAGGCATGACTACGTTTTAATTAAAAATTCGTTGCACGGCTAAACAATTTGATTAAAAACATCAGCTCCCCAGTGTAGCGTGTACCAATACAAGATGCACATAAAGTGGACGCTGTTTGTTATAATGTTCAACTGGTACGTCGTGGCCGCGCAGGTTCTTCTGATGAGAACGAGGAAGGGATTTATCAATCTCAAATTTCGTAATACGCCAAATTATATGTTGAGGGGAGGCAGATCGAAGAGCACGCAGCCATCGACATGGGAGCCCCCTGTAGCCTGGACCAGTTCTAAGGGGAAGAAGGAGACGAGCAGCACAAGCCCCCCGTGGGAGAAGGGCTCCCCGCCGGCCACGGACCCCTTCCTGAAAGACATCACCAGATGCCGACACTACGCCAACTGCAAATCTATTATATATTGAAGGAGTTTCTAAAACACGTTGTCTGATTGAACCCCGAAAAAGTAATCGTCAGGTCGTCACTGTGCATAATGTTATCTTTATGTTTGTTTGCGATGAAGCTTACAGCTACGAGTGAGCTTAGCGCTTAGTGTGGTCGTGTAAAATATGGATAATGTAGATGTACTCCAACTGTCTGAGCTAAGTAGTTACTACGTTGGCTTTGATACGTTGACATAATTTAGTTCCGTTGATAGGAATGCTTTCACCCAAGAATTACACACGAGTAGATTGCTTCAAAATGTTAACATTTTACTTTTTCGGGACTTATTTGAAATGACAAGATATTTTGCATAACATCATCAAACCTTAAGAGCCATGCTAATGTCGGTACGGTCACGAGTACTAATATGTATATAATTTGCAACCATGTCACATTAACTTTTTTGACAATTTAAGCCGTAAGCCTCATTAATTGTCAAATATGATAGTGCGACAGGGTTCTAAAGTGGGTGCATGATATTGTTCATGACTGTACTTAATACTAAATGAATGAAGCAGATTTACAAATCACGTCATTATCCACTTTCGACTAGTTTAGTTTTTCCTCTATGAAAGTCTATCTTGTATGTAAGATGAAATGATTACGATGGACTTGCAGCCAACAGTACATCATATTAGAACACCTATACTGAGCTCTGGTTCTTACTCTCGTGTGGGTTGTGAGATCAATGCTAGTGTCAGGGTTACTATTGAGCCGCCAAAGGGTCGGGTAACGACAAAACATATACTTACAAATACAGAGGTTAATAGAAGCCTACGTCGACTGCTTAACGTGAAAGTAAGATGATCCATGCTTTCGAACAATCGGGTGATCAGCCTGCAGGGCTATTAAAGACCTTTACGAAGCCACTGACATAAGTAAGTAGTAATGCCGTAAACGTGGCCAATTATTGGTCAGCAAAAATTATTGTCGATCGCCATCGACTCGCAAAGAAGAAGAAGCCTGCAGGGTGCTAAAGTCCTAACCAAACAAGAAATCACAAAGTGTATTTTTTATTGTCCTTCCATTCGCTTCTGTTTGTCGTTATCAGTTTATTTAAAGAAGGCACGTTTAACCGTTACGTTACTACTTACTTATGTAAGCACCTTATCGTTACATGAGTCATGTCTGTCTTTGGCGGCTCAATAAAAACCCCGACACCACACGATAGAAGAACATATAAAATTATATCATTTTAAGAAAATTAAAATCGAGTATTGATCTGTCTGAATTACAAAGTTGAATAAAATTAAAAATAAATTGGGAAAATTATTACTATCATTTGCTTATATTTGATAAGCATTTCACCAGTTTTTAACAAAACATAATCAAAGGACTTATTCGGCTAATCAGAAGTATATCCATTGCAGCTTTTTGATAGACCAAATGGATAGCTGACGAGACGTCGCCGTCTATGACCGAATGAGTAGTTACCTAATTTATTTTAAGTAAGTACGAATGAGTATTTAATGTATAACTCACTCCTGTATACTCGTTAAGTGTTGGCAAAAAATAAAGAACGTCTCTAACTGCTTATCATCATGCGTGTTAGGGAACCGAATAAAAATCGAAACCAAGACTTTAAAAAAAAATATAGTTGACATGCCGCCATTGCGCGCGTATCTTTGCGATAAGTTTAAAAACGTGATAAAGGACTGTTTAATATAGGTAATAATTTTGTCTAAAATACATTGAAAAGTGCATCAATACGTCGTGAAGGTACCCCGCGGTCAGAAGATAACATCTACGGAAGAAATCCTGTAAGTACCCTTTAGTCCGTTTTTTATTTGGGCATTTGCATTTTGACAATTTCACACGTTGAATCGTCTTATTTTATAATATAAATAATTTTTAGCGAACGTTACGTCCGCCTGAAGCAACTGCAGCTTCTCAACCTGTAAGTCTTCTCTTCTCTCGTGTAGGTTGTGAGGTGAATTACCAACCTCACCAACCCTGGTGTCAGGTTTACTATTGAGCCGCCAAAGGCCCCTGACATGACTCATATAACGACTACGTACTTACATAAGTAAGTAGTAACCTAACCTGTAAGTGTAGGCGAGGAAAAGTAGCTGCAAGAAAAACTTTTGAGAAACGGATGGTTCGTACATATAGAGAGAATGAATGAAAGTAAACTTAACGACAAAACAGTTGTAAGAGGAAGGCCTAGGCGAACATACCGCCATCCAGGATCGAAGGAGAAGTTAAAGGTATTTTAAAACCAGCGAGCATGCATGATGACTTTCATGAGCGCAAAAGTGGTGTGTGAGGTGTGGAATCGTTGTGTGTAAGTGGAATTTCGTAGTATCTGCCTACCTTACCTAAAGGGAAATACGTGAAGTGATCTTATTTAAGCAAAACCTCGGCGCAGGACCTTAGAAGTTCTTTAGAGATTACAGACATGAATCATGTCTGTTATGTTAATATTTTGATTGAAACTTATTGTTTCGCACACCACCGCAGTCGTAATTTTAGTGATTCATTACCAGAGCCGACACAACACATATTTGCTTGTGGGAATTGATCAGGCGTTATAACACATGTCATGTATTATTAATGACTGACATGTGTTCATGTTATTTAACCGGGTGAGAGCCTTCAGTGCTCTCTATTTATTCGGCCAAGTAGTTAAAATCTACAATAAATCTAGTCATAAAACAGTTGTTATTATAATTGATGGTATTATTTAAGGTGTATAAAACTGTACTTTTCCGTCCCGCACCAATTTGTATCAGGCACCGACCTGTAGGCTCTGCAAGGTAACTGCGCCGCTCGAGGCGCGAATTATATCGAGGCCTTCGACCAATAGCCTTTTAACATCCATCTACGTAGATAGCATTCGTATTGTTTATTGGTCGAAGGGCTCAATATAATTAGCGCCGCGCGCGGCGCGGTTGTCATGCAGATCCGGTTGATGGCTGTAAGCCGCTAAGGAGTAAGACAGCGTGCGGACTGTCTGTCCCACTCGGACTTACGCGTCAGGCGGTATGCGGTAAGAATTACATTTTTGAATGGAGTGTCCGGGCTATGCTTTATAGTCGTAAAACCGAGTATCCATTCCCATTGTTTAACTATTGTGTCTGGTAATCTCGGCCGCAAGAGGTTCTCTAAACTTAATTGTCAAAACAAATAACCAGTGACAAGTCGGCTGACGTCTAAAAACGTTTTGCCGAAGCCCGGGAAGTACGCAGCCCGTGGTCCGGCGCACAATGCCGTCATCTAAGCGGGCACGGTTATAATCCTTCTGTCCAGCTGTCCCGCCTCGTGACGCGGGTTAAGCCTCCGCCACGCGCTGCGCGCCGCCGGCACACACCTCTGTTATTAACACGAATTTTACAATTTCTTTTAAGTGTATAAGGTGCCTGCTATATCCCAAATGATTGCACACCCTAAAAGGTCCGCCCTGACTAATCCAGGCGCAAAGGTGCCCAGACTAAATAGACATATTTTGCTAGGTAAGTGTGAACCACCGTAGACCACATTGTCACTTACCATCAGATGAGATTGGGGTCACACGCGAGCCTATTTTATATCTGGGCCCGCGTGGTGGTATAAGGCCCGATCTCCCTATCCATCCATAGGGAAGGCCCGTGCCCCAGCAGTGGGGACGTTAATGGGCTGGTGATGATGATTATCATAAGTGCAGTTTTTACTAACACAGTTGAGTCTACCATTATAACGGCGATACGGCTCGAAGGACGTAATATACGATCCCGACGACCCGATTACTCTAGCCATAGAGGCAGCCAATCAGCTCGCGACACCAAACACTTCAGGACCCCGATACCGACCCCGCCGGCGTGGTCGACGATTTCCCTCATTCAGCGCTTATCACTATCGACCCGCTAGGGTCGATTAATTCTTTCAAATATTTTTCCTCTCAGACGACGCCCTGAGCCGAGATTCGCGCCCAACTGGGCACCCTCAGGCCTATTGTCTTAAACGTTGTACCGGGTGAGAGCCTTCAGCGCTCCCCATTTGTCCGGCCAAGTAGTTAATGCCATCTGCGGCAAATATACAATAAGTCACGTCAAAAAAAAGCGATACGGCTCACATTGGTCTTACAGAAAGCTCAGTGAGGTGTTTTTATTCATCTTGCGATGGATGTACTTCCAACTACCCTAATTGGGATATAGTCGTGAGCTAAAGCTGCTTAAAACTGGTACCCAGACGGTTATTCCCATGAATTCTTATCTTCTTTACAATAATATAGGCTCGTGATTATAGTCGTAAGCTTGTAATATGTGTTATGAGTGCTAGCTAATGTACATTATCAGCATTGTATCGGAGTCCATCGCAGGCTTTATCTCAGCGGCTCGCAGTTATTACCCCGGCCGTCGCGCCTTTGACAAGGGTAAATCCCCTTTCTTCATATTCCCGCGCACGTCCTACGCCCGACGGTTTTTATGTCCGTCGCAATAAATAAATAAATATATATTTATTGCGAAACACAAGGTGTTAGTACGGCCCGCGTGACGTAACTATGTGTTGGGAAATAAACCACTAGATAATCAAGAGCGAGGCAGAACCCATTGTCCAGTTGCGCTAGTGGGTTGTAGTGGATCCTCATCATTACTAATTTAACATCTCCTGGTAACAGGTTGTCACCCTATCATTCAAATAGAGTTAATACATCGCGTGGGAAAGCATAGCGGCCACACTCCAATTGCAGTCATAACCACTATTTGTATTTATCCAATCAAAAACGACTGTAAAGCAACTTTGGTTATGATCAGATTCTAACTAACTAAATATCTAATCTAATCTAACCAACAAGATCCCACTGCTAGGCGAGGTCTCCACTTCCTGTTTCCATTTTCGCGGTCCTGCACATACTCCGGCCAGTCCCTCCGGCAAGCGTCCATGTCGTCACGCCATCTCTTTCAATGTCTACCACGACGCCTGTACCCGTCATGAGGCACCCAATGCGTGACGATCCGTGCCCACCGCTCAGGGTGCATGCGACAAACATGTCAACTAAATATAAATAAAATAAATAGCTTAAGGATTTTTTCTCTCTCTCTTTATTTAAGAGCTGCGCTCTTGTCGGTGGAGTAATCGCCATTACTCCATAGATAGGGCGTGTAGAACGGTGATTGCCCCAATCGCCTTCCGTTCCGCAGTACACCGACCAATTTCTCAATCGGTGATGTTCTAGCTAGAGCCCTACCAGAGTCCATATTGCCTCGGCCTCCAACCAGTACTGATATCGCTGCTGCCCGGCATCAGGGGCAAGGATTTTTTACCTGCCTATATTTCGTGTGACTTATACCTAGCTACCTCGTTCGGTTTTATCGTCGATGATCCTAAGCTTTAGATCCGATTACCTAATGCCATTTAAGTATTTCAAACAGAATAAAAACAAGTTGGTTTTAATTACATCAGAACTGAAATCCTGCGTAAGTACGAAAAGTTATGTAAAGTTACCCAATCATAAAATAGATACGTACATAATTTAATAACATATTGGCCCCGATTCCTGTAGACACCTCCTAATTTTATTTTAAGTTATACCCGTCATATTCTTATCCACCGAAAAGGAAAGGGGCGGATGATTGACAACTGTTAAATTTAAAATGAATGAATAACCCGAGCGTATTCAACCTGCTGCTGCCTGCTGTCAACTTAATTCTATCAGGTTATTTGGCCATTATAAAATATTGGGAGGGGTTTTTAAATTTCTGCCTAAAATTTACGTGTGTTCCATAAATTGTATGCCTATCGATTGTCCGTTCTTTCCCTTTTCAGCGGTTAATAAAATGACAGGTATAACTTAAAATTAAATTGGAGGGTGTCTGTAGGAATCGGGGGCGTTCTGTTAAGTAATACATTGCGTAAGTATGAATATTATTTATTTCCACTTATGTGTGCGGCACTTGGCGTTCACACACGCCTTCCCGCCCCGTTCTGCGTCCTTGTCGGACGGATCGGTGGTTGGCCCAGACGGGTCGGTCGCGTTGTCGGACGAGACGGTGACTTCACCCACTTGATCCACTGCTCGTGCGATAATTGAACCATTAAAGAACGCAGTGGCTATTTTTAAGCGACCGGTGGTATTCTCGAACAGTTCGGTGGACTTTTCGAAACTATCGATGGTTTTCTCAGACTGGTTGATGGTGTTATTAGGCGAGTAGGTTACCTTATCTAACCGGTTAGAAGCGTTCTGAAAGCGATCGGTAATTGTCTCGAACATTTTGGCTGCCATGTCGAACAGATTGGTTGCCTTCTCAATTAGGTTGGTTGCTTTCTCGAGTAGGATGGTCCCCTTTTCGGGCTGGGCCTCTTTGGAAAGATCCGGCTTCGGTGGATGGTCTTTTTCAAGCATCTGCATACTTGTGGTAGTTTCAGAAACCTCCTGCCTATTTGGATCTTTCATGATGTCATCTACTGACGACTTTGTTATGTTATTTACTGATGATTTCGTAACGTTGTTATCTGTCGACTTCACTGGTGGCTTTGTCACGTCATTCGTTGATTCCTTTTGTAATGGTTTCGTGACGTCATTCACTAACGGCTTCGTGATGTTTAGCACTGATCGGTTATCTTCTACTTCAGTTTGTCCCTTGAGTTCTTCAGTTGTTTTGTTACCACTAAGCGCAAATATATCACCAGTTGATTTGCCTAAGTAAAAATAACTGTTTCAGTTTGCTAGCATAGTGCCTAGTATAACGATTTTTGCAGCAAATCTTGCTGACTCTGTCAAGGAATCGTTAAACTGGGCACTATAGGGTTCGCCTCTAAACGTTCGCTTATGTCCTTACACTGAGAGGCGGTGTCGAGAGCTAGAGTAAACTAAAACCGCACCGTATCCCGCTCGGATTTCTATGTATACGCGTGCATATACTAATTACAAAAAAAAACAGATCCCGAACGCACCCGGCACCGCCTGTGTGTGACTTAAGCTCAAATGTACCTAGTGCAGTAGCGGTTAAAAAGTAAAATAATATAACAAACGTGCACTTTATATGCATGGTGGTCGTTTCTGCGCCAGTTAGCACTATGGCGGTGTATTTTTTAATCAAATTGTTTAGACGTGCAGTAAAATTTTAATTAAAACGTAGTCATGCCTTGCGATATTTACACTTGTGATTTTCATCCAAATCACAAGTTGATTATCAAGTTTGTATGTGATCTTGATACATTTCTAGCATTTATAGCGAATTAAAACATTGGATTCGATTTTCATTTTTATGGTTATCCTGCAGACACGACAAGTGTCCAAATGTAGTAACAATACAATACTAAAAAAATACTTTTGCTTTTTATTGCACACAAAAGGAATATGTACCGAACCTAACAAAAGGCAGTCTTATCGCTAAGGTAGCAATGACTTCTTATTTAGTAACCTGTGACTATGAAGTTAATATTTAGTTCTGGGTATATAATATTATTTTCTCATGTGAGAGCAATACCATAATCAGGGGCCTTTGACGGCTCAATAGTAACCCTGACACCAGGTTTGATGAGGTTGGAACTCCACCTCACAACCCACACGATAGAAGAATACCATAATTAGCTCAAATTGTTTGTTCTGTCTACTCTGATACCTAAATATCGTGAAGATAAACAAGTGACAATCGCCAGCCCCTCCGCGCGTGTCTGTCGCGCAACTGTCGCCGCTTACAGTGCTCAAGGTATCAGCGTGGACTTCAACGCAAGTCGCCCGTCTGATTACTGTGGACTTGGCTCCTCTGTAGCGCATTAGCGAGGCTTAATGAACCACTTACTAGCTTCCACCAGAAGGTCTAGACTAGCCGATATGAGAATTTTGTCCTAAAATATCCTTTCAGCCCTCCTCCGTTGTTGACAAATGTTTCATTTCAGTATTTTTCCCCGTGAGTATTTTTCTTCCCTGAGCACGGGTTAGTTTTATAAATATATTTTTCCAGTTATTAAATAGACGTAGTTTCTCATAAAACCTTCTTGAAAGATCATTTTGTAGTGTCGTGAGCATTCATAAGAACAAAAACTTTAGTTCAAGACAGCTTAGCACAAAGTGTTTCTATTTCGAAATAATAGCTCAAATCGACGACACCTTGAACTGAGGATCGCCCCAACTGGGGTGCTCCTGTTGTCTTAATTTTTTTACCGGGTGAATGCTCTCAGCGCTCCCCATTTGTCCGGCCAAGTTGTTAACGCCATCTGAAGCATACCTAAGTAAAAATCTCTGATTTTACGTAACATAACAGCCACTCACGACTATATCCCAATTGGGGTAGTCAGAGGTACATCCATCGTAAGATAATATAAGCTCCCTCTCATCACCAAGCTTTCTGCTAGACCCACGTGAAGTGAAAAGCCGTATTACCGTCTATAATGCTCGAGACAAGTGTGTTAGTGAAAACTACAATTAAGATAAATTAACAACTCATTCGTGCAAGACCGGTACCAGGGTTCGAACCGGTGCTGTGTTTTGCGTTGATTCTTTAATTGTTGTGAAACATTGATTAATAAACCTTTAAGCAAACATTTACCTAACCCGCTGTCGTCAATAAATAGTTGCTCGTTATGTGAACGCTCGAAGCACGATGCACGAACGCGGTTGCAACTTTTATTGGAAAACTTAGCCGAATTTACATCCCCCGCACATTATTAAAAACGCTTATAAAACGGTACAAAGCCAAACCCACCCTCTTTTAATCTCCAACCCTCTTTCTAAGTAATAACGGCTAATTTAGATTGTACACCCCTCAGATCGGGTAACCGGAATTTGTTTTGGCATCAAAGGCTTCAGTTTGAGCATGGCGCGCTTGTTAAATGCAACCCAACGTAAAAACCTCATACGTAAATAATTTTAATGCATGTTGCGAATTATTTCGCGCTTACAATTAGTTCTGGTACATGAACAAAACGCTCTGGCTAAATTATAAAGCACCTACTATACTAGTATAAAGTACTACTATAAAGTACTTACTAGTAGTCATAATTGTTATTCCAATGTAGCTCATATGTCGTCCATTGGAACCCTACCCAATTATCGGGTATCGTAAATTGACGCACTTTACGTATGGTAGTAGACGACAAAAGGGACCTGAATATAACTCACCAAGCGTATTATCATTTTGAAGCCGAGAGCCGCTTGTCCAGCTAAACAGTGTGGTAAATCTTAACAGACTGATATAATACTTATCCGCCATAGAATTGTTGTTTATAATATGTTAGACTGGAAGCAAATAATAAACATAGTTAGCGTTCAGCTGATATGCTGCGTGGCATGTCGTAAAACCCGACAGAGGGATTGTCTTCTTTTCCATCCTTGACCATTATCCAGACGATGGGTTTAAAGAAACAACCTTTTTTGTTAGGTCGAAGGGGTCAATGGCCAGTACGATCTACTCTGAACCGGCGTGCGTGATGAAACGATTGATGTATGTGGAGGAAGCGAGAGGAGAAGCGGTCTTACTTAAATTCGTAAGACCGAAAGTCCTTTTTAAATCCAAGCTTCATTGTTTAACTATTGTGTCTGGCAATCTCGGCCTTAAGTGGTTAAATCTACAATCGTATGGGCGTCAGACGTTACACACACAGATGCACGTGTACGATAACGTCAATGTGCGGTGTCTGTGTAAAACGAGGTGTTTTGTATTTTTATTTATTTTTATTTATTTATTTATTTCAAAAATTAAGTACAGACAGTGATTAAACTAACTAGCATCGTTAAACCATGGTTTGTGTCGATGCTAGGTATCTACGATGTCCGTCTTACATTATACATAGATAAGTAGGTAACAAAAACTTGTGGGTAAGCAAAAGGTAAACAAACATGTATGTAACAAACATTGTATGAAGTGTACAGTCATGAGCAATATAATGTACCCACTTTAGGACTCTATCGCACTAACATATTTGACATTTAGTGAGACTTACTGTTCAATTTGTCAAAAAAGTTAATTTGACATGGTACTAAAGTGTATACATATTAATGCTCGTGACCGTACATGGTGTGGTATTAGTGCAAAAGTTAAATAGTAAATAATTATATTTTTTTATCAAATGAATGGAATAAAGAGGTTGAAAGGGTGTAACGAGCTTACCCAGAAGATGCCTATTCGGTCTTGCCTTAAGGAAACTCAAGTTCAGCTCAATTCAATTTATTTTAATTAAGATAAAGTATTAGTAATAGTGGTTGCAACTAATAATTATTATTAAGTTAAAGTACTTACCTAATAATAGAAAGTTATTATGAATGTTTTAAAAGCGATTGACAAACTAGCTTTGACGGGTTGATATCCTGCGACAAGTTAATTTGGGCGTGGATTGGGCACTTCCCGCTCGTATATTTACCCAATTAGGAAGGTGTGCCTCGCGACTGGAAAGTTTCCTTCAAAGTTGGCCCGCGCGCACCCCGCTTTGAGTTCACAGCTGCGCCGGCACATAGCAGTAGCGACTAGCGGTTTACATTTCCTATAGAATCTATTAAATGCTGAGCTTAAGGCCTTACCGGGTGAGAAGTTATACCGGGTGAGAGCCTTCAGCGCTCCCCATTTGTCCGGCCAAGTAGTTAATGCCATCTGCGGCAAATCTACAATAAGTCACTTCAAAAAAAGAGCCTAAGGCCGTTATCACCATACACTTAAGCCTTTAGATAGTTTATAAGAATGTCTAAGCTTTAAACCTAGTTTTGTAGCAAAGCCATTTTACGTGACTTATTATAGGTTTTCCTGAGATAGATTAAAAAAATAATTAAATGAATCCGAATGAATAAATGGATCTGTGTTGTCTTTAATAAATAAATTATTATTATTATTTTAGCATTGATTACTTGTCCGGAAGACAGTTTGTTGAGACAACAAATAAAATAATATTTTTTTTATAATCGTGTTTTGAGCGCAGTTAATAAAACAAATACTTACTTACACTTCTTTTTGTGGATTATGTAATAAATACTTTAAAGGGACCCAGTTAAATAGTAGTTACTGCCACAGATTACAAAATAGTTACTAAATACTGTTACCATCCGGATAAAACACGCAGATACATAGCTGCCCGCGGGCCGGTCTCATGTGGCTTATTTTTATGTTGTCGCCTTCGAATCTATTTTTAGATAAAGCTTTCTGTTACTAACATAACATGGTCGTCCAATATGTTAGTAACAGAAAGGTTTCCGAAATAAATAATTTTAATTTGAAAACAGTAAAGTTATCAGCAAGCCGCAGAACAGTTCCTGTATATCGCTGTTTCTTCCAACTCGCGCCGCCCCCCGTCGCCGCCTCGCCAGAGGCAAGTTTTATTGCAACTTCAGCGAGTCAACTGCACTTTGCACACACTGTAACGCATACGTCGGCCTCCCCCTGCCCCCCTTACACCCTCGCCCCTCCTTCATATTCTGTCACTACGTCACAGCACTCTACTCCCTAATTTACATGACACACAAGATATTACGAACAGAGTTAATTAGCCACCACTGGGACGTTGTAACGATTACACAAACATTTCGTTGTAAGGCTGTAATGGTAAGGATAGTTTTATGATGTTTTTGATCATTACAATTTTTTTTTGTTTTATTTCATTTGGAAAACAATAATTATACATTAGGTAAATTAACTTACATGTAACATGATACGATGCTAATGACAAGCTACAGCCATAGAAAGGAAAGTAATAAGAAAATAAAATGTGGCGGGGACGATATACAAAAATAGTAGTTTATAAGAGCTTTCCGTAGAAAAAGATTCCGGCCAAGTAGTTAATGCCATCTGCGGCAAATCTACAATACGTCACATCAAAAAAAAAACGTAGAAAAAAAATTAACACATTACTACTATTAATATTAAGACATTTGCGCATATAAAAGTAAATGCGCAATGCACAATAATTGTCAAATAGAAATATTGATTTTGTAGATGAATTGCTTGTATGTGTCCTTTATAACGGCCCTGGTCTCGTACTTGAAATAAGAATGACCTTAATAAACACTGAACGAAAAAACTAATTATGTGTCAACACAAATATTCCACGACGAACTTAGAGCAACGTCTGTCGACGAGACATATTATATTTGAGCTTATTATTATCATACCTTTTATAGCTAACCTTGAGAGTGTAATAATCTCTGACGAAATGTATTTTTTGGTATACTTAAATACATAAAAATGGCAATAATATTTTATAAATGGTTGGTATTTCAAAGATATTACTACGCAAAACTACGTGTATTAGGTTTCGATAATATTAAAATTCTACAATATTTATTGAGCTCAAAAGCCTAAAACGTGACTAAATATCTAGTTATATGTAAGTATATCAAATAGATGATCTATAATAGAAGCTACACGCACCAAAAACTTTTGATCCGACTATAATGAGAATGGATTGGCCAATACTTGTTATATGTATACAGCTCGCTGGGTAATAATTTGAATTTGAGAGCCTTACCCATACTTACAATTGCTTAAATTAAAATAAGTATTTCAAATTAAACCTACTTAAATAAATTAAATAATGTAATGTAATAATAGCACACCACATCTTTAATGTCTCGTGTGTGTGTTTGTATGCATGAAAAAATATTTGAATTGATCACAATGATAAGATTTTTGCATCACAATAAATATGTAATTAATTATCTTGCAGGCAACAGCATATTCCATGACTACACTTTACCTACATGATACTTAGTGTTTACGCTATGCATTCTCTGGGCAAGTAATTTGTCCGGCCAAGTGGTCAATGCCATCTGAGGCAAAACTACTATAAGTCACTTCAAAACTGTGAAGTTATACCTACATTCGAAACACAAGCTCTCACAACATTCCACAACAAATAACTTACATACTTACCTACAAGTCTACTGATTAGTAGACCACTTGCAGCCACTTTTGACACGAAAGCCTTTTTTCTTTTTTTTTACTTTTTTAAATTGATTTGATTTGAAGCCTTAAGGCAGAAGTAGTATCAGTACAACAACGAAAACCACGGAAATAAAAGAGAAACTAATATATATACAGGTTGCATAGCTGGGCATTAACTCGTTAATCCGTTAATCGTTAATTAACGAAGTTAACATTTTGATTAACGGATTAACTTTTAAGTTAACTTTTAAAAATGTTAACGGACACGTTAACTTCCGTTAATATGCAGAAGTCCGTTAATCGTTAATCCAATGCCTACTATTTACCACACGGCACCACGGCGCGGCGCGAAATACAGGTTCAGACGAGTATGAAACGAAACGTATGACAGCAGTTGAGTGGACGCAGTAAAAAAGTGTATGAAAAAAAGGTAGAAGATGCCTTACGACAAGAAGCAGTGGAAAATTCGAAAGACAGAGATAGTTTAAGTGGCGGTGGGAGCAATGCGAGTAACAACGATGATTTGATGACTTTTTCAGTTCTGTCACTCAGTCTAAGGAAAACCCAAAGAGCTCCAACTCTTTACAGAGTAAAGCGTAATGTCCATGGACATGGAATCAAAAGACTCGTTCAACGAACAGATATTCATAAATGTATTCATTAAATACAATACTGCTCAAGCACTAATACTGTTCAAGCGCTGCAGTTGAACGTCTGTTTTCCACGGGTAAAGACATTTTAACACCAAAAAGAGCCTCAGATGAGAACTTCGACATGTCATGAAGGGGAATATGCACCTTATGCCCGACAAAGTACTTTGTTTTATTTCTAACCTGTTAACTTCCAGAACCTAAACCAACAAGTTTTATAAGTTCACTAACGCAACGCAATAAATATGCAATTTTACACATACCTATTAACGAATTAACGATTAACGTTAACTTGCGTTAATTCTTCCGAAATGTAACGTTTTAACGTTTAACGAAGCTAACTTTTTTTGTAGCGGATTAACGATTAACGAAGTTAACTATTTGATTAACGGTGCCCAGCTATGACAGGTTGTAAGTGAAACCGTACGGAATACTGAATAGAATGATTCAGCCCACGATTCTTGGAATTTTTCGTCGCAAAAGTATAGAACTGAAAATAATTTTAAAAAATACTATCATTTTCATGAGTTTTTCGACAAGTGTGGAATTGATAATAATAAAAAATAGTCATGAATTTTAAGACGGAATATTCCACTTCAACATTAAAATTCAAGTTCTTTCAAGATTCAGAATCATGAGCTGAATCATCCCCCTCAGTATTCGGTACGGTGTAACTAACACCCTGTATAACATCGGAGGACAGGTGGTAGGTATAATATGTAGGTATTCAAGTGTATATATACGTATATGGTATACAAGTCAATAGGTAGCCATCAGGACGGGGCGTCCGAACTGTACGCAGCTATTCCCCAAACGAAGCGAGGGCATAGTGACGACTCTGAGCGGAACACAGCTATTACAAGTGTTGTAAGTGTATGTACCCTCTGCCACTATACTATATGGACAATGGACTGGTAAACTGTCACCATTCGGTTTATCTTATTATTCTTTTTCTATCGGGTACTCTGGTGTCAGGGTTACATAGGAAAAAATATAGATAAAAAATATATTTTTTTATAATAAAAAAAAGATAACAGAGAAAGGGAAACACAACTACCGAATAGTAGAATACAGGCACTTATCGGTGAAAACTGCCTGCCTGAGTTAATAATAATAATAATAAAGGCGTAGGGAAGTGACGACCCCATCGCCCCCTGGTGAATTCATTAGCGAACCTGGTGAATTCAACAGTGCAGTCAGTCTCCGCAGGCCAGCTTGTGGCGAGCTGTTTTCAGTTACACAGTCGTTTGAAACTTATAAACTACGCGCCTGCCTGTGCGCAATCAAAGCATCGTAATGCTTTCTTACTTTGTATTGATTCCTACAAAGTAGCAATTAAGTAGTATTGTTATTGCGTTGGCTTGGCATTTACCAAAGTGAAAGCTCGATCTCGCTCCCGCCACCTCTTGTTAGTGTGGCCTCATGTTTAGCAGACAATAAATGAGTGGCAATCGCGAAGAGATTATGGCAATAGCGGGCTGAAGTTTCCCGCTTAGTAAGACGTTCCTCCGCGGATGTTGAGAATTAGTGCCACTATCTGCTCTCCAGATGTACTGCCCTTTTCTACCATTGTAAAATTCTATGTACTTCTTTGGATTTTTATGATGTAACAGTTTATTAAACACATCAAAGAACAGTATATAGACAAATAGGTTGCACACAGCACAGATTATCTCAAGTGGAGGTGCCTTTCAGCGAAACGGGGAATAGTAACATCTAAAATTGAATAATTATGTAGATATGCATTATATATATTCATTGATTTGCATACATATGCGTTCACATTACAGTAAGATATTAAAAAATAAACATGTTCTTGAGAAGTACTAGAATGTGATGAATATGTTTAAATTAGAATGGGCTTAAATAAAACTTTGGCAGTCAGATGTAATAGTTATTTATTGCCTGACTAAGTGCGCCGTCATCATCGTCGTTGGTCTGCAAGCGCCCTAACTTACAGATTGGCCTCGTGTGACATTCGTAAACAAGTATTAGTAAATAACTTCAGGTCAAAAATTCACAAAATAAACGCTAGAGATCAGGATGTAACTCTATTTAACAATATTTAGAGTCCTGTTTAACGGTAATTAGTAGTATCAGACTGGTATGTCTGTTACTACTATCAAAAACATATCCGGCATCACTATTTTATACCCGACGTCGGCGAAGCGAAAAGGAGGGTTATGTGTTTGACCGCTATGTATGTGTATATGTATTTACGTCTGTGCCAACCTTACTTCTGAACCACCTGTCAGAATTTAACAAATGAGGTGTCACTAGAAGCGTCTTGACGGTCAGACGGTTATAGGCTATGTGGCACCCTCTAGAGGACATAAACTGAGGACGAAAAAATTCATTAAAAAAATATGTAAATGCCATATCATATTAATGAATACAGTTTAGTGGCATGTCTATCTGTAGCCTTATAATACTTGCTTGTGTATGAGTAAGGGTAACATCCCGGCATCATCTTCGTCTAACGTCGGTTAATCTGTCTGTCTGTCCAGCCGACACGGGTCCCGGGCCCCGTGTTCCATCATATTGTACGTTTTTTTTTGCGCGAGAATGATCCCATTCTAAATATATTATTCACAGTTGGTAACAAAATATAGTCGACATAGGTACATGACGGGTTTATGAATTATATTTTTTAGTAACTGTATCAAACATAGCTGTTACAGTTAACATCGCTGGAATATCTTTCATTCCCTTGCATTTACAAAAGTCCCTTCTCTATGCTTCTGCATTATAAAAAGAAGCTAGCTGCAAAATTTCTACCTTTTAGCACATCCCGTCCACTCCATTCAAAATCAGAAATCAAAATCAAAAGAGTTTTATTGCAATTGTACAGTACAAAAAAAGAAGATGTCGTAAAATTTCGTTCTTTCGTTCCAAAGCGTAACATCGAGTGAGACAGACAGGCCGCACGCGCTCCTTTAGTCCTTAACGGCTTACGGCCATTAAGGTAAGTCTAGCTCGACACCGATACGCTTAGTGCGGGGCGGAGAATGTCCGTTCTATAGATAATTATGTTATTATTATTTATTTCTTCTTCTTCTTCTATCGTGTGGATTGAGAGGTACATTACCAACCTCATCAACCCTGGTGTCAGGGTTATTATTGAGCCGCCAAAGGCCCCTGACATGGCTCATGTAACGACTACTTACTTACATCATTAAGTAGTAACCGGGACCAACGGCTTAACGTGCCTTCCGAAGCACGGATCATCTTACTTTTTGGACAATCAGGTGATCAGCCTGTAATGTCCTAACCAAACTAGGGATCACAAAGTGATTTTTGTGATATTTCCCCACCGGGATTCGAACCCGGGACCTCCGGATCGTGAGCCCAACGCTCAACCACTGGACCACGGAGGTCGTCCGTTATTTATTTTAATCCCAGCGATTGTACGATGATAGTTACGTCGATCGGTTTCGTAACGAATACTGAGGGGGATGATTCAGACCATGATTCTGAGTTGATAACAAGTGGAATTTTCCGTCCACTTGTTATTCCGTCGTGTACAAGTACATACAGGTGACTACCATACCATACAACTACCATACAAGTAGGTATGGCTGTTTATTTATTTATTTATTTACAAAAAGTGTTTTGTAAATAAATGACCACATCACATACATTAAAACATTTTACTTTTTTTTTGGGGTGTTAGTGACAGCGTAACGAATACTGAGCGGTATGGTTTAGACCATGATTCTGAGTTGATATCAAGTAGAATTTCCTGTGGGAAATTCATTAATTATTTTCAATTCTATACTTTTTCGACGGAAAATTTCACTTGATATCAACTCAGAATCATGGTCTGAATCATCCCTTAAAGTTTTCTTTAAGATGCCACTAACACCCTGTATACTTATTTAGATGTTGAATTCTAATTATGACGTCAACAGCAATTTCGGCGTATAGTTACTAAGGTAATGTTTATGTTGACCATATGCGGCTATTGTCTCGAGCGTAACTGGGCTGTAATCAATATTTATGTTATTGGACGATCGTAGTCCCGCTATGACGACGTACTGGTTATTATACGAGCGGTAACCTATATCGATGCAATCATGTTTTCGTTATACCACCTGCCATATCTTCCTCTACTCTAGAAGTTGTGTCTATGAACTTTGTATTTAAAAGCTTGAAGATCATCTTCTTCAAACGTTAAGCCGTTGGTCCCGGTTACTACTTACTGATGTAAGTACGTAGTCGTTACACGAGTCATTTCAGGGCCTTCGGCGGCTCATTAGTAACCCCGACACCAGAGTTCATGAGATTGGTAATCCACCTCACAACCCACATGATAGAAGATCTTCTACAAATAATGTCGATTGTTTGTTTATTATTATTAAATACGTGTCGAGGGAGGAGCAATATCTCTAGCTGTGTTAATATTAGCAAATTAGCACGGGTCACGCGTCAAAGGGCCGCCCGAGCCCAAATGAACTGTAAATTAACAGCAAATTGACTACAAGCTGACTTCAAGGCGATCTCAAAACGACGAATATCAAATTAGTGCGTGTCCTTCGTGGCAACACAGAGACAATGGATTGGTAAGTGGTTCCTAACTTCATAAGAATCACCTCAAATTAAATTAATCAATTAGTGTTCTAAGTGTATTTACTTTGAATACTACTACTCTTTGACTTTGACTACTATACTTTGACTTTTGAGAGCCGTGGTAGCCCAGTTAGTAGAAGGCTTGCCTCCTTTGAGGTCGCAGGTTCGAATCCAGCATAGTCCTAAACCAATTATTGTCGAATTTGTTTTCGAGGGTTTCCTCGTGATTTTTTCATTCACCGCTGAGCACGTGATAATCACTTATGATCCAAACATGAATTCGAAAACAAATTCAACAATCATTGGTTTGGGCCTGTATTTTCGGAGGTATGATTTTCGATTTATTATATTATGTCGAGTATCAAATAAAAGGGCTTTTTTTGCAGATTTTCTCGTATTTATTACGTTGATAGCTCTGACATGTCCCGGATAGGATTCTCCAAATCTTGCATAAAACACGTATCTTAATAAATGAGACTCCAAAATAATATAAATAAAGCTTAGTTTTTGAAGTTATATTTTTATTTTAACATAACAAAAATAAATAGCATATTATATACGTTCCACTGCCGGGCACAGGCTTCCCCTCGATCGAGCGGGTGGGGTATGAAGCATACTCCACCACGCTGTTCCACTGCGGATTAGTGGAGGTATAGACAGATAATAATTCTAAATCTTCCGGCAACGAACTAAACTCCTCATAAATGGAACGAGCCATAAAAGTCTCGCTGCGTTTATGAGAAGACTTATTTGCGAGTTGTAGCCGCTTTTATTCGTAGTTATCTAAGGCACAAAACAAAATATACAGAGTGTTAGTGACATCGTAACGAAAACTTTGAGGGATGATTCAGACCATGATTCTGAGTTGATATCAAGTGGAATTTTCCGTCGCAAAAGTATGGATAAAAACAAAATTAAAAAAACAAAAATTTTCATAAATTTTCCGATAGGAAATTCCCCTTGATATCAATTCTCAGTATTCCTTACGGTGTCACTAACACCCATACTTACTTGTATGGCCTGTATGTACTTGTACGGGGTGTAAGTGATATCGTAACGAATACTGTCACTGAGAGGCATGATTCCGCTCATCGCAAAAGTATAGACTTTTGTGGCGTGGTCAACGTTTGACAAAACCCTCTTTATTAAATAAAGATTTTACAAAAAGTATAGAATTGAACAATAATTTAAAAAACTAAAAAAACATATTAATTTAAAATATTTTTTAAAATTTAAAAAAATATTAATTAACGCAAAATTCCATTTGATATTAACTCAGAATTAAGGTCTGAATCATCCCCCTCAGTATTCGTTACGATGTCACTAACAACATTGTCCATAATAAACGTCTTGAAGGCGGCCCTTTGGAAGGCGTGCGTGAGGCCGAAGCCAACACATGATGGTACATCAACCGGCGATTATCCCTGTGTGCACTATGGGAGTACACCGAACGGCAACCCCCGGTACGTGCAGGACGAGTGCAGACATAATAACATAACCTGCCTATATACGTCCCACTGCTGGGCACAGGCTTCCCCTCAATCAACCGGAGGGGGTATGGAGCATACTCTACCACGCTGCTCCACTGTGGGTTGGTGGAGGTGTTTTTACAGCCAATAGCCGGGACCAACGGCTTAACGTGCCCTCCAAAGCACGGAATCATCTTACTTTTTCGGACAATCAGGTGATTAAAGCCTGAAAAGTCCTTACCAAACAAAGGACAGTCTCACAAAGTGATTTCGACAATGTCCCCATCGGGAATCGAACCCGGACCTCCAGATCGTGAGCCTAACGCTCTAACCACTAGACCACGGAGGAAGTTACTAGACCACGGAGGCTGTTGCTACGAGTGCAGATTATGGGAAAAAGGGAACTGGGCTATTGGGTTGGGGTATTATTGGGCCGTGATACCGGCGCTGCTACGGGAAACTGTGGCACTTAAAATTAATAAAAAAGAACTAATTGAAAATAATAATAAGTATATTTAAAGTATGTTTGTCGATGAACACAATTGAGTTTGTCGAGAATAGCCAAAGAAGCAAGCTTACATTAGAAACCTATCAAAATAATTCTAGCTGCCTATATTATTATTGCGAGTATATTCAGATTTAAGTGCACCAGTACTTACCTACAATTTGCGTTAAAATATCGCAGAGAGAACTCCTTCCATTTGGTGACTGCGGCTTTTCATTAGCGTCGCGAACGCAGGTAATCGGCTTTAACATTACCTACACACGTTCACAAAGCACATAGAATAGAAACTAGAATATCAAACCGTGCAACTGCGTTTCAACGTTTGACGCGTTTGTTTTTTGAAAATAAACTTTTTAATTTAAAAATCTGTGAACATTAAAACTGCTTCTGGTGGTCTGCGAGCGAATACAAAATAAAGAACACAAACTTCTAGGCCTAGCAGTACTAATCTTAAACTACAGCATGCCGGCAACTGAATGCGTTGTCATCCCAGAATCCCGGGGCGTCGTAAAAGTTGACTTGAGGTGCGTTAACTTGATCCCGCGCGGGTCAGACCAACTAATGCTGGATGTACTTATGCGCGACTTAGACGCGTGCGGTTAACTTACACTTGGCGATGAAAAAGTTTAAAGAATTATCCAGCATAAGTTAACCCGCGCGAGATTTAGCGTACGCCTAAATTAGTAAATAGCACGCGTCGGTGTGAATGCGGTTTGCATGAAGTTTATTCGGTGAACTAATTATGGCGGCGCTCGGTTTGTCAATCATGCAACGTCTCCGCAAGTGCTAATTATTTAACTTCATCCCCCCCTCGCCCCGCCACTCACACGCCTTATAGAGGGGGTTTCTCGCTTACCAGCCCGCTACATGTTAAATCTACAAAGAACTAGATTAGTAAATTGCGATTGATGGGGTGGAAAACTTTGATTGACAATATTTTTGTAGTTTTATAGTCCAGTTACGTAAAATTAAGAAGCTGGCCCTCACAGTGCCCTAATATAATTATAACATATACTTATTTTAGGGCACTGTACTTAGAGCAAATATAGAGCATTGTTTAATGATAAAAGCTTCCTTTATTAATTTTTATTCTTTATTTTTTTAATAGCCTTTTTAATTACATTTATCTCACAAAACCTTGGAAAGTAGATTCAGGTGAAGCAGTTAATTTTCCTCTTTTATAGTTACTTTCCAATTTTCTTCTAACATGATCGTATCTACAGAACTATATCTTCGTCATTGTGCCAGTTACTCGTGAACGGCGGGATTACTTTAATTGGATGTGCGAGAGTAGATTGCATAGTGATAACACATTACTTACTTACCAGTCTGAACACGCAGTTAACGTTTCGTGAGCACATCATTAAGATTTGCAAGAAAGCGTACAGAAACTTAGGCTTCATACTTCGACAAACATACAAGTTTACGAACATCGCGGCGGTGAAGGCTCTGTATGACGCGTTGGTAAGGAGTCATCTCGAGTACAATGCCATGGTATGGGGGCCTCACGAACAAAAATATAAATTAATGTTAGAACGCGTACAGAACAAATTCACGCGCCTCTTATATCTGAGGCTGTACGGGGTCTACCCGTTCTATCCGTTGATGTATCCTACACTATTCGTCCTGGGTATGGTAGGATACACCAAGCTGGAGACGCGGCGGGACGCAGCCCTGGCAGAGTATATATTTAAGTTGTTACGAGGAAAGATGCACAATCCGGAGGTGTTGCAGCTGATAGGGCTAAACGTGCCCGATCGGTACGTGTGGCGGCGGCGGCGGCCGAGCCTGTTGGCGGTGCCGCGCTCACGCACTAACCTGCTCGGGCAGGCGCCGCTCACACGCGCATTGCGCAATCTTAACACTGTAGCAGAGACAATTGACTTATTCTGCTGCTCTCTGAGTGAATTCGCAAAAGCCATCATGTTTGTGATATGTTATCAATGATATTATGTAATTTTGTTGTTGTAATAATATTTAGTGTTTAAGATTGCTTCACTGTCGTATTGGGTGCATACCTGTAATGAGAGTTGTAAGATTGAATAAATAAATAAATAAATAAATAAACCTCAAAAAAAAGTTGTGTACTAGTGATAGTACACATCCACTTTAATACGATTCAAACGCGAGCGATATCGAACGTCAAAGGAAAATTAAATTCATACTTACATCACTTCGGGCTGATTAGCCTGCCACCAAACATTACCTCTCTTTGATTGACGTTCAATGAATGCACTCACGCTAAGCGAACAAGCTGAAAATCATTGCAGAATAATGATTGAATTATATTATGTGTTATGACCTATCATGGGCATAACAATATTAAAAAAATTAAAACACGTTGTGAGGTCGATTACCAACCTCATCAACCCTGGTGTCAAGTGTCACGGTTATTTGAGCCGCCAAAGGCCCCTGACGTGACTCATGTAACGACTACGTACTTACATCAGTAAGTAATAACCGGGACCAACGGCTTAACATGCCTTCCGAAACACGGATCATCTTACTTTTGGACAAAAAGGTTATCAGCCTGTAATGTCTTAACCAAACTAGGGATCGTGAAGTGATTTTTTGTGATTTGTCCCCACCGGGATTCGAACCCGGGACCTCCGGATCGTGAGCACAACGCTCAACCACAGGACCACAGAGGCCGTTTTTTACTGAGTTTTTATTTTAGTTTTATCCTGCATTTTAGTTCCATCTAGTCACAGCTTCGGAACGGTTTATGTCTGAGAAAAAGTGGCGCAAGGAACTTCTCTTGTCTATAAATATTAAAATATTTATTAATAGATCTTATTTTTCTTCTTTTCTTTCATTTTACAAACGCAAATTGTCCATTTTTTTTATTTCAAGGTGAGCGGTTGTAGTAGTTAGTAACAGTTAATACAATAAACACGGCGTGTGTTACTAAGCGGGATAATACCGTGTAGTAATAACCATGGTATTATGAGGAGGTAATTTGTTTGTAGTCCCGGTATCGCGGGTCCCTACCCTCCATCGGGAAATTAATACCGGCGCGCAAACTTTGTATACGTACACCTGGATGCAGGCGCACCGCACGCCAATGAACTTACATACATAAACTCACGCCTATTTCCCACCGGGGTAAGCAGAGACTATAGAATTCCATTTGCTTCGATCCTGACACACTTCTCTTGCTTCCTCCACATTCATCAATCGCTTCATACACGCATGCCGGTTCAGAGTAGATCGTGCGGGAAAAATTGGATAAATAATGACTAATAAAGTAAGAGCGAGGGACTGGTCACACACACATACACATACACATAAACAGCCTATATACGTCCCACTGCTGGGCACAGGCCTCTCCTCAATCAACCGGACGGGGTATGGAGCATACTCCACCACGCTGCTCCACTGCGGGTTGGTGGAGGTGTTTTTACGGCTAATAGTCGGGACCAACGGCTTGACGTGCCCTCCGAAGCATGGAATCATCTTACTTTTCTTTTTTTTATCTTTTGACTGGTCACACACCCCGCACAAATACAAATATACTTTATTGCACTAAAATAAAAGGAAATATTTACAAAAGAGACACTCCTTACAAAAATACCGTGTGCCGCCTAACACTTAAGTGTGAGCGAGACCTAAGCGCGCTTACTTCCTAGTTATTGTCTTACGGCCATTTAAGAGTAACATGAGACCCAGAGGGTGTGAAGTCGGCCCCGATACAAATTGGTGCGGGGCGGAGTATGATCGTTCTATACGTAATATTATTCTTTGTTCTATGTCTGTGTTCTCACTTCTAAGTAACATGAAGTATTCTGTGTATTTTAACTGAAAGTCACCTTTTCCTATCCGGTCCGTAGCTTCAGCGCAGTACGGGCTCCAAACTCCCCTGCGCAGTTGGGGGAGAGTGTATTACGGCTAATTGTTGTTATTTTATATCCCGACACGCGCCATTCAACCCCTCGATTGCCTCGGAAACCTCTTAACATGCTCATCGAGCTCCGAAGGCAAATTACCTCGGAAAAATAAATTAACCCGACCCTAATGGTACGAGTGGTCATGAAATATGGTGAATCATGATTTTAATTAAATGAAACCCTCAGGACGGGATGCGATTGGACCGGCTCGAGTAATGGTATGATAATTATAGGACGCGGCCACTCAGGTAGAGAATGACGAGCGGTCTTATTCATTACAAGATATGGAATTATTGATGTAAATTGATTTGTAATTTGCCTGTTTGGGAGAAAATGAATTGAAATGAAAACACGATCAATTGACTTGACTGAAAGCGAGTCTTTATTTAATATATGGCCCTGCTGATGTGTCCATACTTGTCGGTACCATTTTTGTTGAAAAATAGGAATAAGTTCGTACTTATTACACTCAGGCCCGTCCGCCGAGGTCCATGTTGCTCTATGACTCCAGCTCGCCAAGGATTTTCTAAACGTCAAATCCCATTTTCTCCAACTATGTTTTTAGTTAAGTAATACTCCATAGTCCAGTGGTTTGAGCGTTTGGCTCACGACCCGGAGGTCCCGAGTTCAAATCCCGGTGGGGACATATCACGAAAATCACTTTGTGATCCCTAGTTTGGCTAGGACATTACAGGCTGATCATACGTTAAGCCGTTAGTCCCGGCTACTACTTACTGATGATAGTTAGTAGTCGTTACAATATGAGCCATGTCAGGGGCCTTTGGCGGTTCAATAGAAACCCTGACACCAGGGTTGATGGGGTTGGTAATCCACCTCACAACCCATACGATAGAAGAAGAAGAAGTTAAGTAATACAATTTTAGAATTCATTTACGATATTTTCCAAATACATCATACAATAGCCACGCAAACCAATAAGGAAAATAAAAATGCTGATTTATGATAACCCGTTTAGGTAGCCGCTCAAACGACCGTCAAAGGGACGGCCCCATCCGAGTGTATCGCAATACCGTTGTCAACCCTAATAAAATATACCACAAGTATCGATCGTGTTTATTATTATGCTTATTGTAGTTGGAATACATGACACTTTATGGACGTCTTGTCCCTTTTTTATGAGTATGTTACATGTGAAATTGGTGTACGTTTAAAATAACCGCGGTTTTCTCGAAAATAGCGCCTGTGGCTGATGTATTTAAGTTCATGGAATGCAGTAAGTTTTTTTTTTTAACAGAATAAAATTGTTGTAGGCTCCGATTCCTTCAGACACCTCTTCATTTTATATTACCGACTGTTCTGTTCATTTTAAAATGAATAACTCGGGCCAATAAAATAAGCATCTCGCTGCTATGCAACCCATTTGACGTGCACTGTCAACTTAATTCTGTCGGGTTATTGGCGGGGGAGGGGTTTTTAAATTTCTGCATAAAATTGACGTGCATTCCATAAATTGAATTAGCACCATAATGAAACCACCATGATGAATGATGCCTTTGTTGAAATATTTAGAAATATCAAAAACATGAAACCCCCAGTACAGAAGCTTTTAATTGAACACAATTAAAAGCTTTGTGGTGACAATTGCTTTCAGACTATTCAAGTAATCTACTTCGCGAATTGGTATCCCCATTTTCGCGCAAGCGCAGTGCTATCAATATGTGAATACATAATTCTAAACGGCAAGTTACACTCTCGACTTCAATACAACACCGCCGCCGCCGCCACACACACTTACCGATATTATCTTACCAACCACTTTAAATTAGCCATCGCTACAACTTTGCCGAAAGCATAGAACGCTTTACTCTGTACACCACATATTTGGTTAATGTTAATTGGATAATTTTACCCACAAACCTCGGTAGAGAGTAGAGGAAGCGAAACTGATGTGTCAGGATCGTAGTCAGTGGAATTCCTTGGTCTCTGCCGACCAGACCCTTTTTTTTTTTCATCTCATGTGTCTATATAAACCTCGGAAATTTAAAGACATTCACTGCGACATCGATTCGGTCTTAATTATAATATAACCACCGGAAAATCAAGACGCTTCTAGTGACCCCTCATTTAATTTTGTTAAATTCTGACATGTGGTTTAGAAGTTACAGACGTGCATTCACACATACATACATACAGGAAGGGTTATGCCTACATTTTGCTTCGCCGAAGTCGGGTAACAAAAGGCAGCACTTTACATGTGGCATCAATGGTATATTACATCTTTGACCTGAAGACGCCGAAGCGATGAGATTGACCTGCGCTAATTAAAGATTTGTGCGCGAAAGAGAAGGACCAAGATGAACAAACCTGATGTTGAAGAAAGCTACCAATATATATGACATAAGTGCAAATACAATTACTGTTATCTGGTCTTGTTACGTACCTATCTACACACACAATATAACACAACATAAGCTGACGACTATATACCTTTTGGGGTATTCAGAGATACATCCATCATAAGATGAACTAAGTACCCACACCTCATCGAGCTTTCCCTTAGACCGTAAGGTAAACTTTACTTCATAGATATTTTCCCAAAGAGTGTACGCTGGCATCTAGTGGATGGTATTTTAAGCCGCCGCCCGCCGCTCACAGAGACTTATTAATGAGGATAATGTGAAAGAGGTGTAAACTCTCTCCCAGTCGCGAAGCCCCGGCCTCCGCCCCCGCGCCTCAACGCAAACAATGTCTCCGAGAAGCAACTTCTTTGTTTTCATTATAACTTTATTTGTTGTGGTTTTATGTGGAAAAGCCATACGAGACTTGTTTCACCGGGGAAACTGACGGAACAGACTTCATTAAAAATTAACGACAATTAATTTTGCAAGAAGTACTTATATTTTATAAACGTACCTACTTAAATTTTTGTAAGCTTCAACTTTTGGTTTATATTCTTCACAGTGTGTTTTTTTTTTAAATTAATTCTAATTCTATACTTTTGCGATGGAAAGTTCCACTTGATATCAACTCAGAATTGTAGCCTGAATCATCCTTCAAAGTTTTCGTTTCGATGTCACTAACACTCTGTATATACACTGCGAATACAAAGTGCTAACTGCTGCTAGTTGTTTTCTAATTCTGGCCACTCCGGTAAGACTTACAAGCATGCGTTATGACTGTTTATAGAAATCGTGAAAACAATAAAACTAGTAAAAATCCGTTTACAAACGAGATTTGGCAACTTGTCGATAATGCTTACCACCGACGCGTCAAACCTCAACTGCAGTTCTCGTACATCGCGTCACAGCAAATGTAAGAAGACCAACTCGAACCTCTCTCGACTCCGCCCTTAGTTGAAGAGACCTTATGGAAGACCTCGATGGAGCTCAAAATCGATATTCTTACACTGCGCCTCAACCTTATCTTGAGTTTACTCCAGTAAGGTTGAGTGGAGGCATGACGTCATTACTTTCTTATTATTTGTAGGCAGTAAGATCTGCTCGACTCCAGTGTATAAAATCCTCCAATGTATATATGTAAATAGCCTATATACGTCCCACTGCTGGGCACAGGCCTCCCCTCAATCAACCGGAGGGGGTATGGAGCATACTCCACCACACTGCTCCACTGCGGGTTGGTGGAGGTATTTTTACGGCTAATGGCCGGGACCCACGGCTTAACGTGCCCTCCGAAGCACAGAATCAACTTACTTTTTCAGACAATCAGGTGATTCAAGCCTGTAAAAGTCCTTAACAAACGTAGGACAGTCTCACAAAGTGATTTCGACAATGTCCCCATCGGGAATCGAACCCGGAGCTTCAGATCGTGAGCCTAACGCTCTAACCACTAGACCACGGAGGCTGCCAATGTCAACTTAAAATACCAAAATTCTCAGCTGAGGCAGAGTCCAGTGCAGGAAGTATCGAGTTAACGTGGTAGAATATGGGTTTAAGACTGGCTCGTTTCACCTCAACACCGAGGGCGGCGCGGGCGTCGCGTCGCTAACTTATATTGAAAAACTTGCGCAATCCATACAACCGCCGACGCACGATAATTGCCCGCTGCCTCTGTTCCTACGTTTATTTGCTCGTACCCCCGCACCCTCCCCTTTCAAAGGTAATTGAAATGAAACTCTATGACGCCCGAACTTTCTTCCACTTTCCTAATTTAAAATTAGGATTGGAATATTATGTCCTTGGAGAGCGAAGTTTTTTTTTTGGGAAAGGTTATGTATAATTAGAATGAAAAAGGAATAGGTACGCACGTTATCACAAGAAAACATTTAAGTAGACACAGTTGGTACAGCATCCTGACAGGACAGCTACACCCATAAGGATGTTAGGGACATTTACGACGCCACTCACTAGTTTTGAGGAATATTTTAAACATAAAATAATTACATTTTGTAATTTTTAATAATAAGTATAATTTTCAATAATTCTTTTCAATGTACCATTTCTTTATTTTTTTTTTCTTATGTATATTTGTACGCCTGCATGCAGGCCAAACACATCACAACAGTGTTATTTGAATAATTTTACCACCATTTTGTATTTTATGTGTTCTCACAAATAAATTGATTTGATTTGATTTCGATAGGAGAGAAAGCAGTGGTTTGAGTTACTACACAACCGGCCCAGCACTGCGTACACCAGGGCACTGTGACCGCACACATCCTCATTCCCCTTGCAGCTTCACTTTAATTTTTACACAAGCAACATAATTAAAGAATACTAGGTATTTAAACTTTGACAAAAAATATTTATGTAAATGAGATCCATGGACTCATTACGTTCTCTATGGTATTAATAATCTTTGTCTTATAAAATGTCAAAAATATAATTTTATTTTCTGAAGAAGAGGTTATGTAAAAATGTGAATTATTTGCTTCGAATGTTGTTTCTTTATTTCAGGTGAATTTAGTTATTTAGTATAGAATAATGTAATTACTTACTTACAAAACAAGTGTATTAATAAAAATACTTTATTTCAGAGAAACGCAACGTAGTTTTTATTCACAAGAATATTTCATTGTCTTTAAGAAGACATTATAAAACAACATTTAGCAAAAAATGGAGAAATTTAAATTTGAATTTATTGTAAAAGCGTGTGAAGATCCCAAAACAAATGTAATCTGCTTAACCTCAATCACAGATGCGAAGGAATCGATGTTTTTTATTCCGGAACAATACCAACCGGTAAAACTGCATGATAAACTGTTAACAACACCAACTTTTCAAAAGGTAAAAAATACACTACAAAGAAGGCATGATAAAAGACAAGTTTGGATTACCGTGACACCGGAAATAAATAATGTTTACCGAGATGAAGATGGAAATATGCAATTTAAAGGATATTTATTAGAAGAGATAACACCAGAAACGCGACAACATACTGTTACTACCGGTATTACGGAAGACACTTTAACACGGATTTTAGAGAATTTTTCAGAAACAAGAAAGGATACACATAGACCATACAATATTGGGAAATTAACAGAAACATTTACAATAGAAAAATTTACCAAGAAAACATCAAATGTGGATCAATGGATGAGTATTTTCGAAACAGAATGTACCCGTTTGGGAATAGATGAGGATATTAAGAAAATTGAGGCCCTTAGATTGTTCTTGGAGGATTCGTGTCTAGATTGGTACAGTTCTATGCTCATAAAATATAAAATAAATTCAAAGTGGTCGTTATGGAAAGAGAACTTCTGTGAAACCTATGCAAATAAGGGATGGTCTCCGATCAGGTATGCAATGTTGTTCAAGTACAGACAAGGATTATTATTGGAATATGCCTTAAAGAAAGAGAGACTTTTGTTGGAAATTAACAAGTCAATGGACATACAAACTCTGATAGATCTGATCGTTACGGGACTCCCAAACTATATAGCTGATAAAATTGATAGAAATAACCTGAAAGAGACAAAAGATTTATTTGGTAATATAAGAGGATTGGAACATTTAATAAAAAAAATTATTACGAAAAGAAAACAGGAGGTCTTGAAACTAAAAATAAAGAAAAGGATGGAAAAGAACAGCCGTGCAAAATATGCGAAAAAGAAAACAAAGGAATACGTTATCATCCAGAATCATTGTGTTGGTTCAAAAATAAAAATAATGACAGATATGGACGGGAACAAATCAGATATGTTAATAACTCGGAGATAGAAACAGAATTACACAAAATAAATCCAAAAAACTAGCCATTCCACCATTAATCAAAATAAAATTATTAATAAATGATACCATGAATATTATGGAAATTTATGATTCGGGATCAAATGTGTCTTTAATAAATTCCAAATTATTGTCCATAAAAGGTAATCTAAATGACAAAGGATGTGACAACATTGAAAATACAGGCTTAAAAACGATTAATGGTGTTAAGAGTACTAAAGGAATAGTAAAATTGAAGATAAAGATATTTGACATTGAGGAAAACATAAATGTGTTTGTGATAGATGAAGAAAATTTTGATTACGACTTTCTAATTGGATTGGACTGTATAGAAAAATACCATCTTGTACAAAATGACAAACTGGAAATATCACAAAATATATGTAATTTGAAGAAAGGAAAAAATACAGAAAAAAACAATACAATGATAATTCCTGGCTATACAGGTAGTATTGAGAAAGAAGATAACTTAAATAATAACAATAACAAACAGGATTTTCTGGAAAAGACTGGTCAACGTACTAATACTGAGTATGAAGTAAACTTTAATGAATACGTGGAAGAATCAAACTTTGATATTACTGTAAATCATCTAGATACACAAAAATGCTCAGAAATAGAAGATTTATTATGCAAGTATAAATCTCTTTTCGCTAAAGACAAATATGATATCGGCACAGTAAGAGAATATGAAGCGCGTATTGATTTATTAATTGATAAATACTGTAGTAAAAGGCCATACAGATGCAGTATTGAAGATAAAAAAGAAATAGAACGACAAATATCGAAATTGTTAGAAAGAAATTTAATTGAAGAATCTTATAGTCCGTTTGCTGCTCCAGTAACGATGGCTTTTAAAAAAGAAGAAGGAAAGAGGTCACGGTTATGTATAGATTTCCGTGACTTAAATAAAATTGTGATACCACAATCGCAACCTTTTCCATTAATTGAAGATTTAATGATCAAAACACGAAAATGCAAAGTCTTCTCAACATTAGACATAAATTCAGCATTTTGGTCAATACCATTGCGAATTGAAGATAGGCACAAAACTGCTTTTGTTACCCAAGAAGGACACTTTCAATGGACATGTTTACCATTTGGATTGAAGTCGTCTCCAGCAATCTTTCAGAGAGTATTAAGTAGTATTATAAGAAAACATAACCTATCAGATTTCGCAGTAAATTATATTGATGATATTTTAGTTTTTTCAGAAACATTTGCAGATCATATTAAACATTTAACATTGTTGTTGGAAGCAATATTGAAAGAAGGGTTCAGATTAAAGTTTTCAAAATGTAATTTTGCACAAGACTCAGTTAAATATTTAGGTCATATAATACAAAATAACACAATCACTCCACTGAAGGACAATCTAATTGCTATAAAAGAGTTTCCTATTCCTAAGACACAAAAGAACGTACGTCAATTTCTAGGTAAAATAAATTTTTATGGAAAATATATACCTAATATATCAATCATATTAGATCCTTTACATAATTTGTTGAGAAAAGGACAAGCATTTATTTGGTCAGAGGGATGTCAAGATTCCTTTGAGACCATAAAAAAACTTCTATGTTCAAAGCCTATTTTAGAAATCTTTGATCCGGATTTACCTATACATATTTATACAGACGCAAGTATACAAGGTATAGGCGCAGTCTTGAAGCAACCACAGCTCAATGGAGAAGAAAAACCTTGTGCATATTTTTCGCGCAAACTAAACGACATCCAAAAAAAGAAAAAAGCTATATATATAGAGTGTTTAGCAATAAAAGAAGCAATCAAGTATTGGCAACATTGGCTCATGGGGAAAAAATTTAAAGTTTTCACCGACCATAAACCTTTGGAGAAAATGAATATAAAAGCAAGAACGGATGAAGAGCTGGGAGATCTAACATATTATATATCACAGTATGATTTTGAAGTAATTTATTCCCCAGGAAGGGACAATTTAGAAGCAGATTGTTTGAGTAGAAATCCTGTATTGGAACCATGTCACAATGAGGAGGAATGCTTAAAAATTGTAAACCTAATTAAACTAGAAGACATAAAAAATGATCAAGAAAGAAATGAGCAGATAAAACAAAATAAAAATAAACTAAAAATGAAAGATATGATATACTATAAGAAGGTGAGAGAAAAAGAAAAAATAATATTAACGGAAGAATTTAGTAAACAATTTATAGAGAAAGTACATTATGCTTACTGTCATATAGGGACACAACAATTAAAAAGAAAAATTAAACCATTCTATGAAGTTAAAAATTTAATGTATAATATAAAAAGAATTTGTGAAACATGTGAAGTCTGCATAAAAAACAAATCTAGAGGAAAATACAAATTTGGATTGTTGTCTCAGTTAGGTCCGGCTACATATCCATTTGAAATAGTATCTATAGATACCATTGGTGGATTTGGTGGTTCACGTTCTACTAAAACTTATTTGCACCTCTTGGTCGATCACTTCACCAGGTATGCTTATATTTTAACTTCAAAAACACAAAACTCAAATGATTTTATAAAACTTGTTCAAAATGTAACTTGTGAAAATAAAATTGGCTTGATTCTGTCCGATCAATATCCAGGTATAAATTCGAGAGATTTTAAAAACTTTTTAGATAAAGAAAATATACCAATTATCTTCACTGCTGTAAATGCACCGTTCTCAAATGGTTTAAACGAGAGACTAAATCAAACGCTAGTTAACAAAATTCGATGTAAAATAAATGAGAGAAAGGAAAAACTTGCTTGGACGACTATAGCACATGAATGTACAAAAAAGTATAACGAAACAGAACACACTGTAACAGGTTTTGCCCCAAAATATTTATTAGAAGGAAAAAATGTTGATGTTTTACCCGAAGAATTGAAACTAACAATATCATTTAATGATTTATTACAAGATAGAAAAGAAGCATTGGAAAATACTATAAAATCACACAACTATAATAAACAATACTTTGACAAGAACAGAATAAAATGTGAACTAAAAGTAGGGGACTTAGTATATGTTGAAAACGGGAATCGATTAAATAGAAAAAAATTAGATGAATTAAGAATTGGTCCATATATAATCTTAGAAAAGTTGTCAAACTCAATATATAGAATAAACACAGGACATAAGAAAATCGAATCAAATCTTTTCCACATAACAAAACTTGTACCAGTGGTATGTACTTATTAGAACACTTAATTCAGTATGCGGTGGATATTCCTCTGAATACCCCATTAAGAAGAATAGTCGTGAATTTTGTTGATTGTTAACAGGGGGGGGAGATGTAAATGAGATCCATGGACTCATTACGTTCTCTATGGTATTAATAATCTTTGTCTTATAAAATGTCAAAAATATAATTTTATTTTCTGAAGAAGAGGTTATGTAAAAATGTGAATTATTTGCTTCGAATGTTGTTTCTTTATTTCAGGTGAATTTAGTTATTTAGTATAGAATAATGTAATTACTTACTTACAAAACAAGTGTATTAATAAAAATACTTTATTTCAGAGAAACGCAACGTAGTTTTTATTCACAAGAATATTTCATTGTCTTTAAGAAGACATTATATTTATATGCACGTAAAACTGTTGATTGAAACTGTACCCATGTTACGTACTGAACAAACATATTTTCGACTTTGACTAAACAAAACACTGTGACTCTCCAACCATTAAATGCGACACGGCTTACACAGCGCGGACAATGGTCGAGCATTCAGTATTCATTGCGTGGCCGACACTGCGCGGGCGGCGCGCGCGCCAACCGAGCGCGACATCGATGAGCGCCGCCCGCTGCACGGCTGCACTACGGGCAGTCATCTGCACGGTACCGCTCCTGCATCTGTAATTTTGTTACCTTGTGGTTTGGTATTAGACGAAGTTCACCTCCCGTTCGAGTATTATATAGAGAGTATTATATATTTCGAGTATTATTATTTTTATAGTGTTTATCTGATACTCGCTTTGTAAGTATCTATGCTGACGAAATAATTGTCCTTTTTCTAATTAACATAATTTAATGTCCGAGAGAACAAACAAAATAACTTAATTAATAATTATTAGTTCTGAGTAAAATTTGAATACTAGAGCTGGTAACACAATCCGATTTTAGTTTTTTAATTCTGTACAGTTCGATGAATCTTGAAATTATTTCAAATAATAATGTAAAGCTCAAATTCAAATTCATATCTTTATTTTATCAAAAAAATATCTTTATTCAGTAGGTAACATAGTTACACTTTGAATCGTAATTTTTTTCATAACGATATAATTATTTGCTCATTAATAAACCAATAAACTTGGCATAATTTTAGCCTTAAATATTGTGTTTCAAATGAGATAATGTGCAGGTCTAAATCACGCATTTGATTGTATTATTTAAAAAGTATATTTTGTATTAATAATAGTACAAATTCTCCGTATGTTCGAAGTTTCATAGGCTATCAATGCTTTCAATAGCATGTTAATGAGCTGCAGTGTGGCAGAAGAGCCGTATTCGTCGAAGCCTATCATGGGGCGTTTTTTTTTGTTTGTACGCAAAATTAGACAATTTTCCCAACAACTTTATCACCTGCCCTCAATAATGAATTGATCGCGAGCTTGCGACATAGACTAACAGGCGATAAATTACCACAGTGTAACCGCGTAACCAAACACAAATCGTCGATCGGTCAACTCAATACGTCGAGATAACGGGCGAGGGGCGCGGGGGGCAGCGGGGAGGGGCGAGCGGGCAACAATGGACATTTGCATGTATAAATGATTCATGCGGCGCGCGTGTTCCCGAGAAAACATGCCGGGTGATCGCCGCACGAATTTTGACGATTGCCATCCCGGCGGACACGACGCGCGGTCCGCACACGAGCGAACAGCGACTGAGGGACTCCACTAAGAACACACGACACACTTCTTCCATAATCATTAGAACGTCAGGTTATGATAATTTGTGATAAGCTATCAATCACGTTTGCCCCTGGTCTCAGCTACGGCTGGCGTAGCGTATGTCGTAGCTGACTACGCCGGAGCAGAATCCGCTACGGCCCAAGCCTAAGACCAACAGACCAAAGTCTAAAACAAACACGAAATCCGAATCTACAAATAGATATGTAGGAAAACTAAATATTTGGGTTCCGATAACATTCGGGCACACTATACCCAAGTTTTTGTTCAGCTAATTTCACCCGCGAGCTGAAGTTGAATAATTTACTACTAACTAAATATACAGGTACCTATGTTATAAGTGCATTTTATACATAAGTGCATGTATTTTATTTCAAAAATGTAATATAATATGCAGGATGTACATATTTATTATCAATCACTAAAACAGTCCCCGAGTCCACATGGGTAAAATAAGATGCAGATGCTTTCCAAGCAATAAACAAGGCCATGACTCCCAACCGGGGTTGCCAGCGGCTACATAGTATATCAATTTTGTGTCAGAGGTTCAATTATTTACTCATTATTCACTGAGATTACTGTATATTAATTTTATCCTATTAAAAGCTGGTGTTGGTAATCTATGCAACGAATTTACTGAGTACATTTAATATAAGTATGGTAAAGAGGTAGTAGGAATGAAATAGCAGGCGCCAATAAACGCAATGATGTTTGCATGCCAAATTTAATTCTGGATACTTTCGCTGGCGTTTAGGGGCTAACAGTAGGTGCGTAATGAATAAAACATGTCGCGCTCATACGTCTCTCTAGCCTTTCACACGGGGCCACGACACCAGCGGAGGCTTGCGTTTTGTATCACATCACATACGCTTTTTGCACGCACAGATAATCGTAATCATAATCTTTATTTTCCATAGAAAAGGGCCTCCATGGTCCAGTGGTTTGAGCGTTGGACTCACGATCCGGAGGTCCCGGGTACAAATCCCGGTGGGGACACATCACGAAAATCACTTTGTGATCCCGAGTTTGGTTAGGACATTACAGGCTGATCACCTGATTGTCCGAAAGAAAGATGATCCGTGCTTCGGAAGGCACGTTAAGCCGTTGGTCCCGTTTACTCCTTAACTTACTGATGTAAGTTAGTAGTCGTTACATGAACCATGTCAGGGGCGCTTTGGTGGCTCCTCACAACCCACACGATAGAAGAAGAAGATTGAAAAGGGTTCATAAAACTATGGTAAGTATAAACAAATTAAATGTTTATATTTAGCTGACATACGTCCCACTGCTGGGCACGGGCCTCCCCTCAGATCAGATAGGGTATGGGGCATACTCCACCTTACTACTCCACTGCGGGTGGGTGGAGAAATTAAAATTTAAAAAAATATAATATTCTATCATTCGATTCCTTAAGGTCCCGTGTATCACCGTCGCATGGTACATTTAAAATATTAATATAGTCGTACTCAGAACTTGTAGCGATTTCGAACCTAATCGCCGGAGTCCGGGCCCAACACTAACGCGGCAATATAAAGCTTTGACGATTTTCTTTTCTGAATTTCAAGTGGTTCTAAAGTCTCCAGTTATACGGCGGTGCATAAAGCCGCACACACACATACACAAAACAGACAGCTGCATGTCAGTTTTCAATAAAATAAATAAAATAATAATGGACGGAGCTCACGCGGGATCGCGACTTGTGGAAAGACATGGGACAGGCCTTTGCCCAGCAGCGTAATAAAGTGAGCTATTAATAATAATAATATAAGAAGCCGCGTCCATATAATTATGGTCAGACACGAAACGAAAACTTAGAATATTCTAACATTGTTATTGTTGTTGTAATTTAGTTCTGTGCAATAAATTACGTATATTTGATTTGATTTGATTGTCATCATTCCGGGTATGTCACATTTAAATTGAAATCAGAGATTTAGTTCTGTCAAAAGGGGTTAACGTTTTTTCCTATCTCATTTGCGAAGTCAAGCAATCTTTTAAATTTGACTTATGGACAGGTATACCTATCTGTAATAGGGTAATTTCCAACTAGTCAAATCAGTTACTTTTTAAAAACACGAAATTACTATGGAATTTATACAAAAAAGCACGCTATGACGTCATAGACAAAATGAGATAATGTGATCTCACTTATCATTGCGATTTTCTTGATTAAAACTCAAAAATAAGTTAAATAGAAAAAAATAAATCGTTTTTTGACAGTTTTTTATTGTTAATTTATCGTTGACCTAGGAAACTACTCAATTTCTTAGTACTTATAAGGATCACGGGCTGGAGTAAGTTAAATAAACATTTATAAAAACCAGGTTCATTCATAAGGTTTCAATAACGTTTTACCTCGTACTCATTGTTATTTATGATGGCCATTATCTAATCCCCTTTACGAGTATATAACTCCACATAAATGGAAGGATTAAACTTCTAATGTTTTACGTATTACGTAATAGAACAAAGGGTCGAACCACTCGCTGAGGCTATTTCTAGTGGATACGGTCTTGAACACATTTTCCATTATTTTTGCTTATCTAATACTTGTATTAGAGTCTCTAAGACATGTGGGGAGAAGGGGGAGCGGGAGGAGTTTTGATTCAAACGAGGGTAATTGAATCCTCCGACGAAGAGAGGCAATCCCCGGGATGACGCCGGGTTTGCATACGCGATGCAACTAAACTGTCTTTGAAGGATACTTTGATACATTTCGCCGGTTCCACGATAAATATAAAATTGAATATCGCATTTTATCCGGCGTCTCTTCAAAGTTGTCTTGATATTTCATATATTCTGTCTTGTTGCCACTTTGCAGGGGAATGCACTGGATGCGTGTCTACGGGCGATCGTCGTTTGTCTATAATACGAGCTGCATTGTGACGAAACATAAAAATTAACCGACTACGGCAAAGTCAAAAGAAAGGGTTATGAGTTTTGGAGTCTATTTATTGCAAAAAATACATTTTCACACCCGCGATCATAGAAATAATTCAATTTACCTACTCTTTGTAGTTAAATCAAACCAGCAGAGAGACATATACAGCTTACATACTATATTATAAGATCACACCTATGTCCTATTGGGGTAGGCAGAGAACACGGAATTCCACCTACTACGATCTTGACATACCACTTTCGCTTGTTACACTCTTATCAAATAATATTTATATTTATGTGTGGTGTAACATTTGGGTATTTTGTTTTCGCACGTTTCGTTTATTTTATTTACATAAAAAGACAAACATCGGCTACAATAAGACACAACAGGGAATAGGTGTTGTATACAGCTATGGGCGGGGCGGGCGCGCGGGGGCGCGGCGTGTTGTCGGCGCGGTCAAAGCTGAATAAATTGCATTGTGCAGTAAACAGCCGGCGGCGGAAATGCAGCGATCGACTCCATTACTGCGTGAGAACAAACCGAACAAATGTTGTGCTTTTACATACGTATATATACATAAACACAAGTATATTTCCCACCGGTGTAAGCAGAGACTATGGAATTCCATTTTGTTGCGGTTCTGACATTGCTTCCTCCAGATTTATCAAAAAAAATTGAATACTGACTACTAGATCTATTTCAATTACTTCATAAATATTGTCTACTATAATATAGTGGACATTAAAACAGACACCCGCAGCATAACCACTTGTAAGTAGAAAAATAATTCATTTATGTTCAAATATCTTTAACATTTTTAGTTTCGTTTCGTTATCGCAATTTTTTTCGCTAGATTTAACTATCATATTCACAAAAATAATATTCCTCGCGTGAATGAGATTCATATCGCATTTCCTCTGAGAGGGAGACGAATTTGATAATCTTCGGGAACCATGGCGACCGCGCATCAAATATAAAATCAAATAAAACATTGTGTACTCGTACGGAATCCCGAGATAACACGAGTACGTTCAACTGGAGGAGAGAATTATTCGATAATTCGAGGAAACAGCGGCAAGAAAAACTGGCAACAATAAACGGGGGGTATTCAAATGAGGTCCCGCGCCGAGCCGCCGGTGGCGCCGAAACAATGATAATATTGCAAACTTATTTAGGCGGAGGCCACAGAGCCCACGGACTGGTGCACGACGTACCGCGCATGCTCAACATGAAAAGAAAATCATAGAATAAAAATAACATAACATAAGCTCACGACTATATCCCAATTGGGTTAGGCAGAAGTACATTCATCGCAAGATGAACTAAGTTCACACACGTCACCGAACTTTTCTAACCGAATAACCATAATACAACCTAATAATCGACCCCAGTGTAAATGATCAACGAAATAAAATTGTATAACACTATTTAGTGGATAATACATACAAAGAAATATATTATATTAAACAAAAATAGAAATTATTACTTAATACAACCACGTAGACCGACCGATTCTACTGTGAGCAAAAATGGGAGATAAATTCCATGATCATATTCTCTTTTATTGGAACAACAACAAAAACAAACAAAATACAATCGGTACCAATAAAAAATAATACAGTAAGTACTTTTTAATATTCCTTAATATGTAAAAAAATATAAATAAAATGTTCGTGGTAAACCAGAACTGTAAACGAAGCAAAATATTACTGTGTAAATACCTCAACATTTAATATTATAATAAGACTGGCATATTCGGGTATGAATATTACTAAACCTTGAAGACTTATTGGCTTTGTTAGTAAAAGCTTTGACCCGTTACGTATCGCAACTGTAACTATGAGTGAGAAATCTGACGATATTGTTGTTTCTGAGAACATGATGCCTTTGTGATCGTTCGCACCGTGAACAAGCCATAACTGTTTAAGTGTTGCCTCGCCACCAAACAATCCTTTGACTAATTTCGCTGCGAATTTCCAGCCTCCAGCGCTTGCTCATTGAAAACAAATCCTCTGAATTCCCATGCTTGTGTTCACACAGATAGACGCACTTCTGTTAACAACTTTTCAGTTTTGATTGATAGCGATGTTGATCAACATCGCTATCAATAAATAAAAATAAATCGTATTATTAATCGTAATAATAGTATTATTTTTATTTATTATTAATAATGATAATTTAATATCATATTTCTATCACTAACGTTATGCTATATGTAAATCGAAGTTATGACGTAAGCGATTATTTGTCGGCCATATTGGAAAAGGGGACATTCGATTTTGGTTGGCTGACAACGCGGCATGATCGCATACTTTCTCAAGTATTGTTTATACTCAAAACAGAGATAAGAGTGTTATATTGAAGAATTATCGTCGTTTTATACCTCCAGCTCCAGCAAGAAGGTACTATTTATACTTGTTCACCTGTCCTTCTAAAATGCATATTACGTCGGATACGGACCGCAAGTTTTATAGCCTCGCCCTCTGCCCCAAGTAAATTCAGAAAAAATTGTAAGCGAGAATAACCTTGAATATTTACGAGGACGACCGAAAGGGTTCGCAACTAGCGCGTGTTGGGAGGTGACGCCTTATGAAATTTCGTCTTCATATCAACAAAGCGTGCGGAAAACCCGCGCACCCACGCTGTGTTTTCATATTTTCCATAAATATTTTAAGGGTTCTGATATCAGAAATTTGTATGTGTAGTCTCATTGCGCAAGACTCGGAGAAAATTCTTTTATTTGGCAAATGGCTCTTGCTTTTCGTAAGGTCGATGGTGCCGCTCACAATATTCGCATATTTGTATTTTAGCCTTGAGGTTGTTGCAAGAGGAGGCGAAAAAATTGGGAGCGACATCGAATAAAATGTAATAAAACAAAGTGACAGTTGTTGTCATGCGGCATTATAGAGTGGATGTGAGTGTAAAATAATACGTTGTTAAGTTTGTTGGCTCGGAGTCAGATAATCTGGGCAGATTACACAGGTAAGGTGGAAAAAATGGTAAAATAACAGTCGCCTCTTTGATGTGCGGCTCACGTGCTCGCCGGCGGAAGCACGGACAACGTGGGAGGAGCTTGTATTGTATAGTTGTGACGTCAAATTTTAATTCAGCCAGAGCTTTATGTGAATAAATAATAACGTAACATAAACGGCTTATGTACTTACGACTGGGCACAAGCGTGTAGACGTCCCCTCAATCAATCGGAGTGGGTATGGAGAGTGCTCCACGACGTTGCTCAATTGTGTGTTGTGATTTAAATTATATTGTGATTTTTAGTTCGATTTATAACATAAATAAAAACAACTATTTCCATTTTGTCATAAATTGTAATTTGAAACGACGCCTTACCTTGTTGTAAATATTGTCCATGTGTTGTTGTCAGGTACCTACTGTCTCTGTAACTTATTAACAAAATACCTATTTAATTTTATCCAAAAATAACTTTGCGTTAAAATAACTTATACGCCAGCGACAATAGAGTGCTTGGAACCAGTCAGCGGGACGTCTCCGGAACGTAGCGCTCTCCGGGCAATTTATCCGTCCTTAGGGAAATTAATATCAGGTGCGGAGCGGGCTGGTGTCCGCATTAACCTGACTGCTGGCCGGCGCGACTGGGACCGTTTAGCTCTTTACACAGTTACAATATTAACTAGACAGTATAAGAAATAATTTACGGATGCCTCTATGCTGGACTGGGAGCGAATTATAAACAAAACGCGTTCTTACCTGCTTCTTGTCTCCACGAGCATGTCGCGAAACCCGGCAGCGAGGACTTATCCTTTCTAAGATGACGGTCTGGTTGGATCATTATTATAGGCGACGGGTTAATCCCATGTAACTTAACTATTACATACATACATAAACTCACGCCCGTAATCCCCAATGGGGTGGGCAGAGCCACAAGCAATCAAAGACAACTTGCAGCCACTGTTGATACGATGTCGTAAGCTGGATATGATGAACCTTACTCACTTAACTAGTCATATACGATTATACTTATTAAACAATAAAAACTATCTATTAAGTAAAATAATGAATAATATTTGTTAGAGCAAACTATTAGGTACTTACCTAATGCAATAATACTCGGGCGTCGAAACTAAAATGACTCGTCTTTTAGAGTCCAAAAATAATTAATATTAATAATACTTACGCGTATGTTTCTGTTGCGAGGTATAACGTCGTAATATTATGTAATAATGTTAAGTTTGACTTATAAACTTCCTCGAAGTAACTGACAAGTTATATTTCCGAGTAACCCGACATCATAAGCTGACATGCCAGTAAACAACATAAAAGTGTGTGGAAAAAATAAAAGCGGGCGTTATTAGTGGAAAAACAAGATGTCTGCCGCGCGACGTGAGCGATATTTCCTACGACGAGGCACATTTCATTAAATCGTGAGCAGAACCGTTTGAGAGATAAAGGCGGTTAAGTCTTCATCCGCCGCAATGGTAAACAAAGATCTTCCGCAAACGGCGGGTAATATTTTATTACCTTATTACTCCAACACACTGCCTACCCCACGTTTATAACGCGTACACACCACAAGGCCGCAAACACACAGAGTAGACACTCTATTTACTTGCCTATGAGATGCTGCGCAAATTGAGTAAGAAACGTCGCAGGTTTATATTTCATGTGGTACAGAAAATTGCTTCTGTGCGCGATGATACACAGAATTGCTTGAGCGAAAAAAAGTGGTGGAATTTTTTATTTTCACGAAATGTAATTTTATTCTAAGCATTTCATTGGGGATTTCGGTATGAAAAATTATATCCTACAAAAAATGTCAACACGAATAGGTTTCAGAAAAATGTTTGCGCAGGGTATTAGAGCGGAGATAAAATTACTTACTTCAGAAATAATACAGAGCACCAAGTCAAATATTAAAGATGCTTTCTTAATTCATTTTCCATTCCCGTGTAATAAAAGCTTCATGTGTAGTTAAATTTGGAATCGTGACCTTGTTTTTTTTTAAGTTTAAATAATCTGGGAGGTGTTTGGGCTATTTAGCCCACACTGGAGCAGCGTGGTGCACTGTGCTGATTACCCCATCCGGTTACGGCCCCCGTGGTTCAGTGGCTGAGCGTTGTACTCACGATCCGGAGGTCCCGGGTTCGAATCCCGGTGGGAAAAATCACAAAATTACTTTATGATCCCTAGTTTGGTTAGGACATTACAGGCTGATCACCTGATTGTCCGAAAGTAAGTTGATCCGTGCTTCCGAAGGCACGTTAAGCCGTTGGTCCCGGTTACTACTTACAGATGTAAGTAACAGGTCATGTCAGGGGCCTTTGGCGGCTCAATAGTAACCCTGACACCAAGGTCGATGGGGTTGGTAATCCACCTCACAACCCACACGACAGCAGAAGAATCCATCCGGTAGCTTAAGGGGAAACTTGTGCCCAGCAGTGGGACGTATTGGGGTTATTTTTAAAACATCAACAAACTCGCTGGACTAGATAGCTGAGATCATAAACAACAACATTTGTTCTACAACTTTTGATAATTTGTTACATTTGACTTTCATAAAAATAAATATCAATTTAATTTCACGTATCTAAGTTCTGAACTCTGCGCTTCGCATCGCAAACTTCGAATTCACATATATTGTATTCTCCTTAGGTATTCTCTAACCTCGACACTGGCAGAATTTTAAATAAAAAAATAAAATATCTTTATTTCGGACATTAATCCATATTACATTGTTAGTACAGTGACTTACAAACAAAGTTCGTAATTTAATTTAAGTAAGGATTAAAACACATAATAACGGGTTCTTACCGCGTTTAAATGGGGATATGAGACTCCCGATTTTTCGACACTGTTGCAAGTGCCATGATCACGGGATGACTGAGGAGTCTTATATCCCCATTTAAACGCGGTAAGAACCCGTTATTATGTGTTTTAATTATGATAATAACCGCGTAAACTTAAAACAATGTATAAGTAAGGATTGGAAAGTATCAGAAATTTTGAATTTTGTATTACTGTTGTTATGTTACTATTACTGTTGTAAATACGTTAATGCCATCTGCGGCAAATCTACAATAAGTCACGTCAAAAAAAAAAAAAGCTTTTTCCACTTTTTAAATACCCCCTATTAAAAAAAATACGTACCTTACTTGTTTGTTGTACCCATTCCTAACCCTGGTAAAATATGAAAGGATTGTAGTTTCACTTTAATTATTCTGGCGAAGAAACGGTTCTAATTATGTACTACATTTTATCAGATTCTTTATCACGATCAGCACAAGCGCGCGCATTGATTATTCGTATGAGAATGGAACATAGACTAACAAATGTCACGACAGTACAATAACAATTTGGAAAATCATTTTTAACTAGTTATGATAAAACTCATAGAACAGTTGTTTATGGTGTTAGCTATCTAGTCCTGCGAGGTTGTTGATGTTTTAAAAATATTCCTGTATATGTATGCTCCATACCCCCTCCGGTTGATTGAGGGAAGGCCTGTGCCCAGCAGTGGGACGTATATAGGCTGTTTATGTATGTATAGATTTAAAATTTTGTAATATAGGCACGATTCCACTAGTATAATTTTTTTTTTTTTTTTAAATTTAGATGACTTTTATTGTAAAAACATAAAAATGGAAAATACAAAGAAGAAAAAAAAAAAAATAAATACAAAAAACAGAAAATACCTTAACTAAACATTGTAGCAGGGATCCCTGCTTAGTCAAACAGGCCCCCCCTCGCCTCGCCCGGCGCAAAGGTCCCCATAACACTCACCGCGTTGCCACGTTGAATGGCGATGGACAGCCTTTGCATCAGGTAGGCCCCGGAGCGAGCATCACATCCCCTCTCTCGTAACCGACGCCCAATCTCCTTGACAAAGTTAAGGGCGTCCGATCCCCAACATCCCGTCGTCTCGAAGGCCAAAGGGACAAAGTGGTATTTGGCCCCCAGAACAGCATACTTGTCCCGCTTTCTGTCTGCTGCAGCTTCAGCAGCCGCACCGGCGTTCCGCACTGTGGTCTTGAGATGAGACGCAGCGAAAGTGCTTACGCAAGTTGCGTCCCATACTTGCTAGTATAATTTGAAGTGTTCATCAATTGTCAGATAAAGGCAGCGCGGCCGGCCGGCGCCTGCAGCCACCAGCCGCGAGCCGCCCTGGGGATACCGCCAATCTTGCTGAGTCTATCGGTAAGATGGCTGTCAACTATTTGATTCAATTATTTATTAATTAACTTGAACAGCTTATTGTAAATAATAGGAGCCGTGGTAGCCCAGATGGTAGAACACTTGACCCTCATTTTGAAGTTACATGTTCGAATCCCAGCATAGGCCAATGATTTTAGAATTTGATTCCGAATTCATATTTGGATCAATATAATTACCACGTACTTAGCGGTGAAAGAAAACATCGTGAAGAAACCCGCATTCCCAAGAAATGCATTTCAGAGGTATGTGACCTAACCTGTATTGGACTGGTTTTTCTTTTGCGGGTTGGAAGATCAGGCAGTCGCTTCTGTAAAAAACCGGTGCTCCCAAATCTTCTGATTAGGTAAGCGGACCCTGGGAACATGGGATAATGCTAGGGAGATGATGAGCTTGTTGTACATAATTAAAAGTATTTCTGTTAAAACTTTTGATATCGCAATGTGGGTCTATCGGTGGTCGATGACAGGTCACTAATTTTATTAAAAATTCAAAAATATTTATTTTTTAAAATTGGCTTACAAAGTTAGCGCTTTTTGAACGTCAAACATAATTAAATTACATATTATGTAACTAGCTGTAAAACTACTACCACATCGGAATCTGTAACGCTGAGGGAAAGACGTGGCCAGAAAACATCCCAGCACAGGGCCCTAGTCCTACTGTTTCATGTTTCCCTTTCTTTTCTTTTAATCCAGTTTGTATTACATAATTTATAGACTTAAATACAATGGTATTCCAATTACAGTCGGTGGAAGGAAAGTGAAAAATAAAGAGTTTATGTGACTTTATCACAGAAACAGTGTTTTATGAGCTCCCTGACAGAAGCAGGCCTGTCCACATACGCAGCACCCGATCACGAGTTGACGCGAAAGCCAGCCATCGCTCCCTTCGCACATTTTTGAGGGAAAGGTGCGACCCGACTTCCGGACGCCACCGCGTATACACGAACATTTCGAGGCGAGCATGCACCACTTATATAAAGAAGCTCAAAATCCTCCGCCTGGATATGAAAAAAAAAAGTACTCTACTGTTCAAATATCATCAAGTGTTTCACAATCCTTTTTAATCCACTTACAAAGTTATTTCAAATTCAGTATTTTAGGGCCAAGTTTTTATTGCAAACATTCTTGTCTTTCTTGTGTTAAATTATACCATTTGTTAGGCTGAATAGTTCGTTAACAGTTATAAGACATTTTTCTATAAATGGCAACACAAGAATGGGGTTGTCAAAATCGGACGGATTGATACACGCTCTCTTGCGTTGGGGACCTTGTCGACATCGGACGTGTTTACCAAGTTAAGTGTTATTTTCTTGATACCAGAATAAATAAGTGTGATAACTGTTCTTCTGCATTTTACTACACATTCATTTATCAGACATCAATAGCTTGGTGTTATGATTTAACGAATATCTGAAATACCGTTTGATTAAATGTGTGCGTCAATGTTTTTGATATGCGACAAATCTTTAGATTAGGTAAGCGGACCCCGTGAAAAACGGGATAATGCTAGGGAGATGATGACATATTGATAAAAACGTATGAGATTGACTTATGATGACATAATGTCAATCCTATATAAATATATTTATTACTGTCCCTGTAATTTTTCGTAATTATTTTACAACTTGACTAACTCCTGGTAATCTTAACCGAGACTTATCTTGTTTTCTATTTACGTAGACAGCACACGCAGTATGTCATGGGGTCGAAGCGAGCGTTATTTGCCGCGTCCAAGTAGATACGAGTCCTGTGCCGCGGGGACACAGGTCTTCAAAATGCTTGACACTGACATCCGCTACAAGCAAGCACAGTACACGCCACTACTAATGTAAGTAGCTACCTGTAGATATTTGTTGAGTGCGCCGAAGGTCCGAGTATCAGCCATAATTTATTCAAGCCGGCGTCGTAACAAGGTCATTAAGAGCAACCTTAGTCGCTGTAAGTCTCAAGTTAGCATACATTAGCTAACCCGGCGACGGAGTTTACACTGTTTTATTAAAGAGCGGACGCGGCCTAGGAGAAGTAAAACAGCAGGCTAGCTTCATACAGTAGACTCATATGTACATGTCTAGTACAAGCGAACTATCTCGATAAATTCTAAATCTATGAAGCGAACGCTCAACTTGATTCATTGTGCATCATTCACCATGTGCGTCTTCGAATTGAAGGACCATTATTGACTACGTGGTCAAGCGTTCAAGTAACTTACTCTCGGGGTTTTAGACTGATTTGAGATGCAGAGCCATAAATAATCAAAAATAAATCGTAACCAAGGATGACTCATCATCTTAGAAAACACACAATTCCTTTGTCTTATTTTACGACATGCCCGTAACGATAGGCGGGTGAAAGCGTTGTGTATTGGCCCCCAGTTCAATAGGCTAGGTACTTGTAAGAAGGTACTCTACTGTTTTCTTTAGACTATGACAACGGAGGTGCGGGGTAGTGAGGGGGGATAGCTGGAGGGGGGTGGACGTGTTGAGAATAAGGCCTGCGCTCGTTCATCACGCGGCACGCTAATTACATGTACAGTTTAAATTCCACTCACTCGGCGACTAGGTGCTCTGAGTCGCGGGCTCCGTCTTTCAGTGCAGCTTTGTTGTGTGAACGTCTTCCGTCTATAGTTCAACAGCATCAATGGTCTAGTGGTTGAGCCTTCTGGACTCACGATCCAGAGGTCCCATGTTCGGACAAATTACATTACACAAACAGCCTCCGTGGTCTAGTGGTTAGAGCGTTAGGCTCACGATCTGAAGGTCCGGGTTCGATTCCCGATGGGCACATTGTCGAAATCACTTTGTGAGACTGTCCTTTGTTTGGTAAGGACTTTTCAGGCTTGAATCTCCTGATTGTCTGAAAAAGTAAGATGATTCCGTGCTTCGGAGGGCACGTTAAGCCGTCGGTCCCGGCTATTATCCGTAAAAACACCTCCACCAACCCGCAGTGGAGCAGCGTGGTGGAGTATGCTCCATACCCCCTCCGGTTGATTGAGGGGAGGCCTGTGCCCAGCAGTGGACGTATATAGGCAGTTTATGTTATGTTACACTTTGTGATCCCTAGTTTGTATGAAACTGCTATAGTTTTAATAGTAGTATTTCACGTGAACCAAATCGCGGGTACTAGGTAGTGTTGATATTAATACTAGTTATAAGCCATGAAATAGTGCTGCCCGTGCCGCCGCTGCCGCTCCGTGTCAAGTCTCGTCACACTCCATTACACGTATTGTTTTTATATTTGACAGCCGCCGCCGGGCACAGGCGATAGCGAGGTTTTAGTTTAATTATTCACGTTACAAGATAAACTAAGTACCCACACTTCACCGAGCTTTCTCTTAGACTAAGGTGATAAAAACTAGATATTTTTCTAATCATTATTATTATTCGAATCGAACATTGATGTCACATACATACATACATATATACATAAACTCACTCCCGTAATCCCTAATGGGGTGGGCAGAGCCACAAGCAATCAAAGACAACTTGCAGCCACTGTTGATACGATGTCGTAAGCTGGATATGATGAACCTTATGGTGATAAGGGATCAGCCTATCGCCCATAACATTAGTCCATCATGTTAGAGGACACAATCCCTCTGTCGGTTTTTACGACATGCCCGGGAAGACAAGCAGCTGAACGTTTTCTATGTTTTTTATTTGCTCCCAGAACAGCATAGATGTCACATATATATATATATATATATATATATATATATATATATATATATATATATATATATATAACATTTTAATTTTATAATACAACATGTGATTTCATTAAACATACTTAATATAAATATGTCTAGATTTTCAAGTGCCTTTCTTGATGGTTCTCTTGAATAATAAGATGTAGTAGAATTATTCATAATTGCCACATCGCCCTCCCACCCATAAAATACGCGGTTACAGTGTTTTAGTAAGTATGTACTGTCGCTAAGTGTATTGAAAACCTACTTTACAGCGTTTTAAATAATTTTCTGAACACTTACAAAATCGCTACCTGCAGTGGTTCAGGCCGCGCCCGCGCCGCTCGCAGCGACCGGCGCGTCCCGTGAAGTGGGTCTCAAATTGACGTCCGTCTGAGTATCAAACGTGATGTTTCGCTTTTAATGCCGCGCCCGCGCCACGTCGCCTCCAGTTACCGGACTCACGACTAATACCGGGCGCCACTTGTCCTTTGAAATTATCTTAAGTAATAAAGATTTTTATTATTAAAAATAGTAGCTATCGCATGCTTAACTAGCAATCCAACAAATATAAGTTATAGATACAAGTAAATATAGTGCAATGTACCTTGAGTAATATATTATATATATTTAAATCATACATTTTACGTTATATGATAAAAATCACTAGTTACTGCATATGTTTCTATACACTGTATTATCGGGGATAAATAATTATCCGGTACACCTTCAACTTCAACTTCACCCCATAGAGACAATGCACACGCTACGCACGTAGCAATGCTACTGGCGTAGCATATGCACGTATACAGGTTGTTAGTGACATCGTAACGAATACTGAGGGGAATGATTCAAACCATGATTCTAAATTAATACTAAGTGAAATAATTATTTGCAATTATATAATTTTGCGATGGAAAATTCCACTTGATATTGACTCAGAATCATGGTCTGAATCATCCCCCTCAGAATTCGTTATGATGGCACTAACACCCATACGTAGTAAAGTTTCCGTTACGGTGTCAATATCACCTTTTAATTATCCTCCTTGTAGTATCTGACAACGGCGACCTCAGTCCCTTCTCTCGTGCGCTCGAATGTGACCGGCAAAGCCGAACTTCATTTTGTACGTCCGGTCACATTGGAGGCAGAATAGCTGTCCATCCGAGTTAAATGTGTAGCTATAGATGGATATGGTCCCTGCCTGTTTGGCGTTTTTCGTCGAGGTTTTTCAGACGATTTATAGTATAGCTATTCAAATCCTAGACCACAATTTATATACCACAATGACAAAAATAAATTAACTAGTTATTTGTTTCACAAATAAAACATCCATAGCGTCTATTTGTTTGCAGATCGATTCCAAATCTCATAAATTAATCATCATTCGAAATTCGAATCCTAATTACCATGTTAATCCGTTCCTCTTAAATGTGTATGTAGAGTAGAGATCACTACTATACTAATACTACAGAATACTAATTTCATGCATTATAATTTAATGAGCACAGTAAACACACAACATTCAAAAACCAATAATAAAAAGGTAGGTACTTGTAATCAAAATGAATCCCATTCAAATTAATCAGATTCTTTTTCACGCAAACAGGTTCTATTAACAAATAAAGCAATTTGCCGCCCTTTTCACACGGAGGCCGGCAGGTGTTGATCGCGCAACAAAGCGATATGGCCGTTAGAATTAGCATAAATATACGGGACGGGGCTGCGGGACTGAGCGGGGCGGGGCGGGGGACGGGCGCGGGACCGCGATTGAGACGGACAAATGTTTGTCCGGGGATTACTTTCCGATTGGATCGTGCTCGCGAGGCGGCCGCGGATCGCCTATTTGAGTTTCAATTATCGCCCGCCCCGAGCAAATACTGAGCAAATACTCGCCGCCTGAGCAAACCCTCCGATCCAGTTACACTATGCATATCGCAGCTTTGCAGAAATATAGAAATTAATCCCAATGAACTCGGCTTTAACTTGTACCGAATAAAAATAGATATCACTTTCATTCGATTAGAACCAATTGTAACGAATTCATTGGATTAGGCAGTGTCCGAGATTGCTAAATCATAATTGAAACACACAAACATATGAATTTCACAAAAAACAGTTTAAATAGTCGTGATCGTATGCCAATCTGTCCTAAGAGTTTGTTTACCACGGCATGCGACCACGAGTATCTCCTAAACGTCACTATTCGGAAGAATTTCAGACATATGATACCTATTTTCTATACCTTACATATTTGAAATTTGCAAATTAAGCCCTTTCCTTTGATACCCAACACACTACCATTCGAAGAAAAAACGTTTTTTCGTCCTCACTTTATGTTCTCTAGAGGGCGCCACAATGAATTTAGCGTGACGTCACATAGCCTATAACCACTGGATAAATTCAAGACGCCGCAATGACACCACATTTGTTATATTCTGATAGGTACACATACATACACAGGCGATCAAACACATAACCCTCCTTTTTGCGTCACCGCAGTCGGGTGAAAATAGGTCAAACAATTCCTTGCATACGAAGTTATTTCAGTTCAAGAGTCCCACATTATAGAGGACACATAATTTAATTCTAAGCGCTTCCAGTTGTTGAGCAAAATTCCGTTTCAAATACCTGGTTCCTGTTAATAAATGCAGTTCTAAAACGGCAGTGGGCCAAGTTTTCAAGGGTCATTTGAGAGCGAGTATTTTAGTCGGACGGGCTGAGGGCTATCGCGTTGCTTGTCGCCCGTCGCGCTGGACAGACGATCGACAGCACTCTTCTCACCCGTTTTTTATCCCCTTCATTCTCTTTTTAACTGTAGTCAAAAGTTTCGCTTCCCGGTTTCAGTTATACGCCTGCGCTTGTCTATTCAGAGCCGATAGAGAAGATAGATTGCACTTAACACTCCACGTTATCAGTTTCCAGTGCTCTTGAATAGCTTGAAAACTTGAAAGCAGAAAGAAATAACGTGGATAGCGCAGTGGGAGGTGCCGGTAGCATTAAAAATGTAAGTCATAGGCCGGAATGAATTTACTTATATATTATACAACTGCGTTATTGCGTGGTGGAGGATGCTTCCCCCGGTTGAATGAAGGGAGGCGTGTGGCCAACGGTGGTATATATACCTATTTATTATACAGATCAAGGTCGCTACAAATGCGGTCTGCAGTAGTCGCGAACCACGCTAAGAATGCTCAGCGAGCTACACGACAGTGCGTGAGCCATTTCATATTGTTACCATTGCAACGTCACTCTAAGCTTCGGCAAAAAAACTTGTGCAGCAGACTGTCATATAGCGAGATTGGATCTATTAAGACAGTGCCGCGAAGACGCGATGCATTTCATATTACTTATAAAGAATTATATTGCTGCGTCGCCCTGCTGCTGTACTAAGGTGACCACAAAAGCAAACAGGTGTCTCCAGTTTCGAGCAGAGAATAACTCCTTGTAGCTACGTGGTTACCAGTGGGAGGTCCCGGCTGCAGTAAAAATGTGAGTCACGGGGCCCGGCGACTGTAAATAATGTAAATAATTTATACGGACCCCGTCCCGCCGCCCACTGCACATGTAACCTGCACGCTTTACCTGTGTTGTCTTGCTGTATGGCAGTACAAAGAGTTTATTCGTTTCCCTTTTATATCAATATATACAGGCTGTTAGTGACATCGTAAAGAAAACTTTGAGGGATGATTCAGACCATGATTCTGAGTAGATATCAAGTGAAATTTTCCGTCGCAAATGTATGGAACGGAAAATAATTAAAAAGAAAACTAAAATTTTCATCAATTTTCCGACGGGAAATTCCACTTGATATCAACTCAGAATCATAGTCTGAATCATCCCCCTCAGAATTCGTTACGATGTCACTAACACCCTGTATACTTATATCATGCGCGTACTCTCCTCTATTGACGTGGGCAGTCACAAGTCACTTGATGTTGGCGTCCCAATAGTAGAGAGGGTGAACTTGTACGTACACTGTTTGAGTTAGAGAGGTTCGCAGAAGTCACATCTATAACTTGTGAGATTTCGTCGTCAATCTATTATTAGCGGTTTTGTCTGGCAAAGTAGCAAACCCATCTAAGGCAATTATTAACTAAGTAGTTCACGTAATAAAACGCAATATTATTTAAGTACCTAACCTAATGTTGCTCCCACACCTACCTATACAGCGTGGTTCTGTAGATACATGGTATCGAGAATAATAAATATGTCTACGCAATGCATGCTAAGTGAAAATCTAAGAATACTTGTAGTATTCGCTTCTATTCTGCTTATTATAAATATTAATTATTGTCTATTGATATGTAACTAAATTTTTAATTATTTAAATGTTCTTTATAAATTATTCAGTATTGCGTGAAACTAAATACATGCTTAATGAAATATGTTTTGTTGGCTAAAGTATATTAAGTAAATTAAAATGACATTACTGGCTTGATAGACAAAATAAAGATCAACTTTGTTACGTGACATAATTGCGTATTTGCCTCATAACTACTTGTCGGAAAAGTCAAGGGGGCTGAGCCTTGAAGGAAGGGCTGAGAGCTCTCAAACCCATAATAAATACAGCAATTTCCGTTATTGAATATTACTTAGTTACCAAACACAGAAACAAGATGATCTCCGATTCACGTCAGAAGAGACAACGCAGTCAAGAGAGGCCACAATACGATTACTTAAAGGTAATAGTTTATTGATGTATTATTCAGCGGTCGGCTGTGAGGCTGGCGGGGTGAGAGCTGGTAGGCCCGCCTGGTGTAAACTATTGTCGTAGGGAATTATTCATGTCGCCACCTTAAGGGCAGCTGCGCCTGAATTATAGATACCGCCGATTGATACAAGGTCGTTGAGGTTACGGGCACGGGCTATATACCCATATAAATTAAAACTATATTTAAATGTTAACATTAATTACACAGATAATCATTTTTTTTTTTATAAAATCCTTAGAAGTATAAAGCTTTGATTAACTCGGGCTTTTTTTTTTCAATTTGTAACCGGCCTGTGTGAGGCGTACAACTGGCTGGATGCTCACGTGGGTGAAATTATCTATATCTGCTTCTTATCGTGTGGGTTGTGAGGTGGAATACCAACCTCATCAACCCTGGTGTCGGGGTTTAAGTTACTTTGTACTTACTAACATCTATGGATTTCAAATCCGAAATAAATTATTATTCATTCATTCATTCATTCATTACTGAGCCGTCAAAGGCACCTGACATGGCTTTAAATCACGGGTAAATAGGCATTTTCTGGGTAAGCTCATTCCACCGTCGATCTCTTCTTCTCCTCGTGGAAGAACGAAGTCAAGAGCAAACCCATTTTAATTAAAAAAATAATTAAAATAAAATGTAACGACTACATATTTACATCAGTAACTAGTAACCAGGACCAATGGCTTAACGTGCCTTCGGATAATCAGGTGATCAGCCTGTAACGTCCTAACCAAACTAGGGATCACAAAGTAATTTTTGTGATATGTACCCACCGGGATTCGAACCTGGGGCCACCGGATCGTGAGCCCAACGCTCCACCACTGGACCACGAAGGCCGTTATTTAAAACTATATTATCAATGTAATATCTTATCTAATCACAAATACATTGCACATCCAGATGATGTACAGAATGGCAAAACACAGTCTTGCTTAGAAATTATCTGCATCTGAACGGCAGGAGTGAGCTGTGCCGAAGTATTGCTTGACTTGCCATTGTCTAACGTTAATATGGCATCTGTAGTACAGTAGTTAAGCGTTGGGCTCACGATCTGGAGGTTCTGGGTCCGATTTCCGATGGGACACGTCTGACAAAAATAACTTTGTAGGAAAATTCCTGATTCCTGGTTACTATTTATCTACTTAAGTAAGTAGCAGTTACATAAGCCATATCAGGAGCCTTTGATGGCCCATTAAGAACCTTAACACCAGGGTTGGTGTGGTCGGTCACTGATCTCACAATCCATACGAGTGACTACCTAGTAGTATTGCCTTATTCAACTTAGAAACCGCTCCGCAAGTCATAGCCGTATAATCTACAAGTACAAGTAGCAACTGTGGGTAGCGGTCTGTGGCAGTATCGAGCCTGTGGCGCTATGGCACTATGGCGCTGTGGCACTATGGCGCTGTGGCACTGTGGCAGACGGGACCGGAGGCTAGGTTGCTGAAACTGTGCAATTAGTTGCCTCGGACCAGACAACTGCGAGTCTTGACTGATAGACACGTCCGCGAGCTGAGCTTACCGGTGGATGCGGCATTAAATACGGCGGTGACCAAGATTTATTACCGTCAATAGGATTTCCATACAAAGCCACAATGAAGCTTAATGGTGGACTTATGTTTTGTGACTGAATTCATTAATTTATTTGTAAAATAATAATAAGATAATTTAAAGATGTGTTGCTGTTGCAGTTTCTTGTCATTTCTTCTCCTCAGCCATAAATAACACCTATTTCTAAGTCCCATGGAACATACAACAAAATGACGCGTGCGTGATTCGTCGAGTAAACTCACAACTTCTTAATTACTTACTACGGTAGTTACATAATATTCTAATTTATTACACACACTTGAGACTGCCACTCTCAACTGAACACTTTAGGCTAAAAAAAAATATATAAAAAAGTACAAATATATTTTTATTTTTAATCATAAGTTACTTATTACTTATTTCTTTAAGCTTTTGTATTGGTACCATTAGTAATCGATATTGAAGAGCGCGGTCTCCTAATACAGGTGTTGTTCACTTAACAGAAGGCCGCTACACTTGGCAATGATTGTACCTTTTTGTTGAAGTACATAACTTTTTTCTTTTTTTTTTTTCTTTTCTTTCTTTCTTTTTTTTCTTTTCTTACTATCGATGACCTGAAACATGTGTATATTCTGTGTTTCTACTAGGCATTAAAGCTCTACCTCAATTTGACCGCAACGATACAATTTCACCATGTTAGCGATAAACTAACCGACTTCACAATCCGTCTGGGGTGCACTCCGCAAAGTGTTAGTGTTTAGACCATCGTCGGCGCTAAGTCGGCAACTTTCGCCAAGTGTTCGGTTATCCTTCACCGACTGTTTGCTCAAGCGCCGTAAGTCGGTATTTTAGGTAAGTACTTTATGTTTTAGTGAGATTTGTTTGCTAATGGAAGAATTTTTAGCCTTCTTTCTATTTTATTTAAAAAAACTTCAGTAGTGTATACGTCTATGAAAACAGGCTTCCCATTTTTGTCATCACCTACGAGTAATGTAGGTACTACGAGCCTTAATAGGACGTGTGATGTCCTTTGTCGTATCATGTCACATTAACTTTTTTCACAAATTGACCTGTAAGTCGCATTAAATGTCAAACATGATAGTGCGACAAGGTTCTAAGGTGGATACGTAGGTACGTGATATTGCTCATGCATGACTGTTCTTATCTGAATACTTCACAAAATGAATTCATTTCATGATATTGGCGTAGGTAACAATATAATAGCGTTTTTACACATACATATATGACTCACAGTCCCAATCCCTAATGGTGTAGGCAGAGCCACAGGCAACCATGACTGGTTGGCTCTCAACTTTCACCCACTTTTGATACGAAGTCCGCCTGGTGAGAGCTCTCAGCGCTCCCCATTTGTCCGGCCAACTAGTGAATACCATGTGAGGCAAATTTACAATATTTCACATAAAGTAGATACGAAGTCATTAGCAGAAGTGGCTTAAGTTTTAATTTTCAAAGGATATTACAGAAAAAAGTTGTTGCAAGTAGTCCAATATAATCAAACACCGTAAGCAACGCGCAGCAATTACAATGAGCTCATACATTTTGTAGTACGATGTGCAGCGTGTAGTAATAATTATCCTAAACACCGGCGAGTTCCGAACTGTAATAACTACAAGCCAGGTGGGAGGTTACGGCCAGTAGCGCAGCGGACAGCGGGGGTGGCGGCGAGAGGTGACATATGACACTATGAATGAATTTTAACGGCCTCCGTGGTGTTGTGATTAGACCATCCCGGGACGTTTCTCGATGGGGCCGCTGTCAAAATCACTTTGTGAACTGACCCTGTTAAAGACATTGCAGGCTAGACTCACCTGATTGTCTAAAAAATTAAGGTTATTCCGTGCTTTGCAGGGTGCGTTAAGCCGTTGGTCCCGGCTATTAGCCGTAAAAAGTACCCCTGTCAACCAGCAATTGAGCAGTGTGGTGGAGTAGGCTCCATGCCTCTTCCGGTTGATTGAGGCCCCTTCAATCGAAACAAACCGGAAGAGGTATAGAGCCTATTGCCTGTGCTCCCCAGATTTTTGTTGTTTGTAGGCGAACTTGTTTTATTCGCCGCCTCTGTTAGCCATAAGCACCTTTATTGTAGTCCTGCAGTGTCACTGTTATCCCACTATCGCGCCACTGTTGCAGAACTAATCATACATTCACCTGTCGCTTCGCTATCCGCCCTGAGCCGAGGTTCGCACCCAACTGGGCACCCTCAGGCCTGTTGTCTTAAACGTTGTACCGGACGGGACCCTTCAGCGCTCCCCATTTGTCCGGCTCGTTAGTAGTAGTTAATGCCATCTGCGACAAATTGACAATAAATCACGTCAAAAAAAAGCTTCGCCACCCGCTATGTTTGAGGCCACACTGAGAGGCGGGGTGCCCTGTGGCGATGGTTCACCAAACTTGCACGGCGAGGATTATCGTATGACGTCACGTTGGGCCCAGCTACTACATCGAGTTCCAAACTTGTTGACGGGATACTTTATAAAGCCACAGATGACGTCGCCTACTGCGTTAGTTATGGAAATAGAATAGTTTGTGGGATGGTGCAACTGTTTAGATACTGAATGGGTTTTCATATAAGTACTGACGTTATCGTACACGCGCATCTCTGTATGTGACGTCTGTCGCTCATACTTTGGTAAGACTAAGGAGGGTAAGGGAAACCTAGCTCAACCGCTGGTAGGGAGCAGAGAGTTGCCGTTCTATACGTAGTATTATAACTTATTCTAAGTCCTAAGGCCGAGATTTCCAGACCTAATTGTTAATTAAGCAATGGGGTTTGGATTTTAAAAAGACATTCACAGTCTTACAACTTTAAAATACTTACTTTTTGTAGCAATTGTTTTTTCTCTAACATAAATACGTTCCGGGTTCTATTTCTAACTAGGCAAATAGATTTGTTGTAGTAGTTAGAGTGAGTGTATTCGTCTTTAAATATCTATGAAAGCTCAGTAAATAAATGTTATTTACTGCATCCTGCTTCATACACCTCATTTTATGTTTGTAATTCACGTCATCGCCCGCGTGTGGACTGATTCTATATCCGCATGTCTTAATTTCTAGAACATCCTAACAAACAGAGTACCTATCTAATTCAGGTCGCATAGCGGGGACAAAATAAATATACAAAGTTTATTTAATAAGTATACAAATTAAAGCCTCCGGGAGTTGTATGCTGCGGGGAATTATCACAAAAGCTGAAAAAACCTAATTAGCTAGATCTTTAGGAGCGAAGCGGAAAATTGAATTTCTTAAGCACTAGCTAGTTCTTGTCTTTAATCCCGGGATTAAATTATGAAATTTCAAAGAAAACCTTTTGGCGTTAGGCGCACACTTACCGGACGAAAGCTTTCAAGAAAAAGTTAATCAACGCCAGCTGTAATACGTATACCTATGGCGGCCACGTTGGTGCATCTGTCGTCAATAACAGTTTAATACTAAAATTGTTATTAGTTACGTTTTCAACAGTAATGAGTATGACAAACAACATCATACTCTCTTCCTTCAACGCTGTCAAACCGATACAGCAGCATGGTAGCTTTCCAGTACGTCCTAGTGACGGTAACAGGAAACTTGTCCATATCAAGAGGATGAAGAAAGAACTAAGTTGTTTTTTTTTTAATTAAGTATTGTAAGTCAAAAATGAAGCGTTGACAATGACGTGGAAAAATACATCCAGTACTGCACAAATCCGCAGTTTGTTTGCGCACGGTATCGCAATGTTGTGACAGCGTCGCGACACCCCACTATCGTTCCATCAGCTTCCGTCACCCTCCGTCACCCGCCGTCGTCCCGTCACAACCCGTCGTGCCGCCCCCGCCGTCGTTCCGTCACCCCCCATCACCCGACGTCGTCGTGCCGCCCCCGCCGTCGTTCCGTCACCCGCCGTCGTGCCGCCCCCGCCGCCTTTCCGTCAGCCCCCGTCACCCGCCGTCGCGCCGCCTCCGCCCCCGCCCCGCCGTCACCGCCGTCGCACTGATCTCTCACCGCAACCACAACGCTTTTGTATTTATTTCCCGCTTTCATTGCCAATCGACGTTTTAGTTTACGAGTCTCTAGCTTTTAAATGAACATTATTTTATGAGGTTGTCAAATAAATTCCGACTATTTTTGAATACGAATTCCGGCAACATAGAACGATTTACGATAACTATCCAGTACCATACTGTACCAATAGTATTACCAAACTCTTGCTCGGATTTTGTTATCACACGAATCGACACGTAAAGCTGGGTCACTCACTAACAACCTAAGCTACTCTATAGAATAACCATAGCGCCTAACTATTAGGCTCTTACATCACTTTTCAAATAACCCTTATCAATTTTCTTTTAAATAACCTGTACCCTGACTCACAAGTCACGAGAGGCACACTCAAAAAGCAATTCAGGCGTTACTTGGCAACATGTAGCGGCCGTAAAAGGATGAGTCCCATAACAATGGCCAGTCATCTTAGACAAATTGCCCGCGTCCGGCCGAGCGGCAGGGGCAGCGGGGCGGCGGGGCGGGCACTCGCGAGCAGTCGCGAGCACTGGCGGGGCACTCGCGCTAACTGCCAACAAATTAGTTCGAGTATTAGCTGAGCTGTTTTTCCTCAAACGACACGATGTTTGCTATCCTACTTGTTGTTGATTCAAACAAATACTTATATGGGGTGTAAATATTGTGTAGACGATGCTATAAATGATTTTATGGAACAATTTCTTAGAATTCGATTTGTAGTTTTTATAGTTATTTTGTTTCAAACATTCGTTTCCAGTTCCGTATTTGCCGATATCAGCTGCAGGTCTATTAGTGATTAAGACCAAGACAACAACTCCTAGCTTTATACTTCTCAATTACAAAGTTTAACTTAAATATTTTGTTATTTTAGTAATTGTAAATATTGTAGCTAGAAATGAGTAGCTATACCTATTTTCGGCCGAGCGTACAAACTTAATTATTACTGTAATCGATCATTGTAACGTACATGCACGAATAAATTAATATTGAACTTGAATTTTAAAAAACGTAAACTTACTTTTAAACTAACACAGTGTGAATATATGTGAGACACGGTGACGGCGGCGTCGTCGCCCGCGTCGCTTCTCCAAATAAGGTGGCCGATACATCAACGCGACAAATACCGCTTTTGTTCTGCACATAACTAATTATTCTGGCTCTTTTTGTTTCATATTCACTACACATATTAATTTTATCAAGGAGGTAATTCATTATTTCGCTTGATCTTTATTAATATATTAATTTGTCATGTTTCGTTAATCGGAAGTATTGTACGAATACTCGCTTATCTAATTATTATTTCTTACATTGATCTGTCATCATAATTACTTACAGGCATATAATCAAAACTAGAGCGCATTGGCTTTTGGCCTCAGTCATATTTTAATGGTTGAAAGATATACGCAATTGTGCGATGAAATTATCCATGACATTAAATTAACGGAAGCGCTTACCATTATCGCAGAAAAGTAGATTATATTCCTATACTATGCGTAAATATAGCACGGCTAGATAAAGTTCAGGACTTTGAGGATTAAACAAACCTCCAAACAAGAAGTGAGTAACAAGAATTACAAACTGCATGTTTGACTGCGAGCAGTGGGACTGTAACGCGTCGCGCGTCACGCGTCGCTCCGTGAAACCGCAGTGAACAACGCGCCGGGATTACGTCGCGCTAATCCCGCAATCCCGCACGCGACCGACAGTGCCGCGTATCGCTTACATTAACGGCGGGATCCGAATATTACTTGTATAAAGCAATGGCATTTTTTGCAGTTTTTAGACACGATATTTACCTGTAATAATAACGGTGTTAAGCTTACTTTAGTTGCACAAATGCACTATTCATTGACATTCTATTAAACATTATGAGCTTCTTGTGTTGTAATGATGTGCATAGGTATTACTGCACCTGGGTAATACTACTGCAGTCAGTAGTCGGCGACTGGTCCATCATAGACGTTAACTTTTACGTTGATAGAGTTACTTTGATTGATGATATCCACCCATAATTACCTCTAATCTATGTATGTGTGGTTACATTTTTACAGAACCTAGCATCTTCTGGGGTTTTTCTTCTTCTAGGGACTGTAAAAATGTAACAACATTCACAGCTTTTGAGCTTAGAGTTGAAGTAAACAAGAATTACCAGCTGCATATAGACAACCGGGCGGCGGCGGCGCTGACGGCGGCGGCGGCACGTTGTAACCGCAGTGGAATAACGCATGAAGGGGATTACGCCGCGGCGTCGCGTCCGCATAATCCCGCGCCGACAGACGCCCGGTTATATCGCTTACACTATCATTGGAATATGTTTTAATCTTATATTTATGTCAAACATAAGTTGATTTTCCTGCCATGACAAAGCAGCCACATGTTCACTTTTCATTACGTGAGATGGCGTGACGCTAAAGTTTATACTAAAGTCATGTAACTAATGGCAATAAAACTGAATCTAAATATATAAGATGTTTTAGCCGTGAAAAGGCATTAAATTAATGTCCTTTGTTATTGCCTCCAAAGTTAGGAAAACAAGGACTTAGTGATAGAATATTATAGCATCCGAGACTCACGCTCCAATAAGGAAAGAGCGCGAGGAGGAAAATAAATCAAACGAACTTCAATTACTTAGTGTCAATTTATCTATCTTTATAACCGTAACGACGTACAAACACATGTCAGAAATATTATTGGCTCCGCTCCCTATTCTATCATATTTATTGTAAGGCGAAAGTGCCTTTATATTTTAAGTGCGTTGTAAATAAATCGTAAAACATTATACGCATTTAATCTAGCCACGTAAAACATCATCGTGGCTAGATTAAATCTGAAATAAAATATGTAAACCTCGGTTCTTTTTCCACATTTATGAGTTTCTCCCCTACATTCATAATAAATAACGCGCTTTAATTAAGAAAGGTGTCGCGGTGAAAACCTACGCAGTGAGGCGTCCTCAAAAAAATATTATCATCGCACCTCATTAAAATACAAAAGCCGAAACGTCGGCGTCGAATGGTGCTCGCTCGGCGCCCGCGCCCGCGCCGCGCCCGCTCGACACCCGCCATGTTTTATGCATCAGAAGCACTCAGGTGCCTAAATTAAATTTGGGCATGCAAATGTCAGTCAAAAGTCACAAGTGGAAATTACGGCACTTTCTCAAACGTAAGACGGTCTTCATATCACGCCACTTTTCTTCCGCCTTCGCGGAACTTTTATAAACGTCACCGAATTACGAGTAAGCTTGGCTTTTATTCACGTGCAAATGGAGTTTGGATGATAAACACTTTCAGAGTTGTTTTGAAAACACAATATAAGATAACGCAATTATGTACTAAGTACTCGGAGTACTTTTAAAATTTTAAAAATCTTGTCTGTTGATTTAATGAGCCTCTTACTAGGACCAAGTACTGAAAGTATTATTTAACCACTTTGCAATATTCTAAGAATTGCAACGGTTATAATAGTTTTATTTGTCAGCGCGATGTATATCACCACAGGCACCGTCCATACGAATGCCGTTCTTACGCAGCCGGCGCGCGCTCCTTGAGAGCCAGCGGGGGTGAGGTGAATCTAGTGCGACACGGGTGCGCGTTGGTGCGGGGCGGGGCGGAGAAACCCCGTTCTATACGTAGTATTTTTTATTCTTTATTATATACATGGCACATGCCCCTCCATGCTCAGACATAATGCCTTCGTGGAGTTCACAAGCTAATCCACTTACCAGATGGTGTTTTCTGCTCAAGGTCATCTATCTTACTACGATTCACAGTTACAAAAAAAAAATACTACTTCCTAAACTCTACCTTCAATAACAAATATATCTTTCTTTGCTACAAAGCCACTAGTACTTTCGATACGAAGTCTCAAGACGTAAAAATAGCTATACATAATAATATTATAAAACAGATTTTAACTTTCATTAAGTACAAGTCGTTGTTATTAGCAGACAGTCATGTAAAAACTAGGCTAGTACGAGTAGTGAGTGGTAGTGGATGGTGTGTGGTGACCATGACCATCCGTCAGGGCGTGATAAACCCGCGCCATACATCACCGGTCGCCGCGACCACGCGCCACCACCTCGATACCTGCCTAATTTATGTATGCTCAGTCTTGCTTACTCAATTAATAATAGTAAAGCTTAGAGGAGACTCCACCGTTACATGTTGATTATTTAAGTAAGAACTCAACCTTATTCTTTTTTTAGAGAGTTAAGAGGTTGTTTACCACGGCTATCTCCTAAATACACTATTTGGAATAACTTCTATTTTTTTTCTTAATTGATTTTTTACACAACCATGTTAGCACTCTCCCATACGAAATATTTGATCAATCAATAAATTTTAACAATAAATTATGAAATAAATCGCCATAAAACACTACATTAAGCTCAAATCCATTTGAAATTGGATTAGAGCCTCAGAACCCATTTTGAACCTCTATAAAGCATTATGCAAAGTCTATAATCTACACATCTATAAGATTTCACGGCAAGGCATAAAATTATGAAAAGATTTAGTTTATGACCCAAAAGTATTGAGAATCTAAAATAAGTAAGTGATAAAATAAAGCTACCTGAATTTCATTGGCAATAGAAGTGTACGTATAACTTATAGACTAGCTAAACTATCCCATCCACTTACGTAATGTGTCGCTTTTTACTCATCTGATAAAACCCCCGAGAGGAGTGGAGATGCTCGGAGCTGTCACTCGTCATCGTCCATCTTGCCGGAGCCATTAGGTGAAATGAAACTGGATACTTTTATTGGGTCGCTCTCACTCTGGCCTGCGAGCGTTTTTAGCACCATCGTGGACAGTTTTATATTATTCTTAGCTCGAACCATTCAAATATCCACGTTAGAAGTATCCTCTTATCTAGAACGTCTCGAACAGTCCCTTTCAATGCTATTTTATTTATTCTCAATTTTACAACGTTATCCTGTCAAGCTGGTTCCTTTGACGTGGAATATTAAAATCGTCCGCTCGACGGAGGGAAGCAAAATATCCCCTATAAAAGTATCCGATGATTAAATTGATAACGTAGCTTTTTTGCAAGAGAGATTGGCCCAAACAAGTCTTATCTGACAAAGCCCTTTCGGGAGGTCCTACAGAGGGCTTACAAGTGAACCCTTTCGGCCAGAGATCAATGTGAGGCGCACGCGAGCCACCGGCGGCAGCGAACACGGTGATTTTTAATTAATAATTACATTTAATTAACAAAAAAGCTGTCTCATATGTTCATTTACAGCATACTAGACACACTTCAATATTTTTTCTTTATACCATCAATGGAAGTTTAAAGTGTTACGTCAACGTTTAAAGTAAGAAAAACAGGAACAATAATTATAGTAATACAAAACGCTTTCTTGCTCATTCAGAACAATTACAACAGAAGTACAATGCGGCGGTCTTTTTGATAAAATCTATGTATATATCAAGAATTTTACATTAGATTTTTACTAGACAGGAACATTCTCGTGCGAGTTAGGAGATCTTTTATGCAGTTGTGCGACGTGTCGCGTCGTGTCGGGACAGTGCACGAACGAAGCAATGTCGCGTCATTTCGGTTCGTTTGCTCCGTGCTACCTGGACTCAAAGTGACGTCACCTTGAGACACAGTTATGCACCTGCCCTACCAGTAGTTGCTCAAAGATAGATTTTACAAACGGTCAGATGAAACAGCGCTGAGACTCAAGATAGGCGCGAACCTCTTCTCAGATCACAGCGTTGGCTAAGATTGCCTCAGATAAAGGAGAAGCACTTCTGAGTACTTACTTCTCAACTAACAGGATGTAATGAAGGCTTTGTTATCGTTTAGAACGTCTCTCGTCCACGCTCGAGTCGTAGCAAATTGATATGAGAAATATCTTGCTCATAATAAATTAATATGAGAATCTCCCTTTGTGTAGGTTTACTTTGGGTATAATTATTTTTAACTACAACTTTCTAGATTTTTCTATCAGAAATTCCAAAAGAAAAGTGTTTTATTTGTGAAAAATAGACCTTGTTATAATTTGTTCAGTAGTGTTTTCAAATACCTAAAATACGAATCTTTTATACTTATTTAAATTACTTATCTGAATATAGTATTGAATTATTGTATCACTTGATGAACAAAAAAATAATAATATTCCATAAGAAAATATATTTTATTTATTTATTCCTCTAATACCAACATTATTAATTTATTGTTTATTTATTTATATTTCGTTTATGTATAATATACAGGTGTACCTATACCTAAACTATAATATTTTTATTGACTATTTATTTCTGAATTATTAATTTATTTATTTTATTTAAATTCCAACTTTTTTTACAGTTTATTTCTTGAATAAACTTTGAACTCCCCCTATCCCGCGGGTCACCCGTCGCTTGTCCTCCAGCACGACGGCGATCAGATACGGGGGACGCGAGCCTAACCCGACAAAGTGAAAAGCTGATGCGAGTTCAGTCCAGCAGCTAACTTCTAATGTCGAGGGTGCAGGGTACAAGAGGCCAATTTACTTAGAACTATAAGAGATAATGTCTGGACAGAACAATGTTCATAGACGGTTATTTGGATAATCGCACGCAATTTTATCTATAAGCCGACCAGGAGTCGACACTTAGGGCTCGTTGCATGACTCGTTGATAAGTTGATGGACTACATCATAATAGATAGGTAACAGCAAAACAGAAACCGATTGGGTATATAATAGTAAGCTTATATTAGGTATGTTTTACAACAGACACATTTTAATCTTGATATATTAAAATCAACAATGATGAAACATCACCCGTCGATCCCTATTCTGGGCGAAGGCCTTTTATCAGTAATTTAATAATTTCTTTAATTAATAAACAAAATGAACAATACAATATACTTATAAACAATTAAGGCCTTTTATTCTCGATCAAAAGCAAAATCATATCATTTCATTTTGTTTGAGTCATCATGAGTAAACGAACCTTAGGTACTTAAATGCCTCACTAGGGATGCATCCGACAAAATCAGTTGCCACAGCTACAAAAACGTACAAAGCAACTGTTCTATTGTATCCCCAGCCAGTAACCAGGTCAGGGGTCCAATAGAGCTGGTAGAAGTAAAGGAGAGAACGCGTGGTTTGATTTACAACAAGCGGCAGTGGCGGAGTGTTTTGCCTCCATCTGTTTGTTCCGGCGACTTGGCAATCTTGCCCTTAAGTTCAACTGCACTGTCTGCTGTGAGAGCCTTTGGTTGCAAATGTTCCTGTTTACACACTCACTAACGTACAGCTCGCGCGCATAGGGTCGCCTCGCAGGCACCTTCAACAGTATTACTATGTATACTTTGGTACCATGTCACTTTTTTGTCACTTAAAATTACCATGTCAAATTAAACTGTAAATCTAGTTAAAAATGTTAACGCTATATTTATTCGAAGTGAAATACGTTTAACGATTGCATACATCAAAATACGGGTGAAGACCTCAACGGCTGCAGAGGCGGAGATGGGAGCCATCGGTACGGCAATGCAGGACGGAAGGGGCATGTCACAGGGACTGTAACCTGGAACCTGACAGAGGGCAGCAGTAACTGTCAGTACTATTCAGAGGCAGAGGACAGGAGTCCTAGTATGGCTTTGTAATAGACTACTCTGGGCGCCATCCCACTCGCGTCGGACAGAGTACTGCGGGGTGGAAGGCAAGAGGGAAACCACTGCCCTATTTTTCCCTAAAAAAGTAGCATGGAGAGTATTTTACAGAAATGCTGCACCGACAAGAGCGTGGCTCTTAAATCGATGATGATGACATCAAAATATTTTTGTTTGTCTGGGGGGGGGGTTTAAAAAGCAATTTATATAAAAAAGCAATATTGCTATTTGACATTCGCTTGCATTGCGCACTTACTTTTATATCCGCAAATGTCAAATTGCAATATTGCTTTTTAGATGAATTGCTTCGATGTGGCCTTTTTAACCCCCTAGGTCCTCAATTGTTTTTCGAGAGCCATCAACTTGCGCTTAGGCACTGCAAATGTGAATCTTGTCCGTTTATCTACCAATAATACACACATACGCTACGTATATTCACTCTCAGCCATGACGTGATGCCTAATAGTGTGGACAGAGCCACAAATAATCATAATACAGTGAAACTAATTCCAGTTCAAAATAAAGTTAAATGTTATTATACGCTGTTTTATACCTATTTGAAATATCAAACGTAGAATCATACAATACAGACTTTATGAATTTTGTTTTTGACACGCCTCTGTTTAATTTCACGCGAGTATCAACTACTCTAGATGGAGAATTTTAATATTATCAACAAGTATAAGTAAAGCTTGATTTTATATTAATATCTTATTTTAAAATCTATCTAATGTAGTTTTGTTACTACTGGGCAAGGAAAATAATAATATATATTGACTAGTACATAGAATATTAAGTGCCTAATAACAGTATTATGCATCCAGTCTTCAAATTAATTGCACCTGGAAATCCGTAACAAATTATTTGTATCATAAACGACGATGCGAAATCACTACGAAAATATACGATATTGAATGATTGTGGAGCTTAGAGCGGATAAATTCCGGATTAATATGTGACATGTCAATAAAGCAAATTACACACCGGCGGTGGAGTGACGAACAAGGCAGACAGACAGCGCGGTGGCGTCATTATATTGCAATCAATTTCCAATTACAAACTCAATATTCAATGAGCACGTCGCGCCGCCGCCGCGGGTGCAGGGGTGCCGATGTTATTTATAGGCGATCTATTCAATGAACCTATAGTGTCGACGACTTCCTTCTTCAGCGCGTAATGCTTCCAGAACACGCTCACACACGCCATCTAGACTACCTCAAACCTGTAGTCTACGCAACGCGCACTACTTCTTTGGCCTAGTAGCACACCCCGACACTCCACACAAATCATTCTTAACGTGTACTGATAAACCACGCGAGTGCGAGTGACACAGACAGACAATCCGGGCGCGTTCCCCCTTACTCTTTAGCGCCTTACTGCTATTTAGACTAAAGTAAGACCCTAAGGTGATCCTGAAGATGATTGCGGACAGGATGGACGCGGCCGTTATCAGGCGGTTCACGGACCTACATATTTTTTGTGGAGGCCAGTGAGCTACCGGTGAGTGGCTTCTCGTTTCCCCGGTGTCTAACTATATATATTATTATACTTACCTCCTATTATCATTACTAACATAGTGTGTAAGGCTTTCTTTTTTACTATCCATCTATGGACTTTTTTGTCTGCAAATATTTTTTTTTTTAAGGGGGTGAGGTAGAAACTCGGCGGGGTGTTCTATGCGCAGTATTATCCTTTATTCTATGCTACTAGTAACTAACGGCCGGAACTACTAATTAAAATGATGTTAAAAATGTAAAGTAGCTCAACATGTATTTCAAACAAAGTATTTATACGATGCTACAGCAACAATACATAACAATACATCACAGAAAAAACAGAAATTAAATTTCATGATATTATCATCACTACATAATATAAAACAAAGTCGCTTTTTCTGTCCCTATATCCCTATGTACGGTTAAACCTTCAAAAATACGTAACGGATTTTGATGCGTTTTTTTTTTTTATAGATAGAGAACATTCAAGAGAACGGTTTATATGTATAATAACATCCATTAAATAGTGGAGAAATACTGTAACTTTTGAGGTTTTTAATGTGATGTCGTAAATAATTTCATTTTTTCCTCAGCATTGCACCCGAGCGAAGCCGGTGCGGGTCGATAGTTATATATAAAATTATAAATTATAAGTAATGTTCATCTACTTACATGTTTTTCAAGCCATCCTTTCGCAATGTGTATTTAAGTATATAGTAATGGTAGAATTAACCCAGGCGATAGTAGTTACCCAAGTTATCCGACGCGCGTTCAAGTGTATCTCCATTTTGTACAAACTGTTCATAAGCTCTCCGAACTCTAATGAAACACTGCAAGTCAATGGAGCGATAAGATTGCGATACTGTATACACGAGATTCGTGTTTTAGCTTTAAGAAATTGAATGGTAAATATAGACTATACGTACCTATTCAATGAGTAGAGTCACAGTTATTAAGAACGTATTCGCGAAAAACGATGAAGTAATTATCATTTACCGTAGTAGTAATTGGTTATAATCATAACAAAAAGTTCGGTAATTCATTGCCCCGAGATATTATTATAGTAATTAAGTTTATTTATTGTGGCAACTTGGCCCAATAGTACAATAGTAATGTTGTTTTGTTGTTGTATGTTGTAATTATAATTATAACTGTTTAAAGTAAGTAAAATAAGTTCCTTGAAAGTTTAATAAAAGCTCGCAACAATGTAATTTTAAAGAAAGATAAGATAAAACATGACTGACGCGAGTGTTTGTGGTATCCCTACAACTGCCTACCGCGGCGGGGAATCCAATTAGCTATCAAAACTTCACCTAATCAATTTGCGATCGTTTCTTTCATTAATTAACCCCGAGATTCACCGGCCGCGTTTTATTATGAAATTGGTGAAAATTCACACAACGCCTCCCGATGTTTTCCTTCATTCCATAGTATGACGTCCTGACACGGATATAAAGCGGTAGATGTCGCGGGAGAGCCTGCTGTGTGTGTCTGATTTTTTTTCATAATGAAGACATAGTAAGTAGCAAATGCGACTCGTGACTCGCGACCTAAATTTTCAATGTAACCTAAATCGCATTACTTTATTTTTTATTTTTTTATTTTTATGTTTACAATCTCTCTTGCTCATTTGCATATTTGTATATCTACAATTTCTCATTTGCATTATTCATAATATGACGGTAGGGTCTTCTTTTATCACACACAGTAAATATTGCACTAAGGTAATATTACTAGAAAATATCGCATATTCGACACACTTGCTATCTATGAAGCTGGAGAACTTGAATAGGATAAACAAATCTACAAACAGACGCCATAGATTTTGTGATTTGGTCTCGGTACGGAATCTTCTCTTGTTCTATCGTGTGGGTTGTGAGGTGGATTACGAACCACATCAACCCTGGTGTCAGGATTGCTATACGATATAATACTACTCCTATTCCTACTGGTTTTACTATGTATAGGATTACTGTGAGTACAGAATACATCGTATTCCCAATAGGAGTAGTCAGAGATAAGTACATCCATCGTAAGTTGAACTAAGTACCGACGCTTCACAGATATTTCTGTTAGATCAACATGATATATTGTGAGCCATGTTGCCCTCTGTAATGGTTTAAAATCAAAATCAAATCAAAAGAGTTTTATTTTCATTAATTTTTTAATTTTTTTTTGTCTAAAAATGGATTGTATGAAACATTTTTATAACTTACTGTATATCCGTGTCTACCCTTCAGGCTCAGACTGTACATAATGTCTGACATAATGAATGCTGATTCAGGCTTCAATACAATTACCCTTGTGATAACAACAGCGTTTAACGTTTTCTTTATAACGCCTACTTTCCGCCTGAGGAGAGGAGACTCACAATGAAGAATCACCTCAGGCTCCAAACTTATTTATATCATCGAGGAAAAGTTAGAAGGATTTTCCAGAACGCGGGTACACCTATAATGTACTAACTCAAACAATCTATTATACTTTACCTGTTGTAGATAGCCCCTGCTGTTAGAATCAGTAACATGTTATTTAGACACTGTAAGCTCTGGAACGTGTAGTGTGAACGATTCATTTTTATTGTCACTACAAAAGACACAATATTTTGTATATTTCGTTAACTTCAAAAACGGTTAACGAACTCATTGTCTTCCATTAATTTCCCACAAGTCCTTTAATCGTTAATTGTATACCTTGCTGCGAAAAATGGATTCTGACAAGTACTTTCGGGGAAAATTACTTACGCAAGACGTTAACGAAGTTAACTTTTTTATTAACTGATTAGCGATTACCGAAGTTAACTACTATTCGATTAACGATGCCCAGTTATGACTTAAGTTTATTTATATAAACAGACTTTATACGCACATAATAACGGGTTCTTACCGCGTTTAAATGGGAATATGATAATAACCGCGTAAACTTAAAACAATGTATAGACTTTATACATCCTATTGCTGGACACAGACCGCCCCTCGATTAACCGAAAGGAGTATGAAGCATAGGTACTCCACCACGCTGCTACACTGCAGGTTGGTGGAGCGTGTTTGAACCAACCTATGCAATTCATGCATTCTAATTTCAAATGTTTAAAAATATAAAAGGTTTTTTTACAAGCACTTAAATAAAAAAATATCTTGACATGAATGAAATAGATTCAATCCCCTAGAGCCTTCGAGATGGATTGCCTACACCGGCCTGGCTAGTATAACCTAAACTTAAACGCAACTGACGCGTATTGATAGTACATCACCTCAAGCTATCGGCATGATTATATTTACCCGACTACCCCTGCAAGAGGGTAATGCTTATTTTTACGCAAATATACAGACGACATGGATATTGTAAAAACCCGAAAGAAACCTCTAGTTTTATTTGTTTCATGTCATTTCTTATTGTATTTTATTGTATTTGTCGTTCAGTATTTTTGTACTACTTACTTACATTAAATAAATTAGGTTATCTCGCTACTGTACCTGCTAGTTAAAATCCTGAAATATCTAGAACAAGCTTTTTCCTTCCACCTTTAGATCATTACTTAGGTTAAGCGAGTCGTTACGTTTAGATGATAGTACTAATACTCCGTTAGAAAAGTCAAAAACACGCTCAAATTTAGCTCTTCAAGCGCGCAGCGTGTAGAGAATGTATTATTTAGAAAATGTCTCAGTTGCTGCTTGTCTCGCGGAGCCTGTAAGCCCGCGCAATGAGGGTACTTTAATTTTTCTCGCTCGTCTTTTAAATAATGTCGCGGGGACGTTTTCCATCTGTATGCAAATGCAGCCACCCGGGCGAGCGAGGGGGCGCGGCGCGGCGCGGGAGGGGGCATGCATTGCTTATTTATTAAGATGTCACCAATAATTAACTCACAGAGCCTCTTCTTTAAGTTACTTTGTTTCGCCACTTTGTTCACGTAAATGGGTAAAATTGGGTTATACAATTTTATTCTGTTGCTTTTATACAAAAATTAGGCGTTCATTAATAATTGTGATTGTTTAGAATTTCGTGCAATAAAGGACTACGATCACGCAATATATAGAGGACAAGGGATAGTATTCCATCCAATATAGGACATGAATCACCCTAATACCTACCTCAGCGATTCATATCGGTTGAATAGACAATTACGATTGTTTATATTCAATTACGATAACTTTGAACGTATATGCCATCATAAAAGGTATATACCACCATAATACCATTTAGATTTCATGTGGGAGACATGGCGAAGAAGCCCACATTTCCGAAAAATGCGTTTCGGAGGTATGTGACCTAACCTTTATTGGGCTGGTTTTCCCATCGGGATGGAAGGGCAGACAGGCAGTCGCTTGTGTACAAAACCCGAGCCTGTCAAATTTCAAGGCTAGGTAAACGGACCCTGTGAAAACGGGACAACAATAGTAAAGAGATCATGACTTACGATACGACTTTCAGCTTTCTGCTCCCTTCGTCAGTATGATATGATACTGAACTAAGTTAGATAACGGCTCATCTAAGCTTAACAACCGGGTTATTATGCTAAGCTAAATACATCGGGCTCGCTCGAGCGCTGTCTATTAGTGTCTGCTTAGCGCATAGTGCGGCGCGGGTCGGGGTAAACAAGAATTGATCGCGTCATTTATAACGCGCGATTCCGATCGCCGACGCTCTCCATTACTCACTGGCTGTGTCGGTAGCGACGTGGCAGTGATGGGAAAAAGGACTTTAAGTAATAAATAATAGGTTTTAATACGTTTATTTATATTAAGGTGATAAGTTTAAACTGGTGACATGTCAGCGAGCAGACCGTGTTTTAAAAACACTATTTTATCTCATTATCATCACTAATTTAAGAGCCACGGTCTTATCGGTGTAGCATTCTCCATTCTTGTGTATCAAAGGCCAACTCTTCACTTCCTTATAAGACACGACGTTCACTTTCTTCAATCAAACAAAACCACGTCCTCACGTTACAAAATTTCCTAACCATGCCGTGTATATACGTTTTGGGTTTCAATCTAGTTATTACCCACATCTGTAACCTTTTATTTTCGCATGCCATGATTGTTACCTGTTGTATGTACCTTTTAAATAAATAAATAATAAATAAAACCTATTTATTCTTAGACCAAAACGCTATTTCACCTATTCGCTTTTCGCTATTTTACCTAGGCATAACAAATAAAAAAGTCACTGGTATTTTGTACAAAGGCACACTTAAAGACTAAATCACCTTTACATGTACAACATAAACGTAGTGCCAATATATTTAACTATAAGTAGTGATCTGCCCTCTACCCTGGGCGAATCTAGAACTCTAGACTATTACTAAAATTAATTTATCATTATAATTTATTTAACTTTAATATTAATTGATCTCTACGATGTGCAAAAATCGTTTATTAATATTTATTAATATTAACACTGTGATAAAATACCAGCAGCTACACCCCACCCCTACAGGTCGACGCGCGGCGGCCGGCGGCGCGGTGGCGCGGGCGCGCGTCAAACATCTTCCCTTTATTGTTTTTTTATGTCCGGAGTTATTCCCGCGCTCGAGCGTTATGTGCGTGATTATGGATCGTTCACGCTGATTTTTTGCGTGAACTGACTCCCTAACGCCGTCGTCTCGTCATCCTGAAATATCGACGGGATTTGTCAATCGTTTAATGCGTAATTTCGGCCTATAAGGAAGTCGATACACTCGCTCCAATTTCTGAATAACGCAACAGGTTCCTTATATTGTATTTTCTGTGCAGACGATGTTATTGAGTTGGCCGAAGTTCATTTAGCGGAAGTTTAACAAATATATTGCATCGTGTATTATATATCATTTTGTTACAAGAATTCTCTACGGTTTATTTATTACCAAGGTGGGTTCGGTGGTAGAAGGGGTTTAAAAGTACTTCTGTTTGTCGGATAAATTTTGGATAACAAATATCGAAACAGTCCTTACATATATCATCCATACAGAAACAACCAGCATCAGTCCCACTGCTGGGACAAGCCTCCCTTCAAACAGCCAGAGTGTGGAGTAGGTATACCATACCACACTGTTCCATTGCGGATTAGTGGAGGTGTTTGGACTACCAGCTCCATTCACCTATGTTTTCAAGCCGACTGATGGTCAATACGGCTTAGAGAAGTGGCGAATATTTCTATCGCTACCAAAGGTACTTACCTATAACCCACGCGAAACGAGAAGCCTCGCAATTACGCATCGTCCTTGGGGCATGGTGTTTATTTCATTCGGACGAACTATATACATAAGCGAGTATTAAAAATCCTTTTTTTTAACTTAAGTATAGCGCGTAGAAATATTTGCCACTTGGAAACTGGGCAATAATAAATGTCAATGGCAACAGGGGGCGCCCCATTACATGGGACTTAAACACATCTGGCGAGGAGTGAGTGTATATACTATACATCTCTGCCTACATCTTCGGGGATGCAGGCGTGATGCTGTGTATGTGTATGTAAGTAAACTGGGCCATATTTTAGCTGTCACTTGCCTGCTCCACAGTATCTCGAAGCCGAGCACAAACACAGCAATACAGTATGTTTCAATGAGCAGCGCAAACGCAGGCGCGGCCTGCCCCAGCGCGAGCGCCCGCGGCACGGTCCCCGAGCACGGCGGCACCACCCCGCCCACCCGCGCGCGCGCAGCCCGCGTGTGGCCGCGCTCCAGCAGCCGCATCAGGCTGTAACAGTTAACACACGTATTCATATCATCATCTCCTTAGTGTTATTCTGTTTTCACAGGGTCCATTGTACCTAAACTGCAGATTTGACAGGTCCCGTTTCATCACAAAGTATTCATACACGAACTCTTTTGAGCAGAGCGATAAAAATATCTGAGAAGCTTTTATAACTTGATTGCCGGTGTCCAGAGGGAAGCGTCAAGTTGCAAAAAGATCCGTGATGCCGGCGTTGTGTTTTTAACACAAGATGTTCATTTAATTCCGATGGGTTATAAGTAAGGCTAGATCCTCAGTTATATTTATTACCTCCAAGTGAAAAACTCCTTGTAGGGGCTGTTCTTCTGCCCCATCAGGTAGACGTGTGACGGCGGCATCATCTGTAGCGCGCCCAACTCGCACAGCTCGCGCTCCGTGAACCGCCGCGCGATCACCTGCGACGCCGTGTACGGCTCGCAGTGGTACGCGAACACTGACAACAATTACCTAATTAGTGTCCTAACACAAGCAGTCACTTGCCTTATCAGTGCCTTAACATCTCGCAGCCGAGATTTCCAGACACAATAGTAAAACAATTAGGTTTGCATTTTAAAAAGACATTCGGTCTTACGACTTGGAAGTCTATATACTAATGTTAGTTCTCTGAACGTAAATAAACTTACGCGCACAGTTCCTAATGGGGTGAGCCACAGGAAATCAGTATACAACTGACAGACACTTTTTATACAAATTTAAGATACGGGCATAAAGACAAACAAATTACGGGGACAGTTCAGCCATCACCTGTGTAGATGGGGCTTAAAGAAGTCACCATACTGTGAATGTGGTCACCCGGACCAAACCATATCTCACATAGTGAACGAGTGCCCTCTGCACCGGTTCCCAGGTGGTATAGCCGAGCTGCATTGTGTGACGGATGCAGCAGAGACTTGGTTAAGGGAGCTTAAGCTGGATATTTGATCCAAGCAGGATATTTATCTGCCATACGCAATAATAATAAAGTTCAGCTTATTTGTTGTAGAAATCTCTTCCAGCAAACCGATAAAGTGGTACGAAGGCGCAATAACATGTTAAAAAGGACATCTACGTAACCGACACACAATTAACACAATTGCTAGTTCTATAGGTAGGCAGTAATAAAACCTCAGCAATACATACTTACGAGTACAATCATGTCCCCGTGGGTGCATTGCGTGTTGGTGATGACAGCAGTGGTATTATAATTTGAAGGTATTTCACCAAAATATTATTTTCCTGGTAATTATAACACTCCGTTGCGTGATCGACTGGCACGCAGTTATAATGAAAACAAACAACTTAATATTGGAACGGCCTTTTAAAATTATACCTTATTATTTGATTAAATTATAGCGATACCTTTTCTAAATAAAATACCCGGTCAAGTGCGAGTTCGACTCGTGCGCCGAGAGTTCTAAGAGACCTGGGCGGGGGGTAGACCTCGCCGTTACGAAACCAACTGCAAAAAGAATGTAATCACAGAAAGAAATGCCATTGGATAACTGTCAGCTCCATACATCGATATAGATCGAGATTGTTTTACCAGCTGCAAATAAGTTTGTAGTAGATTCTAAATTAACGCTATCCACATTTTGACCCTTTGTATGGAAATAAAACCCTATGGGGTACTTTTAATAAACCTAAAGTCATATTTAAAGAAAAAGGGAAAAATCCGAATAAAATTTTACATAGGTAAATAACATTTTTTGTCGAACGTCTCATCCGCTAAAACTATTGTAGCTTCTCACAAATTGTCGGTATAACCGAGGAGAAGTAGCTGCAAGAAGGCACTCACAGCCAGTGCGCACGAGCTCCACGCCGTCCTCCACGGTCTGCATGAGCGGCACCGAGCGACGAGGGCTCGTCACCTTCTTGTCGCGCAGCTCGTCCTCCACCGGGTTCTTGAAACCACTGTAGTAGTAGAAGCCTAGATTCTGCACAAATAAATTGGTATGTTACTGGAATAAAAAAAAATGAAATCATTTGATTTCCTTTTTTTTTTGGATTTGATAAATATTTCAAATAAATTGGAATCAATAATTATCTGGATAGGTATATTCCTATAGGCATATAATAATTCACACATATGACGATGTGTAAGGACATTCCTGCATAAGCAATACGTAGCTGACATGGCATATGACGTGTGTATTTTCACATGCGCGTGTGTGTAAGACGATGTGTCAGGGTGTGTGTGTGTCTGTGTGTGTGTGCGTATGGTACTGACGTCGAGCCACTGGCGCGTGTATCCGATGTCCTCCATGACCAGCTGCAACTCGCTGTGCAGCAGGCCGTCCAGGCCGGCGATGGTGGGCGGCGCCGCGCTCAGCAGCCACGACACCACGCTGCTCGTGTAGTAGTTGTACAGCAGCATGCTCGTCAGGCCGATCACCAGCAGCGATATACGGCGACCTACGGTCAAAAAAAAATTAAAATTATGTGAATAACATAAAGTAAAGTATAAAAGGTACTCACTCTGACTAGAGAATGCTTCTTCCAGCATATGAATTCCATCTTCGTAAGCTGTAAAATATTAACGCAACGATTACTACTTGGTAGGTAAAACGTAATAATTACGCCGAGGTAAATGTGTGTATCCAAGGTGCCAAGCGGCGTGCCGCGTAATGAATTCAGCAGGAGCGTTGTCAAGTTGCGCTCACAACGCGCCCGCCATATTGCACCTCCGTGCACGAGATTTTCGATTTCGAATATTGTTACAGATACCTTGCTGACATAACGCAGCGAGCACGCTACAGACCGCATACAGCCCCGGCTGCGGACGCCGCTCGGCGACGGCTGCGGCTGCCAGCGCGGCGGCGCACGCGACACTCGCCGCGCATGCGCACGCCCACACTCCGCCAGACAGCGGCGACACCAGCCGGTTCTCATACGAACCCACTCCCCGGTCCGGGATCAGATAGTAGAACTTTGTCCTGGTTACAGACAAAATAATTGTAATCAAACAGTAGTTTTAACAAATCAGTTACAAATAATGTCTTGTAGGGAGAGTTCTATTAATTGTCAAAGGAATAAAAGCAAAAATTTTAAAAAAGAAAATAAAATATATCGGAAGAACTGAAGGTGAAAATACGCACTCTAGGTGTGTAGCGGGCGGTAGAAACGCATCTATCCACTCCAACCACTTGGTGTACATCCGCAGACATGTCGCCGAGAGGTCCTGCTGGCGCCAGTACAGCGCGTTCGTCACTGCCTGCCGACATACGAACAGACGACGAACTTATAATATTCAATCAAGATAACATACTCCAAGGAAAATAGAACTTACCAGCGTAGCATTTCCCGCCGGTGATCCTACCCAACGGCTAACTATTGTATAGTTAAACCTGAAAAAAAACTTTTCAAAGTTCTATAAAAATAGAAACAACTATAACATGCATTCCTACCCAATGCTAATATTACGCGTTGCTACTACTCGCTAACCCTTGAGCAAATTGTTCGTTTAATTCGTACGGTAGCCCGGTAGAGGGTATTCGCCTTAAAGCGAATGTATCTTAGTTACGACCACTGGGTTTGGAAGATTTTCCCTTCGTTTCTGCAATGTGATTCTCTTACTTTGATAGTTTACTTTGAAGACAATGATATTGGCTGTAACAGAAATGAATGGCCTCACACATACACACACATTACGAACCTGAAATTATGTTGCTCTTTGAGAGTGTTCAGCAGTTGCGAGACGACCTTGGTCATGGCGGCGACGCCGGGCGTGAACCTCACGTCCTCCAGCAGCTCGGGCCTGAACACTTTCGGCTGCTCCCGCATCTGGCATAGTGGCAACAGCGAGAAATTCATCGAGACAGGCTATTATCTACTTAGTAAGTATGTATTATTTATATCAGCCATGTCACGAGCCTTTCGTGTATCAATAATAACTAATAACAGTGACTGTTGATGAGGTTGGTTATTGATCTCACAACCCATAAGAGAAAAAATAATAATTTATCAGAGGAGGTAGGCCTAGGAGAATACTTATAACGCGGTCGAATTAAGGATGTCTTAGGTATGAAGATTTTGATGCGATTATGATAAATATATTACAAAACCAATTTCGAATGTAACTTATTTGTAAATTATCGTGCAGCAGGAATGAACATATCGAGCTACGCCACAATATTTGTCTGACATCTTTATGGAATGGTAACATTCAGCGCAACACAAATGAGCCTGTCTCCTGAATAACAATCGGCTACAGAAGGTATTTGTGTTCAGAAATATCGGCATCCTCACCACGGAGACGGCTCGCAGCGTCAAATTATGAAAATCCCAGCGATTGTAATACTTGAATCCTTCCAGCGAGATATTCAAACCTGAAATTGCGAAACAATATCAAGAGGGAGTATAGAATAGCTTTACTGTGCTTTATTTATGAAATATTCACCGTCGCCGCGACTCCACGCTCCGAGGAGATTTTTCTCCAAATTATTTCCTTGAATTTTGCCAAAGTTGAAAACATCCACGAGTTTGTAACGGTCTCCTGTCGAATAATGAAGGTAAGACATAGCAACAAACAATTTTGTGAAAATGTAGGTATCTCTACCAAGTATTTAAGGTGCGAATACTTATTCGTTTATTCCCAGTATCTTGGCTACTAGGGGAAGTAATTCGGCAGACAAGCCTCTTTAAGAAGGATGAATGAAAACGGACGTTTTAATGGACGGCGGAGTATCATAAAATATATTTATAGTAAGTAGTGATCATTGTTTGACTTTGTACCGTGAGTGAGAGCGACGGCGATATCGGCGTCGACGCTGAGCAGCAGCGGGGCGAAATGGACGTCAACGTACGGGACGCTGACGTCACTGTACTCCTCTGTGGTCAACACAAGCCATATGTGCATCGCGTCGAACAATGATAATTTTGAACACTGAAACAAATAACTAGGTTTCTTTTTAACAGCCTTATTTTAATTAAAACACATAATAACGGGTTCTTACCGCGTTTAAAGTAGGGATATGAGCCTTATTTTAAGTTTACCTTACCACGGTAGTTCGTCATCGATCCACAACTTATCGACAGAAGAAGAAAGGACTACTTGGCAATCTTTGGTAAGTATGTACTATGAAATTAAGTAGCTTTTTTCATCTCATTTATTTTCCAATGGAGAAAATAGTATTTATTATTTTGAAATGATGGTTTAATATAAGAACAAACTACGACAACACCTCCGTTTACCTTTTATATTATTGATCGGCTAAATCACGGCAGTGAACTACATAACGCACAACATCTTCCACTCGACTCATTACTGGAGAACATAACGTTTTTATTGCAAACTTAATAAAGTCGTAAAAGAAAAGTTGTTCGTTTTAACAGTTATTGTCTAACCTCGGAAATGCAATTTGCAATTTTATGTGTACTTAGTATTATTTAATCATGCAGATGATTGTGATTTCGGACCTCGCCTCCAGCGGGGGAAGAAAACAAAATAATTGGAAAGAAAATAACGAACAAAAATGACGTTGATCGCGATTACCTAGGTGACCGATTTGTAGTTTTAACTTGAAGCTTCTCCGTCAACAAGAATAACATAGCATCACGCCTGTACCTCCAAAGTGGTAGGCAGGATATATAATATATCCAGGGATGGAGCTCCGTAGCCGTAACCGAAACTATCGGATATCCAATATAAAAAATCATCCATAACCGTAACCGAATCCGAAATAAAAGTTACGGATAATATAGGATAGCGGCGGAGCCTAATTGAGATACGTTATGACAAGTTGTTGTAATAAATAAAACCACTTTATTGCCTATTTGTATTTTACTTTGAATTTTTTAAAAAATTAATATCCGTAACTAAAATTATCCGAAACTAACGGATAATCCGATATAATTTATTATCGGTATCCGTAACCGTATTCGGTATAATAATCATTCAATCAAATTTAAAATATAATTAGAATTTATATAATTAGAAATTTCATATCCATAACATCCCTGTTATATACACCCACTCCTCGCCAGCTATGAAAAATAAAAAAATGCTATATATAAGTTAAGCATAAGATTTTCTTTTTCAAAATATCAAATCAGTCTTAAAGTTCTAAAACATAATTAACTAAAATAAACTATTTACTTATGTTTATTTATTTATTTCACCTTTACCTTTATGCTTACAATACAACATTACGTAATAAATGGATTCAATAGCCCCGGCACTGGACTTACACCAATGAGTTATTCATTTATCTTCAATGCAGTTCTCACTAACACAGTTGGCTCGACCATTGTAGATGGCGATACACCTCACCTATCACGTTGGTCTAACAAAAAGCTCGGTTAGGTGTGGGTACTTAGTTCACCTTGCGATGGATATACCTCTGACTTCACCAATTGGGATATAGTGGTGCTAATTCCTGTAAATACCATCTAATTTTATTTTAAGTTATATCTGTCATTTTCTTATCCGCCGAAAAGGAAAGGGACGGGTAATCGACAAGCATAAAATTTATGGAACACACGTCAATTTTAAGCACAAATCTAAACCAACCGTCTAAAAATTTTACATCCGTCAATAACCCGACACAGTTAAGTAGACAGCACGTCAAACGGATTGCGTACCAGCGACGTACCTTTTGATTCGCCCGGGTTATTCATTCATTTACTCATTCTTCCTAAAATTAAGAGCTGTGAATCATCCGTCCCTTTCCTTTTCGACGGATATGAAAATGACGGATATAACTTTAAATAAAATTAGGCGGTGTCTGCAGGAATCGGGGCCATTGTCACCACTATGTTATGCTTATGTTGTGTTAGGGATTCAGTTTCTTACAATGTCCAGGATTTGGTGTGTGTTGCTGCAACTGCCATCCAGCAGCACTCCGACGGGTGTGTTTGAATGCCGCAGCCAGCGTGGTAGCGTGACGTCATCAGCGTCACCTCCAGCCATCGCTGACACCCTCACCCCACCAGCCATCAAACGTCTCATCATTTGGTTATTGTCTGAAAATAGACATAAACTCACGCCTGTAACGGGGTCGGTAGAGCCACAAGTGATCAGAAGACAGCTTGACTGCTAATACGAAGTCCTAAGATGGATTACGATGAACCTTATGATGATGCGTCATCATCATCATCATCACCAGCCCATTAAAGTCCCCACTGCTGGGGCACGGGCCTTCCCTATGAATGAATAGGGAGATCGGGCCTTGAACCACCACGCGGGCCCAGTACTGATTGGTGGTTATTAACGACTGCTAACGCAGCCGGGACCAACGGCTTAACGTGCCTTCCGAAGCACGCAGGAGCTCGAGATGAAAACTTTTTTTTTTGTGGTTACCCATCCTATGACCGGCCTTTGCGACAGTTGCTTACCGCTGCGCCACCGAGCTCCAATGATGATGGGTGATCAATGCCTTCTGCCGGCAAAAAGACACGATCCCTAAGTTAAAAGTACCTGAATGCGTTATAATATATGTTTCTTGTCCGCTAGCAGCAGAATTCCAGCAAATAACTAAATAAACACTCCCGTATAAAACCAAATATTAACTTTTATAATCAAAACGAAGCCTCAATAAAGCTGAAACCTATAAAATGCATATATGAAATTACTTTGAACAATATTTAACGATACTGATGATTAATTTTTAACATTTTATATACGTATAATTCTTATTAATAGTGCATAAGTCGTTACACGAATTGTAGCGTGGACAGCGATTCCCGGAACGGCGACTGCTTGACATCACATCTGTCATTTACATGTACAGTTCAAAACACAATTTTAATCACGCTACATACAATATTTTTTTTCCACTGAAATAATTGCATTTTTGGTTCATTTTTGTTTCATAATATCCAGCCTGTTTTATAAATGCAGTAATCTTATGGGATTAAATATGTGATACAAAGCTACTAGGTATATATACTTACATCTTATCTCGATATTTTTTTTAATATATACTTATATCTTTTCGGATGGCTGGTTACTGGCACCTACTCTCAATTATCAATACAATCTTGTCTAATCTAGCCTACAAGATCCGACTGCTGAGCAAAGGCCTCCTCTTCCTCTTCCCATCATCGCGATCCTGAGCGCATTCCAGCCAGTCCCTCCGGCAAGCGTCCATGTCGTTGCGCCATCATAAGACACAACGCGTGACGATCCGTGCATGCGACAAGCATGTCCGGCCCAACCTCATTTAAGTCTGTCATCAATACAATACAAAGTGCTTATTGGATACTGAAGAAACACATTATTTAAACAATCTCAGAGTAATAGTTGTTACAAAAGCGGCCTTATTGCGTAGCTAGAACTTTATGCTGTTAGGTATAGGATATAATTAAGTTTATCAATTAATATACTATAAATGATAGTTTTAGTAGCAGCAATGATGGATGATGATGTGATAACTTTTAAGAACCGATGTGGAGAGGTTTAAATTAATAAAACACATTGTCATCAATAGACTCTTATTTATATATATAACGTTTATATTTTTAATAATTCTAGAACAGGCGCACACACATAAGCTTCGACGTCCTTTCGTGTTCTTCTCGTACACTGTGTGGCGTATTCTCATTATCTCTCTAGTACTCGAAGAACCTATGAACTCTGCAGCGGGTTCGCTGGGAGAGCATCACCTCGTCAATTACTTATAAACGTAAAAATAGATGAATCCCACCTGATGTACTTTCAAGCAGCCGTAGCTTTACCGTACTTGTTAGGCGCTTGCTGCTATAGGTCTACTCCGGCCTGCTATCACTTCAACATCATCCTGCGCGGGTACGTATCATAATATATAATTTCAAAATACATATGGTTGGAATATATAAAGTTAAAATACCGAAAATCAAAATATATAATGCATCAAAATGTATAAAGTAATTTTGCATAAGTTCTAAATTTCTAAGTTTGAATGCCATAATGGTCGAAACATATAACAAACACAATGCATAATAATGATTCCTAAGGCTACGTTTTATAACATTACTTAGCATAATGTTTGTTAAGCCTAAAGATATTTACCCTGTTCTTGTGTAGCATAGTGGTTTTTGGCATATTGGCTTTACCTTTTTTTTATTATAAATAATTTAAAATTATTTTTTTTTTCTATGGAGCTCCGCGTTACGGGCACCCCGACACTGTAGATATAGGTTACGAAGGCTGTATGGCAGGGGGCGAGCAAAGCGAGCCCCCTGCCATATAGCCGAGTGGGTTAGGTTACTTGTGACCATCGAGGCCCGAAGGGCCGAGAGGCGGCGGTGAAGATTTTAGTTTAAGTATTTTATATACTTTGAACTTATACATTGTAAACTTATGCATTATGATATTTATATATAACGTAAGTTATGCATATTGATGATTATTTCTTCTGACTATTATACTTTTTGATTTTATATATTTTGAACTTATACATTGTAAACTTATAGATTTTAAATTTATGCATTATGATACGTACCCTCCTGCGCCCACGTGGTTACTCTCAGGCATTGCCTAAATTCTTATCCCGGACTAAGACTTTTCACCTCATCACCTCAGCATACAAGTAAGTTCGCAATCAGTTGGATCATGAGCAATCTTGGTGGCTTTTAACAGATCAATAGCAACTTGTGTTCCCAGGGAAGAGTGACACTCTTTATGATACATAACGACGATAAGCAGCAATGATTCGATTATTTCGATTATTCGAGTATTGTGCCACGTCAATGATGTTGAAATGATGTTAAAATCTTTTGGTGAGTTTCTTTGTGATTATTATCTCTGAACTTTGGCTAAAATAAGTTCCACATGTCCATGACAATGGCTTAATCTCACTATCTTTCTTTCAGTGTAAAACCCTCAGAATAATAATAACTGTAAAACCACCTAAAAATCATTGGCTTAGTACATTGACTATCGATTATGCTGTTATACCGTCACACGTAATGTGGTTTACCTATGTTTCCGCGTCTTAACGGGGTAGGCAGACCTATAATATGTCGTTTTGTTGCAGGGTTCAAAGTCCAACTTGGATGTCTATCTTCAAGGGCTACCTGGGGAGTTCCCCATTAAGATAATGTTGTGCTTACACTCGGAGTAATTGTCTTCTACATCTACATCATGCTTTTTGTATAGGACCTGCTATCCAGCGGTTTGCTTCATGATTTTGCCTAAGACCTGCCGTCCAGGCACTTAATGTATCACTTTTTGGGTGAAACTTTAGCGTTTAAGTGGTTTGACTAAGCTTTGCTTGATTGTAATAACAGGATTATTCCTAAATTTGTGTTATCATGAAATAACCTAGACATGCTAAACTCTTTGCCGTATAAGAAGAAGTAATGTTAATATACCTTTTTATAAAAGTGAAATTTTTAATTCCATCCCCTTTGCTTTGCTTGCAATAGGAGAGTATCATGTTCAAGGCGCCCAATCCTACTCTCTATTTTTTTGCACTCCATTAAGATCCCTTTTATTCTCTGAGTTCGGCAACTAACACCTATGCCCTGGGACCAACCCTTTCTCAATGCCCTGCCGACGGCGTCCTAGAGGTAGGGTGGGCTCATCCCCACACAGAGGCTACGCAGGAAGTTTCATCCTTCGAAATATCCATTACAAGATTTTTAAAGCAGAATTTAACTTAACGAGGCCTATGTTTGCGCCAGCCTGTATTTACATGATAAATGTACTTAATTTTTTTTTTCAATATTCTACCCCTTCGAGGATACAGACGTGATGCTATGTTATGTCCTTTATTCCCTGTAGTTCTAACTGATCAGTTCTACCGTAGAACTATTGTATTATTTCACAATATAAAGAAGGTATAGGTCTTTTTAAAACAATGTTTATAAAAATATATTACCTATTATATCAAAATGGAGTTTCATTAGTTGCAGCCATTTTCTCCACATAAGTAACTATAATTATTATGTTTCTTAAAAGATAAGTAGCTAGGAAAATAATAAGAGGAAAATTAATTGTAAGTATTTGTCTATTTAAACCAAATCATAAATAAAAAGAATAGGTCTAATACTACTACTTATATAAAAACAACGAACTGAAAAGTATAAGAAAACAGCAAAACAGTTTTTACCATAACTGTACAATAACGTCAAAACTCGCTCGACGTAAAGGGAAAATAAGGCCACTCGCCGTAAAGAGAGTCGCCGTAGCGCGGGTCGCCGTTCGGAAAGTCGCTGTCAACGCTACAATTCAGTTACACGAAAAAGGAGTGGTATGAATTTTACAGGTTGACAACTTACCACATTGCGGTTTAGTGGTTGAGCGTTGATATCCCGAACTGGAGGTCCCGTGAATCCCAGTGATAACATAATCACAAAAGTCACTTTCCTATTCTTAGTTCGGTTAGGACATTGCAGGCTGATCACCTGAATGTCCAAAAGTAAGATTATCCGTGCTTCGGAGGGCTTAATTGATGTATGTAGTCATTACTAAGCCATATCCGGGGCCTATGGCGGCTCAATAGTAACCCTGACACTAGGGTTGGTAAAGCCGGTCCTTAGATTAAGTCGCAGTGGCTATACAAATACGTATATACTTTATTGCACTAAAATAAAAGGAAATATTTACAAAAGACTCTTAACTAAGTACATGGCAAATGGCGGCCTTATCGCTTAAAGCGAGAAGCGTCGGCCATCAGGCTGTCTCATTACAAACCTCTTTATAAAACAATATCAATGGATTTTGTAACCTGATAGAAATATATAAATAATTTCCTAAGAAGCCTGCTACATGTCATGACGTCAAATAAAGTACAACAATTACTTACCGCTCTGGCGCAGGCAGGACATGAAACAGACATGCCTCACATTTCTATATGAGAAATAGTCCGCGGTCATTCCAGCCGTACTGTCTACTGCCGCGACTCCACTGGCAAACAACATACGTACGATATACAACCACATTGTAATCCAATATTGACGTCTATTTCAACACTATATTGCACACAAAACTACAAGACATTTACGGGAAAAACTTAATCTAAACGCAAAGGCGGCCTTATCGCTAAGAGCGATCTCTTCCAGACAACCTTCGGCAGAGTATATGATACACTTGTCCTACTTTAGTGAATGCTATCTTCCGTTTGAACAGTCATTGTTTATTTGAACTATCGTGGCCTGTATCAGGTTATATTGTGATGGGGGGGGCGAATGTGTCTCCTGTGAATAATAGAATTGGTCAGACATGATTAGCGAATTATTTGCAATCCAGACGGTAATTGGGGTGATTACTGTCACTGTCACTCACTTCTGAAATTACTGGAGAAAAATTTATGAAACTGTCATTTAGTTTTCAGCTGTACAAATACAACCACCACACTCGTCTGTTGATATGTTATGTTGCTATGTAAATACAAGAACAATAAGTATTACCTATTTTAAATATACGTATACACATATTATAATATGTCACCTATTATGTATACTTATGTAAGGGCCAAATTACTATACACGAGAAAGATTACACGGTACGATTGGTAGCCTTATTGTTCTATAGTAATAACTTTCAAGCGACTAGTTGTGATGTTGCATAAGATAGAAACATTAAAATTTATTATTTATATACAGGCTGTTAGTGACATCGTAACTAAAACTTTGACGGGTGATTGAGGCCATGATTCTGAGATGATATCAAGTGGAATTTTCCGTCGCAAAAGTATGGAATTGAAAATAATTAAAAAAAACACAAAAATATTCAGACTGAAAATTCCACTTGATATCAACTCAGAATCATAATCTGAACCATCCCCCTTAGTATTCGTTACGGTATCACTAACACCCATACCTACTTGTATGGCTACCCTATGTACTTGTGTGGGGTGTAAGTGACATCGTAACGAATACTGAGGGGGATGATTCAGCTGACTATTCTGAGTAAATATCAAGTGGAATTTTTCATCGCAAAATTATAGAATTGAAAATAATTAAAAAAAAAACTAAAAAAAATCACGAATTTTGCGACGAAAAATTCCACTTGTTATTAACTCAGAATCATGGTCTGAATCATCCCCCTGAGTATTCGTTACAATGTCACTAACACCCTGTATACAATGCCCTACTATGAGTCACACAAATTATTATAGATAATGATTTACATAACATAACCAGCCTATATACGTCCCACGTACGTAGTAAATAATGACGTACTGTAGTAAAATTGCAGTTATAAATTAAGTGAGCCGTAAGTTCTCATTTAGTTCATCATCTCCCTAGCGTTATCTCGTTTTTTACAGGGTCCGCGTACCTAACCTAACGATTTGACAGGTCCAGTTTTTTACTGAAGCGACTGCCTATCTGACCTTCTAAACCGTAAAGGGAAAACGAGCCCAACATGGGTTAGATCACATACCGAAATACATTTCTCGGGAATGTGGACAGAAATTTGAAAACAAATTCGACAATCATTGGTTTAGCCTATGATTCTCATTTAGATAAAATTAACTCACAATTTTAGTTAAAAAAAATATTTTAAAAAATAATAAATTCATTATTAATAAAAAATAATTAATTAAAATAATATAATATAATAATTAAATTATTATAATTAATTATTGTTTTATTTTAAATAATTAATTTATTATTTTAATTATTATTATGTGGAGGAAGCAAGAGAAGTGTGTCAGGGTCAGGATCGAAGCAAATGGAATTCTATAGTCTCGGCTTACCCCGGTAGGAAATAGGCGTGAGTTTATGTGTGTATGTATTTAACTCTCAACTAATGTTATTCTCAAGATTTAAGTTCATAGTTAAACAAATATTTAGTGCTTTAAAATGTTCTTAATTAATAACTTGATTTATAAGCAACAAGCTATGTGTTTTCAGTACAATTAGCAGTAGTAATTCATAAACGGTATCTTGGTTGATGCATTTTTGACATGGCGAAAAAGACACTATTATTTAATTGTTTATGCTTTTCTAAAAAATTTACATAACTATTTAAGATTTATACGCTGTAAAATATGGTGAAAACAGTGTTTATAACTTTTATAATCAGTCGGATTACGCGGGCGGTTTGAACATGGTGGGGAGAGGTCCGTTTGGTCGAAGTGCACGTGCGGCTCGCTGTCAGTTAGTGAGCTCAGTCTTACTTTGACTGTCAGCGAGGAAGGCGCTCCTGAGTGATCTGTGAGTACAATGCTTATTTGTTATAAGGCTTAAGTTTTAATTGTTAATACCTAATAAAATCAAGTGCTTTGTTGTTGGTGTGTTTCAATGGCTACAATGTCTGATCCTGGAGATGGGGACGGTGACGTCAGCGTACCTATTTCTAATAACTCCGCGAAGGCTAACGCGTCGTTATATTTATTTCAATTATTTTGTCTTTTTATTGTATACATTTGAATTTCGATTTTCTCCCTATGGGTAAAATTTAAATTATTTTTATATTTAAGAAATTATATTTCAGAAAATTGTACGGTAGCAATGAGCAGTAGAATAATATATTGGATTATATTTAAGGATAAATTATAATATTTTCCTCAAGAAATATACTGCTATTTTTTAACACTCGCTTCTGAAAGATCAAGCATGTAATGTAATTGGCAATGACGCCGAGGTGAGCAACACTGTGAATTCCCCTCCCCTCTGTCTGGGAAGTAACCATGGAAGCTGCTCGTAATTATACTATCAATGTAAACTCCCAACTCTATCCCAATTAGGGTAGTCAGAGAGGCATCAATTGTATGGTGAACATTTCACCAATACATTTTGTAAGACCCATTGGTACATCAAAACTGTCATGTCATAGAATAAAGAATAATACTACTCGACTAATTGAGTTACTAATTGTATTTAAATTACCCAATTTGGTATTTATTTTCAAATAATACTACTCTTAGAACTATACCTCACCCCGCACCAGTTTGTATCGGGCCCTGTTACTTCACTTTTAACGGTGTGTGGTGATGTGGTGAGCCGTATCGCCGTCTGGAATGATCCATAGCCAACTGTGTTAGTGAAAGTTCAGTTCAGTAGTCGGGCTTGAACCGGGCTGAACCACAGAGACTTAGTGACTGGTAATCATAACTTTATTGAATTTCGAAGCATAGTGTGTAGAAGGTACATTTGTAGTGCCTGTAGTTGTGTCAGAGGGCCATTAGTGGGAATTATTGAAAGACACTGCCCCGCGGGAGACACGACGCGAGGCCTGGCGCGCGCCCCGAGCTCGCCCGCCCCTGTTACGTAACACTTGCCATAAGAGTATGACTTTTATAAATATATTGGCCCTGATTCCTGCAGACACCTCCTAATTTTATTTTAAGTCATACCCGTCATTTTCTTATCCGCCGAAAAGGAAAGGGACGGATGATTGTCAACAAGTTAATTTTAAAATGAATTAATAACCCGTGCGAATAAAACAGTCGTCTCGCTTAATTCTGTCGGGTTATTTGCCGATGTAAAATTTTTAGACGGTTGTTTTACATTTCTGCTTAAAATTTGACGTGTAAGTATTCCATAAATTTTATGCCTGTCGATTACCTGTCCCTTTCTTTTTCAACGGATGAGAAAATGACAGGTATAACTTAAAATAAAATTAGATTGCGTCTACAGGAATTAGCACCATTAATAATACAAGTTAGAAAGACATATAAAATAAGTATTTTGGCCATGGTCCCAAACGGGGTGGGTAAACAATAAGTCTACATCTCATCTATATAGAGCTATATCTGGAAGAAAGAAAGGAGAAAATATTCAATGATTTTTAGTGGATGAGTTGTGGTCAACAGATGTGTGGTCTAATATTTCACTGGAATGGAGACTGAGAGAACTAAATAAGCCGGCAGAGTAATAGTACTAAATTATAATTGTTAGATAGCGTCTGGCCCAATCTCGATGGTGACACGTGGCAGGTGCCGGCGCCGCTGGTCCCCAGAGGGCGGTCGCGTTCACTTTATCTTGTGCTCTTCGCGAAAAATGATCCGACTTTTTTATGGTTTCTCTCGTTATAATGTATTTCGTGTTCCATTAGCCTCTAATTAGAGTCGGATGACGACTGTCGGCGCCCTTTATATTCGGGATAATTTCATTCCACTCAATTTTACGAGCTTGTAAGCCCTAATTTAAGAAGTTTTACGTATACTTCGGAATGAGTGCACATGTTTGTGAACGGACACGTAATAATGACCGTAAATTAACTTTACGGATTTTACTGGCGAATCATAAATATTGAATCTTCACCTAATATTTATCTATCGTAAAAAATATTAAATTAAATCTATTTACCCGACTTCGGCGAAGCAAAAAGGAGTGTTATTTGTTTGACCGCTATGTATGTATGTATTCTTGCATGTGTATTTATGTGTGTATGCACGTTCGTTCCAACATCTAAACCCTTTGTCAGAATTTAACAAATGATTGAGAAGCGTCTTGATTGTCCAGTGGTAGTGGAATGGTCCCGCGGCCACTGCCGAAGCAACAACGTATTTTTTTCGCTCCGTATTTTTTATTTAATTTTAGTGGTAAAATACTTATTTTTTAATGTAAATTATATATCATCATACAGTGCATACTTCAAGCATTACAGTAGTGCAATTTGATTTAGTGTACACCATCTGGTCAGTGAGTAATCTTCAAATTCATTTCAAAATATTAACATTAACGGTCGCCCGCGACCGCGCAGGCCCGCTTCGGTCACTCACACACAGACACGTCATCGTATCGCTGCATCGCTGGGTTGCGGTCGCTTAGCGCTTTCATCGCTTTACTGCTTGAAAATTCTACTAGACGGTGGGCGCTTTATTAAGCAAAAATATTTTTGGCAATGTCGAAAAATAATGGAAAATGTGCAAAGTGCCACAAAGTAATAAAGGATAGAGAGTTTTTGGATTGTACGGCATGTTCTAAAAAATATGATATTTATTGCGCCAAAATCTCTTCGCAACGCTTCTACAGTTTTTATTCCCTAAATGAGGAACGTAAGCGCACTTGGAAGTGTCCTGAATGCTATGATAGGGAGAGTAAGGCTGGTAAAACGGAGACACCTACTCAATTAGTTGCTCGCAATGAGTCCAATAGCGATCCCCACACTAAAGTCACCTGCGCAGCGAGTGCTAGTAACGTGACATTGCGATCAAAGTGCGACCTAAACTCCTCACCTAAAAGTCCATTGAATACTTCTTATGATGGTAATTACATAACTGAGGAGAAATTGCGAGAAATTCTTTCTGAAACCCTCCAAACAACCATTAGACAACTGGTCACTGTAGAATTGAAGTCAATTAATGGACAGGTTAACGAGCTCCGGGATTCCATGATTTTTTACAATCAGAGATATGAAGAAATGAAGATCTGTCTAGAAGAGAAAACCGTTGTAATAAATGAGCTCAAAAACGATAACGACAAACTGAAAACTACAGTATCGGATTTATCGAATCGGTTGAACATGATTGAACAGAATATAAGAGACTCAAACATTGAAATTAATGGTATCCCGGAACATAAAACCGAAAACTTGCCCAATATAGTGGAACAGCTGGTTAAAGTAATCGACGCTCCGATTGCTGTGGAAGATGTTCTGCATGTCACGCGTGTTGCTAAATTGAACAAGGATAATGACCGACCCCGTACTGTAGTGGCTAAGTTGCGTACTACGCGACATCGTGATGAGATTCTTGCTGCTGTCACTAAATTTAATAAGAAGAACTCGAATGATAAACTCAGCTCTCAACATCTAGGCATGGGTGGACGCCGTCAACCAGTATACGTAAGCGAACATTTGTCACCTGCAAACAAAGCTCTACATGCAGCTGCACGTATTAAGGCAAAGGAGATGGGATATAGGTTCACTTGGATACGTAACGGTCGAATCTTTACCAGGAAGGACGAATTCAGCGAATTTATACTCATCCGTAGCAAAGACAGTTTAAAATTGATGAAGTAATTGATTTAACTAGTGTCAGTGAATGGTGTGGATTAACGGCTTTACATTCGATATTTATTATCAAAACGTGCGTGGAATAAGAACTAAAACCAGCGAAGTATTCAAAAATATCTTAACTAATGACTATAAAATTATTGTTTTTACTGAAACTTGGCTAAACTCTAGTATTTCTGATAGTGAGTTTATTGACTCACGATATCTGGTGTATCGCAGAGATCGTGACTGCTCCAACAGCTCTAAATTGGATGGTGGCGGTGTCATGATTGCAGTTTCTCGGGAATTTCCATCCTCTCGAGTACAAAGCTGGGAAAGCGGCTGCGAGGACCTTTGGGTGAATGTTAAACTATTAATAAACAATCGCCAATTTAATATTTTTATATGTGCAGTTTACTTACCATCACCAGCCAATTTAGAAAGGCAGCAGATGTTCTTGGATAACGTAGACATAATGATGAATAATAATAACATGGACGCAGTTATGATATTAGGTGATTTTAATCTTTACTTTATTGATTGGAGCCTTCTGGGTGATTGTTCATACACTACTCCAAAGAATTACGATAAAAAAGATACAGGATTTTCATTGGTTGATTTTATTGCGTTAAATAACTTGTATCAGGCGAATTATATTCGTAATGATGAAGGTAGAATTTTGGATCTCGTAATTAGTAATATGGATGGCGTAAGTGTTTCTGAATCATTAGATCTTTTAAGCATACTGGATACTCACCACCCTGGCATAATAGTAAATGTACCGCTACAAAATGATAATAATAATGTGTCGAGTCTTCGTCCATGTGACCGCATCGATTACAACTTTTATAAGGCGAACTATAACTTAATTGTGACTGAGTTGTTTTGCGTTCGCTGGCAGGATATATTCAATAATTGTGACAATATCAATCAAATGGTTTTAGCATTTTATACTACACTGAATAATATAATCGATAAAACAGTACCAAAGAGGCGACCCAGATCTTCAAAATATCCTGTATGGTTCAATAAAAAGCTTATAAACTGTTTGCACCATAAGGGGAAAATTCGTGCTAGATATCGTAAGTTTGGCAATCCGCGTGATAAAATAGAATATGACTTACTTAGAGAACGCTGTCACAAGCTGATGAGCATTTGTGAAAATGAATATAAAAATAGCATGGAAAGCAATATACGCAAAAACCCAAATGTATTCTGGCGTTATATAAAAGACAAGCGCAAAGGCCGATCGACATTTCCAGCTGAAATGAAATCGGATGATGTAGTAGTTTCCACAGGGACAGATATTGCAAATCTTTTTGCCAGCCATTTCTCATCTGTTTACAGTACGGACGTCGCTGCCAGGTATACATCAGGTTTAGTATCAGATAAGTGCATCTCAGTGGTAAAGTTTAGGGAGGCAGAGGTATCCGCAGCAATTAAACATCTTAATATACATAAAGGCTCTGGTCCAGACAATATACCGCCCTTATTTGTGAAACGTTGCAGATTAGCTATTACACTTCCGTTGACTATTATTTTTAATCGGTCATTGCAAGACGGCCTATTTCCCGACGAATGGAAAAGAGCTAGAATACTTCCGATACATAAGAAATCTGATCGCTCTGACGTTAAAAATTATAGGCCTATTTCTATTTTGTCGTGCTTTTCTAAATTATTCGAGTCATTGTTGTATCCTTACCTCTACAATCACGTTGCAAATGATTTATCGGAACTTCAACATGGTTTTAGGAGAGGTAGGTCAGTAGAAACTAACCTAGTTTCGATAGTGTCTGATATATCCCGTGAGGTAGATCGAGGCCTACAAGTTGATACTATATACACGGATTTCAGTAACGCTTTCGACAAAGTTAATCATGCAGTCTTATTGGAAAAACTTAACCACAGCGGTATCGGAGGGTCTCTGTTGGATTGGTTCAGTTCATATTTATTAAAAAGACCTCAAATAGTTGCTGTAAACGGATATGAATCCACAGTGTACTACGCTGACTCAGGCGTCCCTCAAGGCTCCCACTTAGGTCCTATTCTCTTCCTCATATTCATTAATGATATCCCAATACATATACAAAATAGTAAAGCTTCTCTTTTTGCTGATGATCTCAAGTTGTATAAAACAATAAAAACTCCATCTGATACTGAACTACTACAAAAGGATCTAGATAACATTAAAGAATGGTGTATTTTGAATGGTATGAGCCTTAACTCACGCAAATGTTTGTCTATTACATTTACTAGAAAAAAGAAGCCAATTAATGCAACTTACCTCTTAGATGGCACCCCTTTAACAAAAGTTGACGAAATCCGGGATCTTGGGGTAATGTTAGACAGTAAGCTCAAATTCTCTAGGCATATTGACAATACCGTTAAAAAAGCTGCACAGATGCTTGGCTTTCTCAAACGTACTTCGCGCGACTTCAGGCTAAGTCAGACAAGAATAATTCTGTTCAATAGTTTAATCCGAAGCAGGTTAGAATTTGCATCTGTTGTGTGGAACCCTGTTTATACTGAGCCTTCTCAAAGAATAGAAAGCCTTCAGCGTGCATTCACTAGACACTTGGCATTTGTAACACCCGGTATTTCTCACAAGAGGACCTATGACCAAAGGCTGTCTTTCTTTAAAATCAACACTCTGAGAACTCGACGGAAACTACAAGATCTTGTGTTCCTTTACAAAATCATCAACACTAAAATAGCATGCCCAAATCTGTTAAGTTCAATAAATCTCACCGTACCATATAACTATCCTCGGAAGCCCATATCTAAATTATTTAATATAGCCCGTTACCGTACTAATCTGGGCCTACACTATCCTATTGCCAGGATGTGTGCGACGTTCAACGAAGTTAATGATAAATTGCCAAACATCGATATTTTTAATGATTCCCCTCGATGCTACAAAAGTAAAGTGCTAAATCACTTTGGTTGTCGCTATAAACGTTAAACACTACTTACATTAATATTTTGTTAAAAAATGTGTTAATATATATATATAGTTTATAATTTATATAGTTTAGTATTAATATAGTTTGTTTGTTTCCATTTACGGTGAATGCTGTGTACGCATGTAATTGGCAAACATATATACCAAGTATTTCTTTCTATTTATAATGTTGTCTGTAAAAGTTTAATATGTATTGCTGTATGTGTACCTAAATAAATAAATAAATAAATAAATATTGGTTATGTGACGCTAAATTTAAAGTGGCGCCCTCTAGAGGACATTAATAATAATCGAAGTCGGGGTTTAGTTATTAAACTATTTTTTATTTTGTGTATGTTTTTCACGAAGATGCAATCCACAATGGTACTATCAAGTATAAATAGTTCGAACGTTGAACGTGCGATTTGTTCGTTCAGATCTAGTTCAAATCAAGGGAATTTGTCTGCGAATAAGATTCCATTACGTACGTTTACACAGCGAGATCACTCGCTGGAATTAATCGATGTCGTGAGGTCGGCCCGTAGGCACGAACTCGACTAATAATCTATTATGTACTCAATTAATTTTGCAAATCATTTGTCTCCTTCATCATATCTGTGTACTTACTGATTGAACAAAATGTAATCAATTTTGATGGTTTACGTTGCGTAATTAATTATTAATTTAATTTATTCTTTTAATTTATTTATTAAAATTTGTAATCGTACACAGCTATACAGGGCGTTAGTGACATCGTAACGAATACTAAAGGGCATAATAAATTCAGCTCATGATCTGAATTAAAATCAAGTGAAGTTTTCTCGTGGGAAATTTATCACAATTTTAGTGCTTTTATAATGACTTCTTTTCCGTTCCATACTTTTGCAACGGCAAATTCCACTTGATGTCAACAGACATAGAATCATGGTGTGAATCATCCCTCAAAGTTTTCGTTACAATGTCTCTAACACCTTGTATATAATAGCTATGCGCGATTATAATAAATTTATTTTATTCTTATTCTTAATAAGATACGTGACCTTCAATTTCACTTAACACATACATTTCATAATGACACTGTGTGTGATACCAACAATCGTTTCAGTGAAACATCGACGAGAGTTGACGCGTACTAACACATGAAACGCAAAATTAGACAGAAAAACCGGCAATTTATTTTTAATCTTTTAAAAACATCCAAAAAAGTCAACAAAGTTTAACGACATTCAGGACGGAGAGCGCACAGTAGTTGTCTATTTAAACCGGGTTAGACGAGGCTGTCTATAAAAACAGTGCGGGGAACACGGGTGCCGCGGGCACGGGGGGCGGCGGCGGGGGGCACGTATTAGCATTTATATTGTGCACGCGACGCGCGCGCAACACACCGGCGCTCAGCGCTGCACCGGCCGCGGCCTGTGTGCTCACATGCTCACACCGGACTGTAAGGGGGGAATGTCCCTGAATGTTACCTCACTGTGTCATCGTACATTCTAAATAGTATGTCGAACAACAACTATGTGTCACCGTTCAATACAGGCTGTTTGTTTGTGGCTGCGGCTATCTTTTACAATAATTTATTGCAGTTGGTTAATATTCCGCTCTTTTATTTATTCATTTAATCAAATTGGTCTTCCTCTTAAAGTTAAATTTCATTATGACAAGCTTAACATAAGCTCACGACTATATCCCAATTGGTGTAGTGAGATGTACATCCATCGCAAGATGAACCAAGTACCCACACCTCACAGAGCTTTGATTTTTCTTTTTTGAAATATTAAGATATAATAAATATATTATATTTTCTAATTATTTATTGCAATAAATATGTCATTTATTTTTATTAATTTAAGTAGAAAGTACTTTTAAATATCTTTGTACAGAATGTGCATCATGTTTGCCATGTTTTCTTTTCAGTCCAACTGTAGTATGATATAGACTCTAGTGACGGTGCGGTGTGTGCGCCGCCTGTGTACAGTATGTTGCGCAGCGATGGTGAGAGTTCACAGTGTCGCAGTAAGCTCCACCGGCATGCTGCGCTCCTGGTACAGCCGGCGTCACACGACACACCTCACACGATCTATATTAACAAATACCTTCGCATCTAACACATCCACTACCGAATACTTATATGGCTTTAAAACTGTTTTGGATTTCATGTAGGTACCTACCTCCCGCGTGACCTACATCGTAGTGTCCCTGGTTAGAATCCCAGCTCGCGCTCTCTACCACTGAATTTGACTTTATGAGTTTGGATTCATGTTTAGATCATAGATAATTGATATTTCGTGGTTTATAGGATTTGTGCTCGTTCAATAGCAATAGACTCGCCTCCTATTACATGGGATTTGAACATAGGTGGCTAGAAGTATCTTGTAAGAATTACTCAACATCATCAGCCCATTAACGTCCCCACTGCTGGGGCACGGGCCTTCCCTATGGATGGGTAGGGAGATCGGGCCTTAAACCATCACGCGGGCCCAGTGCGGATTGATGGTTATTAACGACTGCTAATGCAGCCGGGACCAACGGCTTAACGTGCCTTCCGAAGCACGGAGGAGCTCGAGATGAAAACTTTTTTTTTTTGTGGTCACCCATCCTATGACCGGCCTCTGCGAAAGTTGTTTTACTTCAACAATCGCAGACCGAGCGCGTTAACCGCTGCGCCACCGAGCTCCTCGAAGAATTACTAAGATGTATTTAATTCTTCTCTAATACGAGTATGTTATGATTGTCAACTTTTCTATCCCATTTTGTTCGCTGTAGAATCGGATGTAATGATTCGTAACAATTGGCATTTTCGTTTTTAATTTTCCATTCGTAAATAATCTATGTACTTACCACTAATAATGTGTTGTACAAGTTACGTCGTAGATAATCTATTCGCACGAAAGGTAAACGTGCAAGTGTTATAACTGTGTGATACATAGAGCAGTAACCGCGCCATAACAGAGACAACTGCACGCCGGCCGAGTGACCCGGCGGCGGCAGCAGGTTACGATCTCATTACGCGACGATATAATCTCCCGCCTTTTCATTTACGCCGTGTAAGCCTACCGCTCCACACTTAAATTGTTACCTCGTGAAACTGTCCACACATTAGGGCACATAAACAGCGCGGGGCGTCATTAAAGTAGATTCTTAAGCCGCCCCGTCGCCGCGGCCTGATTTACCGCCCCCGTCCCACAGCCTGAAGGGGCGATAGTTTGTATAATTTATACAAATTTCGCGCCAGTTAACCCGGCTTGTGAGGGACCCGGGACCGCGTACACTCGCACTTGTTTACTGGTTTAGATATTTAATGAAAGCCTTAATATTAACGCGACCTTTAATGCTTCAAAGGTGACATGTTATTCCAGTTTGTAACTGTAGTAAAGCCGTAATATGTAAAATGCACCGGACTAATTCCTGAAACGTAGATCAGTGAGAAAGTAGCAAAGTTTCAGTTCGCTGAATAACTAAGTGGTTCTAGCTGAGCTACGCCGTAGCAGCGTAGCAACGTAGCAGGGAGTTCGTAGCGACGCCGTTTTGCATACATTCAGCTTTTAAGGCGCTACATAAATATGTATAAGTAATTTGCGTCAAAATTCACAGACAGTCATAAAGGCGGAGTAGTCGGACTAAACGCGCGGAGTTTATTACACCTGATGCTTCCCGCCCCCGCTCCCGCCTCGCCCCGCTGGAACCTGGAACATTTCACGCCTGAAGTTCACGGCTACATATAACTTTTAAGTAACAATGAATCATCATACTCATATCTCCTATGAAAATATTGATTTACTTTTATATTATGCAAAAATATTTTCTAACAACTTTATGTATAAAAGTTTATAATGTTCACGTACAACTTCATGATAACATGGCAATGGAACCATAATATCATATCGATCAACGTATAGTATCAAGTTCCAAGAGTATATCTCAACTTTAAACGTCGTCACTTTAAGTTTAAGTTTCCTGCAGTGAGGGGGTCGTAAGTTAACTGTTAGTGACTTAAATAGCTCTCACCGGTGCAGTTGACCGGCGTATTGACTGTCGGGGTGACGGGGTGAGGGGGGGATAGAGGGGCAGACAGAGCCGCGCTAAAAGCATTGTCTTGTCCACGCCGCCGCGTGAGCCACTACTAACACTCTTCTTGCACAAGTGGTTAAGTATTAAGATGCTCACAGGCTGGCTTCAAGTGACACCACTTTCTATGTTTGATCCAGTTTTATTTAATAGTGAAGTTCACTGCAATGTTTGATACAACTACAGTTAGTGGAAATGTCTATAATAATTTACAGTTCTTAAATTAAATGCATAGTAGCTGGGAAGGTAGAACGAAAGATAGGAAGGGGACGACCAAGAAGAGCTTACATGGAACAAATTAAAGAGAAGGCGAACGTCGCGTCTTATCAGGAAGTCACAGAATTGGCCTCTGATAGACAAGAATAGAGAATAGCACACCGACAAGAGCGTGGCTCTTACATTGAGCGTGTTTTTCTTCTCTCGTATTGTGAAATTGTAAAAATAATTGTATAATAATAATTGTGAAATTGTGCGGTCAACCGACCCTATCATCCCTGGTGTCAGGGGTATTGTTAAGTCAAACGCCGCTCACGTGACTCAAATAAAAAATACTTACGTAAAATGAAGCATAGAACCTCCTTATGTTTTGCTGTCGGCTACAAATAAAGTGTATAAGTTAAATGTTATTATAATTAAAAAAATATGGTCACTAAGTAATAGCGTGAACTTCTTTAACGTTATATCTATACACGATGTTAGTGACATCGTACCAAATACGGAGGGGGTGATACAGTTCATGATTCTGAGTTAATAACGTAACATAAACAGCCTGTATACGCCCCACTGCTGGGCATAAGCCTCCTCTCAATCCACCGGAGGAGGTATGGAGCATACTCCACCACTTTGCTCTACTGCGGGTTAGTGGAGGTGTTTTTACGGCTAATAGCCGGGACCAACGTGCCCTCCGAAGTACGAAAACATATTACTTTTTCAGACAAACAGGTGATTCAAGCCTGCAAAGTCCTTACCAATTAAATGTGTTCCTCTAGTTATTAAATAACTTGTAATGTATACCTACATTGATTTTAAAAATGTATTGCTCTTGCAGTTTCTTGTCATTTCTTCTCCTCAGCCATCAAACCTTGCGGAATGACGTAGATTCAAAAACGTTAAATTGACCTTCAACAAGTTTAGTTTATGTAGTTTAGTTTATGATAATTACGTTGAATAAACAATTCTGATTTCTGAAACAAAGGACAGTCACACAAAGTGATTTCGACATTTTTGGGAATCGAACCTGGACCTCAAGATTTGGAAAAAAGGAGGCTTTTGTCTGAGTTAATATCAAGTGGAATTTTCCGACGCAAAATTCATGTTTTTTATGTATTTTTTAAATTATTTTCAATTCCATACTTTTGCTATGGAAAATTCCACTTGATATTAACCCAGAATCATGAGCTGAATCACCTCAGGATTCAATATGTATTATAAATATAATATATCATACATTTAGGTATGTGCGATCTATAGCGGTAATATTGCTCAGTTATCGTGAGGCCTGCGCCGCCTCAGGCTGCGTATTGCATATTTATATGAAGCCGGCTGAGACACATGTCAACATAATATCTTTATAGACGATGTATTCGCTGAATTCCCTTGCAATATGTACTTATTTTATTTAAAACAAGCGTTCCGCGCGCGACTCCGTCTTTTTCCTTCTATATTCCTTTCAAAGATGGCTTAAATAACTAAAACATAAAAAAAACTTAAACGTATGAAACAAACATATACCTATCAGACAAAATTGTAAATAATAAACTGAAAAAATAATTTCAACACGTGTTACATCAAATCCCGTCCAAAATTAGTGTCACGAGATTTTTTGTCACGGAAGTAAAAAGCAGAAACATCTTGAATATGTACAATATTTTATAAGAAACATCAACAGTCAATTAGGTTAGCGGAGTACAGAAATCCAAATTCGCTTCAAAAATGAGGGCTTGTCCCCGGTGGCGCACCAAAAGCTGGTAGCAATTACTGGTGGACTTTGTGAGTGGTGGAAAAAGTATGCGAAACAAACAAGTTATTTTGGCCGGCACAAAGAACCCATGAATTTATAATGCTTAGGGAAATTACCTTTCGCGCCGCGCCCGCGCCGCGCCGCCGCGTGAGACTAGCGCCGCCCGCCGGCGTCGCCGCGGGCTGTTGGCGATGTATGATCGCTGATGAAATATACGTTATTGGAAAACAATAGATATTATTATGATTGATTGGTCAACATTCTAAACCAGCGAACGTGCAGTCTTTGATAAGAGTGGAAGAAGCGAAAGTGCGAAAGCGAGTAAGTGTATTTCCGTGATCTCTACCTAACCCAACGCGAAAAAGGCGTGTTTTTATGTGTGTATGTATGCAAAACAATATAATTTATACATATAGTGGTGATGGTTGTCAGTATTATAAAATAATCTGGACGTATAACCACAGATTACTAACTGGTTACTACTATTAAACAGAACGTCCAGTTCAGTAAAATTTCGACGGAAAATTCCACTCGATATTAAATCAGAATCGTGGTCTGACTCGTCCCCCTCAGTACGTTACGATGTCACTAACAACTGTATATATTAATATAAGTATAGAGAAGAAAAATATTTTCCATGAACATCAATATGGATATAATGAACAACATAATATATACGTTTTTAATTTTCGTCTGAATAAAATAATGAATACATTACTTATCCTTCAAAATATTCATGCATTCGAAATTTTAATTTTTGTGCGTAGAACTTCCTCTTTTGGTGGCGATATAAAGGTATAAAAACTCGAATTTAATTACGACTATGCTCACCGCGCCTCGATAGTGACCTAAGTTACTATAAAATAATGGGTTGTGTTCACATTTGCTGTCATTCTATAAACGCATGAATTAATTACTTACGTATATTACGTGGATTGGGATAGACAGGCATAGCTGTTAGTTGTCAAAATGCAAATTGCTGTGTCCTTCATACTCGCATCCGCATAGAAACAGGTAACAAATAACTTATTAGTATAAGTACATACTAATACTCCGATATATAATATACAATATGATAGATAAGTTGGTCTTAAAAATAATTTGAAGTTCAGATGAGTTTAAGTCATATTTTTATTATCCTCATTGTCTGTTAGTTATCAATTGTAAGAAAAGCATTAATGTGGGCTTTTATATAATATATTTATGCATTTTGATTTTTTGTATCATCGTTTGATTTCAAATCTCTTTACTGTACATTTGTTTCCTTTTCATATAAAAATACCGAATAAAATCGTCGTTCTGCGCACAAATCCCATTGACCTGGAAATCCATTTCCGTCATCATCACAATATTTATAGATGCGATGTTTTAAGAGAAATTATAAAGCAGAGTAAAGACAGGGCATTTATTAAACGGCCCGGTGTACCGGCGGGGCCATGAAACTAGCGTTGTACAACAAAGTGGAGCGGCAGCGGAAACCATATTGAGTTGAATCATTAAAAATTTACGTACTTGTAGTATTTAATTAGATGCTGATTAGAAGCTGCCCCGTTATTCTTAACTTAAACAAGTACAAGCATGTTGTTCCAGTTTGGAATTATTTATTTTGAAACTCGAAAGTCTAGTGCGTGACTAGAGAAGTTTGACTTTCAAAAATAGATCATACTTTGTACTGCATTTTTCTACGCGTTATTAAATCGTTTATTTTCAATGTATGATCATTAGAGAACACTAAAGAAACCTGTAGGTGGTAAGACCAAAGTTTGTTTAAAACACCATCCTCATTATTTGGTTGCTGTGTCTGGACATATCGATTTAACGATATCAATGAAACCTTCAGACAAACCGTCTCTCGCAGCGGGCGCCGAGGTGCGCGCCCGCGCCCATGCCAGCGACCGCGCCCGCGCACCTCGGCGCCCGCCGCGTGATAGATCACCCGCCAGCGGCACCCGCTCTGCATCTGCTTACGGCCCGGATTTGCACTACACTTTATTTACTCGCTTTATAAATCACCATCATCGGCTAAATTAAATGTAACCTTTGCAAGACAACTTAACTGCCTGCACTTTAACGAACTGAGACAATCGAGCCGATTTATCTTGAATACTGTACGGCTTGGTGGCTGTAGCCTTTGTTTTAAATTAAAACGCCCGTAGCGATAATTATATAAGTTGGTATTAATTACGAGGACAATTATGAAGTAGATAACTTCATAATATAAATCGTAACGTTTGTAACTGCAAGACAATAATAGGTATGTAAATAACATTATCGTACTTATGTCTTTTGAAGTCCCTACTAGTTAGTATATGTGGTAAATGAGCATTTGGTAGTAGAAATGAATTACCGTCCACGCCGTTATGTTGACTTATTACATCAGATAGAAAGAAAAGTGGTACTTAAGTCAATGCGCCTCGTTAGTTACAAATTTTGATTGTTTCTAGATTATTCACGTCAATTAATATGTGCGCCTAGAATTGACTCTCAGTGAATGTCATTGTGCCATCAACAGGAGCGTGTACGCAATGTAATTGTCAACAAATGGAGAGCCAGTCCGTGGACGGCGATCAATCATCACCAGCGCATTGCGAGCTGCCAGCGTCATGCACGCTAAACGCCGCCAGTGCAACGCATCTCGCTAAATTGAGCGACAACGCGACACTTCAAGCACTAGCTAGCATCTTGCTCAAAACACGTGAACTCATTAACTTCAAGCTTTGCCCTTATTGAGGTGGGCAGAACCACTAGTAAGGAGGCAACTAATAGTCACTTTTGGTAGTGACATATTACTATAAGTTCACAATTATCTCCGTCATATCATACACACATAGTCAGAAGCGCGTCAGTTTTAAAGATAATTTCAGCGCGCCTCATCGAGGCAACGTCCGATCCTAGAGCTGGCAGTTATTTTTCCCAGAGTTAGTTTGGCGCAGCAGAGGGCCAGTATTCTGGGGAGTTTGCCTCGATGTGGAGAGCTGGAAGACATATTTTACCTATAAATTATTATTATTTTAAATTGTTTTAAATTTGTATGTGTTTTTGTATTTTTTTATGTATTCTTTATTTGTGTTCAATAAAAAACTTCGCACGTACACATAATATGTAACCTGTATTCTTATTCTGACATATAGTAACAGGTTTCCCTCTAACCTGTAACAGATGATATACTAAGTATATCTTATCAATAATTAAGAAGATCTTTGGCGACTGGACAGGAACCCCACAGTGACACGAGGGTTGTTGAGGTCGATCATTGGTCTCACACCACACGAAAGAAGAAGACCAAAAATCAATTCTAACAATACAAACTATTAACAGAAGAGTTAATACTTCAGTAATCCCCAGAGCTGACACCGCTTCTGGCATACAATACCACACAATATATCCCAGGGCGCACTGCACTTGATGCGCCCCCGCGCCACCGACCCCGGCGCCCCCAGCCGTTCAGGGGGCGCTAATTCAGTTCATTAATCATTTCTGCGAGTGCACGCCGTTTGCCACTTAATCCGAACTTGGCAGGTGTAAGTGCACTGTCACTAGTATTGCGAATATACTTTTGATGTTAGATTAATAAGAAATAGATTACAATTACTATAGTAATTTTGATATCTTCTTCTATGGGATATCGTTCTTCCAATCGAGGGTAACGTCCGAACGTTACTCGGTGAGACCCCTTTCTTGAATCCCACGTTAAGGTACTTTGGCACACAACTTATCAATAAAATAAGCAGGTACTTTTAAAACAACCGAGCCAGTAAATTGGCTCAAACAAATGCGTGCTCTCGAGTCAGTATCTGAGGAGGAAATTAGTGTAGGTCATAAGTTAGGGGTACTTAGTGGCGCTTGTAAGAGCGGTAGCAGTAACCCTGGCTTAGGCGGGATTAGCGCACAGCTCCGGGAGATGCACGGATACCGGGTCACGCCGCACCGGGGAAAAACGTTAAGCACTAGCACGTACTTGTACGTTGTAGTCTCAAGTACGATACATGAAGAATGAAACGAAGTTTTTACTGCTGTGTAACTCTCTTTTTATTAGTGAAGTCAAGTAATTCTGTCTAGTAGGAAATAATCTGAAATTCACACTATGGTAATCGAACTTGCCATTTACTTTGAAATATTTTGAATTTATTACACTCCTGAATGTGTTCCCTGTAGAAGATTTATTTATTTATTTATTTATGGATCACTTACAGCTATGCACATTATAACATTTAGTTTCTTTTAATGTATTATTTATTATTACTTTTTTACTGTATTATTTACTAGTTGCTCTGCAAATTTTTCATAATTGTAAATTTAACTGTTTAATATCTGGAGGTGGAGACCTGGTGTCCTATGTGACAGGTTTTACCTAGTTTAGGCACCAGCCTCTTCTCAAAAATTGTATGCACAAACCAAATGTCTTTTGTTGTGGATTCTTTTTTGTAGAGGAAATAAACTTTTTACTTACTTACTTACTTTAATGACAATTGTAAAAATTGAAATTTTATTGCACAAACTTACAACAAGAGAGTGACAACTGTTAAACAATTCAATTATAAAAATACAAATAGCGTCATTGGTAAATTAAACAACGGTCCCCAAACTACGTCATCACATAGTTCAATATGTAACTATATGTAGCTAAACAATAAAAGATGTAATTCCGTTATAACCCAGGCGGTTGTACGCTCTATGAAACAGCAGACAGCTGGAATCGGATTAAGATTTCATAGGATCGATCACACGGTTATTGAGGCGCCAGAGATGTGTTGTGGAACACTGCAGGCGGGGCTGGGTGGACGGGACGTTTGGGTACATAGTTCTTTGAAAATACATTATAATAATGCACACACACTAGGAATAAAAAAATAGGCAAATACCTGTCTATGTATGTATTTCACAACATTGTGTTAGGTTACGTATTTCATTTAGTTTTGCCAAAATCAAAGACTTTTTAAGAATTAATAATCGTCGGTTACTATGTTGTACTTATGAAAGGCCTCTATACTATAATACTTACTTTAAAATTCACCACAGTACATATCGCACCAAATCGGCCCGCCTATGTACAACCCCCATCAGACCAGCGTGAAACATTTCCCTCGGCAGTAGATCGTAGACGAGTCGCATTGTCTCGTCTGCACCGCACCACACCACGCCGCGCCGCTGCGATGCGGTAATCACGTGACAATGGTCGCCTTCCTCTGATGCGGTGCTCAACGCTGCAGCTATATGTAGGTATCGGTATGCCGTGTACCCGCTTTGTTCCTGTCATACGTTACAATCTATTTCTAATTGATAAGCTGTCTTAAATCGACCTCTGTGTCTTATTTATTATATGACAACGGAATATATAAAAAAATAATTATTATAATTAATTATATTATAATTATTATTATTATTCTTATTCATAATAAAAACCCGACTGCACACTAAAAAGAAGAAAGCATGCCCCACAAGTATATTATTTAAACAATATAAAAAGCATAACGAAATGTATTCCTAATCGACACATAACATAAACTCACTCGTTTCCTACTGGGGTAAGCAGAGACAATGGAAAAAAATCAAGATGATGACCAGCCTTTGACTTACCTTTGAATTTCTTTAGCAGGGATCCCTTTGTAAAACTTTGATATTGACAGACTTGTCAGACATACTTTTGAATCCACTCAAACAAAATTTAACGAACCATTTAAAAATTGACTTTTATTATGTAGAGGACATTCTGCGCACTCCAAAACCAATATCTATAATAGAGATCTAGTTTGATGCCAGGTGTGTCGATTGTAGGTGTGCTAACTGTAAGACATTTTTATGTAATTTGATATTCTGCCCACCCCATATAGGCATAACGCGTGTGAGTGATGTCTGTCTGTGTTCCGAATCAACATTGGCCTCTCATATCCCCAAGGTTGCTAATAAGTCGGAGTGGCGCACCTCTCCGCGGCGTGGCAGCGACAAATGTCATAATATTTAGTGCGCGACGCGGACCCGCCACACACGGGGGACTACGTGCACAGGAACCGCTGCGATTTGGGTTATTTCATGTCAATCCCCATCAAGCCAGACAGGGCGACAAGAAGACAACTTGCAGCCACCTTCCGATAGATCTGTGTTGAACCTTGAGTTTGGAAACCAGCCCATGTTGTTATACAGAACGCAACCTTTTGTTCAACTAATAAGTTGAACGTATTCAACGTCTTTTTCTGTAAGTACCCCTAATCCACCATGCAAGGTTTGATATGATAAGAAATACTAAGTTACACTTCAACGTTATCTCCGCTCCAGAATGTACACTTTTTCATGTAAGTAACCTTTTTTCTAAGCCGCTGATTTTCCAGATGTCCGCGTATGTTATTTGCCCCCGTACGGTCTCCTCTGGGAAGATATGTGCATCATCAAGCGAGGCGGAACAGCCCCTCCTCCCTCTCACTTGTAACCCCTCCCCACCCCCGGACTCTACATACCAACATTTTTCACACCACTTCATGTTTATTACATACTTCATTTATTTGAGTAGTAAACAGCGACATAAATAAACTTCTTTTGCTTTTTGCCGTTTTGCAGAAACTGCTCACGTGAAGGGGGGAAATAGAGGTGCATTTGGATAAATATATGAAGTAGTGTTGTACACAGCAATAACATGTCGAACTGCGCTTTTTCTAACATGACTATTTATTTTATTTATTTTTATTTATTTATCATAGATACAATTTAATGCTACATTTTAAATACTATGCTTACGCAAATCAATAACACTTTCGAGATAATTTAATGACAATAATAGGTAGGTAATGCTTGAAAGTTTAGTTACAGGTAAAAATTGGAATCAGTTGAAACGGCATTAGATGAAATAACTTCTCTATGAAAAAGTTCTCTAACGGTTGTATTCTTCATACAATAATAATAAGTTTCGTCCAGACTTCCGTGTTTCTTTGTATCGTGTAAGCTATTCCCCCACATTGAATGTAAAACAAGCGAGTCCCGCGCCGCGCGCCGGTACGGAACTTCCACTATTAAGTTCCGTTGTTCCAACACTTTGAGAAAAACAACAATACGGACGCCACATCTCACCCTTATTACAAGGGGTGAGAGTTGAGAGGGCTAGTAGGGGCAAGAAGCGCATTACACATTCGAGTCGAATTGTAAAGTTGGCGATATCGCCGGCGGAATGCCAAACCGTGCGCCGGCGACCGGCGGGCACATACACCGACCATTTTACAAACATACGTTTTCTGTCTTTGTCTCTGTCTGAGACTCAGACATTCTAATAAATAATTCTAGAAAATTCGCTGTGCACTTAAGGAATTCTTCGCCGGCTTCCTTCAGAGTCGCTAACTCTCTCAAAGCTTCAAAAACCTGCTGCGAGCTCATTTTGAATCCCAATGCTGAGATTCTTAGTATTTATTACGATAGATTCTATATTTTTCTAAACCTACTTATTTTGTGTGTGTACAGTTAATTACATGTAACTCGTTTTGACACAGTCACGTGTCTGCTATTGTGCAATAAAACATATTTTTTATACTATTATACTTACTTTATAATCTTTTTTGTAATTTGTCTCACTGTAAGAAGATGGAAATAATATTTTATTGAAACTTAAAAATGAATGTACATCCAGAAAACGGACAAATGGCAATGTTTTGTAGATATTCCATAAAAATGTTAAGATCAGCAGTAAGATATAGAAGTGGGGTACACAGCAGTGTGTGGGGATAGTGCGGCGCCGGCACCCGTCAGCGGTCCCGTCGCCACCTGACCGCCGATATTGGAAATATATTTGCCCACACACACTATCCTCTATACTTTTAAAATTATACATTCGCAATATATCATGTTGCCAATGCGCATTGGAGCAGCGTGGTGGAATATGCTCCATACCCCTTCCGGTTGACCGAGAGAAACATTGTGGCTGGCAGTGGGACGTATACTTATACTGTTCATGTTAAATGTTAATAATAATAATGCAATAAGTATATCAATGAATAATAACGAGTACATCACTTCACTTTTGATGAGACATTCCTTTTTAAATCGGTATAAATCTTAATTTCTGACATGAAGAATTCCAACAACTTATCAACTGCAGATAATCTATTGCCGTTGTAGGTACCTGAAAGTGAATTCCTCAATTATGTGGAAATAGTCCCGTCTCGGATTTGTCTTTAGTATCCATCGTCGTGAACCGGTACGTACCTCATCGGAACAGATGAAGATCCACTATTTATACAGAGTAAACACAGGATCGAGAACTGAGTCGGCAATGAATATTAGATTACTATTAATATGCTTATTACTGCGGCGGCGTTCTGCTGAGCCGACTCCAGCGAGTATATCTTCTGTAGGTACTCCTGCCTCGTAGATAATCAATATTCTATATCGCTGAGGTCAAGTCAAAATTTAGGATGGTATTAATAAACTAATCTCATCTGAGACTGCCCTCAAGACCATGCTCAAGTCCCTGTTTTTATATAAGAACTGTCACATTGACATGATCTTGAGAGCAGTCTCAAAGCTGAGATTAGTTTATTAATACCACGATTACAAGTAATATTATTAGCGCAAGGCCACTCAGTATTGAATGTACCTATTTTTTTACCGAATCACAGTACACTTTGCAATGAATCCATATTAGCTGTCATAAAAAGTTTATTTTCTCATAGTAATAATTTTCATTTTAATTGACAAAACTAAGAAACATTTTATGAGCCGTATTATAAAAACCTAATAAATATAACAAACAAAGTATGTGAATAAAGGGGACGTATAATAAGATGTATAAACCCCAATACGGCGATATTAATAAGAAGGGCCTTGTGCCGAGGCTTGTCCTGCAACTTCTTTTCCCCGGCTATACAGGTTGTGAGAAGCACTGCAATAATTTTAGGCGGATGAGACGTTCGTTATGTAAAAATTGACGATTCAAAGTGTAACTATGTTATGAATAAAATAAGATATTTTCAATTAGCATAAGAATAAATAAATATACTATTTAAATATTAATATGTTTATTGTATCACGTTTTATCACCAAATAAATCATTTGAATTTGAACCCTCTATACTCCTACGTTTTATTGTTTTTTGTGTACAATAAAAAACCATATCAATCTACTCTATTAATTCTATAGTATACACCTAATTGTAGGAGCTCTTATCTTCGCTATTGAACCAACTTTAGGTACATTGTACAAGTTGTCTGTCTAAAGACTTGAAGATAATAATAGTTGGATTGTTAATTATTCAAGAATTCTTGTTCAACTAAAAGTACAAGCCACAATTCGTAGCGAGTGACGCAGTGGGTGGAATCCCTTGAATCCCGTGAATCCCTCCCTTGAATCCCGCCGGATGCCGGCAGCGCCCGCGCCGGAATGTGGCGGCGCCCGGGCCGGGGCCGCCGCCACTCAGTCGGAAGTATCATTCAGGAGCCACTTGTTTGCTAGAAATATTGGAAATAAACTTTCATGGCACGATGCGATTTTGTACCGATCTCATCATTATTATGAATAATACTTTCAAATAATTTCGTTTAATTGAACGATATCAAAGTACCCATCCGGCGGTGGCGTGCTACCCCGCACGTGGCGTGGCGTGGCGTGGCAGGGTCGCGCGGCCGCCGCACGCGAGAAATGAATTACACCGCAACGTCAACAGGAAATTTCATCGCAAATATTACTTTATATTCCCGCCGCGATGATTGTTTATCTTGACCAGGCCATCTCGCAGACAACAACTTTATATTATGGAAATTAACGCAAATCACGCGTGTGTAAATACGAGGACGCGGTCAGTTTTGTAATAATTCACGCAACAGCTAAAGGTAGAAATCTTTAATTAATAGTTATGCGTAGTTATTTATATCAATGCTGAGTTTAAATCACGAACTAGCGATGTAGTCTAGAGTTAAATTATTAGCGAAAAAGGCAAAATTTATTTATATCCTGTATTACTCTGTAAGTAGTTCACTTTACCGTAAGTAACCCATAAATCATCAAATGCCCATCCTAGTCATTAATTGACCCAGGAGCAGTTCCAACACATTGTCAAAGAGCGCGCGGGCTGTGCGTAGTACACAGAGAACAGTTGCACAAAATACAACCCCTGAGAATGTTTTCAGCTGAAATCTATAATACCTGTTGTGTGCAAAAGAACAAAGGTTTTCATAGAATAACATTTATAATATTTAAGAAACGGCATCTATCAATCCATTTTTACAGCTATAACTCAATTGCTATAACATTTAAAGTAAATGTGTTTAACATCTAAAAGTCAGAGGGGATACTCATTACATTATTACGCTATATAATAAAATCATAATGTTGTTCCTAAATAATTAACTTATAGTAAACTTACTTCATAACGTGGTGGGGACCACTACCCGTATGAATTATACTAACCTAACCTATTCATGTAACAATAACTAAATGTTTTTATATTGTTTACACCTAACTTTCATAATGTTTAATTATATTATTGTTTATATTTAAAGTTTCACGGCGCATTGGCGCCTCTGCACTGTAAAGTCGTGAAATGTAAATAAATAAATAAATAACAGTTCCTACAGTTATATTTTGACTATGGCGCGGGTCAGACGGAGCGGCGCGGGGGCAGCGCGGGGCGACACAGCGCGCTTCCGCACCGACCGTTAACCCGGTAAACGGTTCCGGCCCCGAAGACTGGCCTGCCACCGCCGCCGCCGAGACATACAAACTCATACAGATTGTTTTACACTCAATTTCCAAAGAATTTTTAGTTCCGGTTACTTTTGATCTAAAATTAATAATTTTAAAATTATACACATGTTTCATGCTTTTAAAGATCAGTGTTTAAAACATAAAATGACCCCAAAAAACGTTATTTTGTCTATCTTTAGGTACATTATTAACTCTATAAAGGGTAATACGACAATATTAAATATGGAAGCCGCAACTTGCTCCGCCGTACTAATTGACTGCCGCAGCTATTCTCGGCACTAAGTATTCTAATGCTGTATTTCTACGACACGCCTGAAGCTGGTAAGTTTCCTAAAAGCTTACATATTGTAACTGGAAGTAGAAGCCTAGTTCATCTCTTATTAGTTTTGTTCGCAGTGGATCCTGCATGAGAGCGCGCGGGGCTGTGCGGGGGGTGCGGGGGTGGGGGGGCGCAGTGGGGGCGCGGGGGACAAACTGCACGTAATTTATGGGCCGCGCGGGAAATTACCGAGCGGCCGCGGCCTACACTAGTGCCGGTAATGAACGTATTGTACTCAGACGAGACACGGCAAAAATGAGAGACGTACTAATTGGCCGGCCCGCCGCGCGTGTCGTGAGTTATGACGCCGCACACTCGATTTATGGACCACTTGGTGAAGAGACTGTCTCTAAAACTTTTATACACTACATAGATGTACGCTGTATTATTTTCATTCAAGCCTTTGAGAGAACTAGTCGGAAATCGTTGGAAGCGCACATAGTTGAACTGCGGCACGGCATTGCTGAACACAAAGCGCAGCCAGCCAGCAAAGTAAATTAACGGAGAGCGGGAGATAAACGGATCATTTGTGCAGCGCGATACATCAAGCTATTCTGGCGGCGGCGGAGCGGGGCAAACAAGCACTCGCGCTATAAATCGCGTCATTTTACACCGCAGGTGCGGACGGATTGCACGCGTAATCGTCCTGCTACGTCGTAGTTTTGCTACGCCGTAGTATTACTACGGGCTGTGATGCAATAATAATTGTGTATCGTTTCATTTTCCTTCAGTGTTTTTATTTATTCATCCCACTAATCATTATTAAGTATAATCGTGAAAAGCACTTTAGCTCTTTGACGCAAAAACTACTGAACATATTTCGATTAAAGACAGTAAGAAAGCTTGTGCATCAGAATACATAGGCTATAAAAATAGTTTGTAAATTCTTAACTTTTTTCAACTGGAATATTGACTAAATATTAAATAAGGTAAAAAGTATTGATTGCATAAATCAGTAAGTAACATTTTTAAAGTACCTAATAACAATTCAGGGATATTTTAGTAGACAAAGTGATGGACTTCTTTCATGTAACTTAGCACGAGCATTTTATCCATGCTACGAAGCCTTGCCTCGTAAGATCACGTTCATTAGTTTGCGCGGCCGCGTCCCGCCACGTCACGTCGCCCGCCCGTAAGCGGGGTGAGCAGCGTGCTGAGAGGTACACACATGCATACCTACTGTCACCACCCAGGTAATCTAAAAGCGGGCGTGGAAGCAACCACGGAAATGACAAAGTGGCACTTGTAATAAGTAAATTATATTCTTTAAATAATATTATAGTATTTTATGCAACAGTTGTATAAGAAGGGTCAAAAAATGCGAGTGGCGTGAGTTGCGATGTGAGCCTTGGCGAACATCGCAATAAGAGACGCCACGAGCATTTTTTGACCTAGTTATACAACGTTGCATACAATACTTTTTCTACGACGACGTAATTTTAAATGAAACAAAAATTATACAAAGAAAAATTTTATTTATAAAAATGAAGATGTAAATTTTGAATGGTATTGTGTGATATGGTAATCAATAGTTCTTCATCCATTTTTCCTTTTTATTTTATACTTTTTAGTGTTTTGAAACGAAACACAAAAATTTTCCAATTTATTTTCCAACGCGCGGGAAAATGGCGGCAAATGTATACTTTTTTTTATAGTATATCTATGGCACCAAACAAAGTAAAGGTGCCAGTTTCCAGGTCAAAAAAAAAAACAACAACAATGCTTTTTTGGCGACATTATAGTACAGTTACACTTTGTAAACAATGCTTTTATAGGCCATAGAGCGTACACTTTTTCAAAGAGTTTAATTATGTATGTACTTATATTAGACTTTTTGGTTATTTAAATGCCAGATTAAAGTAGAGGAGTAGAAAAAATCCATTAATCAATAATTCTTTTTTGCATATATTTTGTTGCATCACAAAGAAACAATTCCACATATAAACTACATGTCAATTTGCTTCTTCGGCAAAACGACTTCGTATGCGGCACTCAATGCGTAGCGTACTGTCGTTGTGGCGGTGTCTCCTATACCGGCGTTATAACACCATCGCGCCACATACCGCGCGTCATGGTACTTGCGAGGCCTTCATCTCGTAAGGTGTAACCCCCCCCCCCGTCACCCGCCCCCCTGCTCCGCTGACACTCTCACGAATGACAGCCTCGCAGGTAAAGGCTATTCATATTGTCTCGTCTGCTGAGCACACAAGATTTTTACCTCGTTTTTGAAATTCTGGAGAATCCCTTACTTAAAATCTGCAACACAGTGTGCAGGGGTTCGCATAAAATTATAAGGAAAAGACATCTTTCTTGCTTGGTTTTGTTTATTTTTGGACAAAGTTCCAACCAAGCATAGATAAAACATAAGAGAAGTTATTACTAAGCAGGGGCGTGCCCAAATTTACATCTATCTAAAATTATAACAATAAATTCTAAACAGCTATTAATCATAATTCACCTGTAAACTATAGTATTCACAATCCGCCACCGATGATCCCCGGGGTGTCATGATGACGTCACACTGCATGCTGTCGTCACAGGTGACGTCACGCGCGTCTCAAACGCGCCATTAGCCGGATTACCCGCAAATATCTAGCTAGCTGGATGAAAGCCTCGAGTAATATTTATGAGGCCTCATGACCTATCCTCACCAATGAAATACAAACAAAATCTGAATCTTATTTAGTTTTTAAATTAAATAGCTGATGTCGTGACATTCGTCCACGTAAAATATTGCACAGGCCGCTTGCAAAGCTTAATGCATAAACTTTCTAATCTCGTTTTGCTTGATTGTGTGCCGCTCATAATATGTCCGACAGTCGCTTTTGTCTTATTATATACCCATTTAGGGATAAGAAATTACGTACAAGCAAAATTACGATTAACTAATTTAATTTTCATCGCTGCGTAACGAGTAGTCAAAGGAGATCATCGGATTTCGGCCCAGAAGTCAAAGTGCCGGCCAAAAAATAATTTTGCTATATTCCGTTAGATCTTATCCATCTGAGCATTTATTACTATGGCACCAAAGCTGTAGGGTCAATATCTTCGGTTTTATTCGAATTAAAAAAACTGTATTTTTCATACATTTTTGGTCAAAATGTAAAGTGCCGGCCAAGTAACAATAATGGTATATATCCTTAGAACTTATCCGTCTGAGCATTTATTACTATGGCACCAAAGCTGTAGGGTCAATATTTTCGGTTTTATTCAAATTAAAAAAACGTGAATTTTCATACATTTTTGGTGAAAATGTGAAGTGCCGGCCAAGAAACAATATTGGTATACTCCGTTATAACTTATCCGTTTGACAAATTATTATTAGGGCACCAAACGTCTATGACCATTATTTTGACTTTTGTTGGACGGTATAGTTTCTGTGTGAAAAGTGCCGGTCAGCAAAAAACACATGTCAAAGCTATCGAGAAGATACCTGTAAACATTATTCACTATGACAAAAACGTGTATGACCATTAGTTTGGATTTTGTTGGATTAAAAAAAAATCTTGATTTTTGATTCATTTTGTAAAAAAATAAAACATAACAGGCGCTTTATTTAAATGGAATTAAACGTCTATTACCACTATTTTGAACTTAATTCGATTTTTCAAAAATCTGGTGTTTTCATAGATACCTACACTTTGGCGAAAAAAACTTTTATCTGGTTATAATGGAACTATCTTGCTAAAGGCGTAATATAGTCGTCTTTTTGACACATTTTTATAAATTAAAAATAGGTTTGCGTTTACGCTTTAGAAGCTACTTTTTTTAAGAAAAGTGTGTATACAAGGAAAATACAGTGGGGTGATAGAGGTACTACGTTATTGGCCGAGTAGCACTAGGACATTGTGATCGGCATACATGAAAAGTACAACTGCCCGACTCCTGTCTTCCCTAACAGCTACTTCAGACGTCATACCAAAATACGAGTTTCGTCACTAGATGGCAAGCTTATCTTTGGAGGGTGGTAACCATCTACGGTCATAATAATTCAACCTAAACTTAGGCCGTAACGTTGAGTGGAATGCAAAAACTACAGCCTACGTCATATCTAAGATTAGATAGTATTAATATAGAAGTTCACCTAACAACACACAAAACAAAAACACAAAGTATTTATCTGACCAACTACTAACACTAACTGACTAACTAGTCATTGGGAAAGCTCTGCTTGTTGTCATTGTTAAAATGTATAAAAAAATAAAGATTTTTAAAAAGTCCAATAAAAGCCAAAGTCAAAATAATGGTCAAAAATGTTTTGCGCCAGATTATTAAATGTTCAAAGTTGTATTAAAGGTCCTTTGTAATCCGCCGTATCGCAATTTTTGCCCAAAGCACTTTATTTTTAAACAAAATAAATAAGAAATCAAGATTTTTAAAATAAAATTAAAGCCAAACTAATGATCGTACACGTTTGGTGCTATAGAAAAAAATGTTAATAGGCATCTACTCGATACATGGTATTTTTGCTGGTCGGCACTTTTCACATTTGAACTAAAACGTAAATTCCAATAAAAGTCAAAATAATGGTCATAGATGTTTAGTGTCATATTAAAAAATATTGAGAAGCAACTATTAGACAGATTCGACGTATTTTTTTGATTGCCGGCATTTTAACATATTAACCAAAACGGAAAGTCCAGTAAACGTCAAAATAATGGTCATAGAAGTTTGGCGCCATACTAATAAATGCTCTAACGGTCCTTTGTAATACGCCTGTATCCCTTTTTTTCCAAACGGACATAATATTTTTTTTTACAAAATGTATGAAAAATCGTGATTTTTAAAATCCAATTAAAGCCAAACTAATGGTCATACACGTTTGGTGTCATAGTAAAAAATGTTCAGAGCAATCTACTCGAAAGGTTGGACACATTTTTTTTCTCTGGCCGGCACTTTCAAATTTGGGCCGGCCAAAGTATGGAGAGCCGATGATCTCCTTTTCTCCCCAAAAGGGTTGCATGACGGACGGTACGTGAGTTCAGATGTAGTATCGGGAGGTTCCCGCCGCGGCTAATAGATGGCGCGCAATTAAACAGTAAATTACCCGCCCCTCATCCCGCTGGGTATTTATGCCGCCGTTAAGTCACCGCGGGGATTTACAGCGCCCCGAGATACCATGAGTACCAGTTATGGTGCGACTTCAGAATTAAACCTCCAAATACCAACTTAAGACTTCACCATACAAGCAAGAAGCATGAACCAAGAGTTGCAAAAGGAAAGAAATATCGTAAAAGTTAATTAAATGACCACATCATCGTCATCACGGGCCACATGTCTACTGAAGATGTGATCACATACTTTTTTGCCTGATGTCACTGGGACACCATGGTGGCGAAACCACGGTCGACCTCCTAACAAAAGGTATGCAGTTGATACCTGATGTCTTGTTGGATGTGCAACCAACAAGACATAGGTGATGCAGCATGAGGTAGTTGGTGGCGCGGCCATGGTCGCGCTTTGGCTGCTAGTCTTTATTACGAGTACATATAAGAGTTTTCTTTACTCACTCACATTTTCAAATCATATTTGTAAAAAAAAATGTCCGGTATTCCACGAGAGGCTGGTGTGGTAACGTCAGTAATTGGTAACGCACACCGCGTGCTATCGCATGTCGCAGTGTCATGCGACACCGGCCGCAGGTGGCGCGACGCGACGACACGCGACCGACACGCCACACTAACAAGGTAGCCCTCAGGGATGCTCCAGTTACAGAAAGGGACCTGCCTGGCAGATATTGAAAGAGAAGACCAATTAATCTTTTGAAAACATTGGGGGTTTTTATTATTTTTGGAACAGCTTTTGTGCTATATAAAGTTACTAAAACTAATAAATACATTGCCTATTAAAGATGATCACAAATACATATCAGAGAGTGAAAGACTCATACAATTTCGACTTTGATAGTAGGAAAGTAACAAGACAAAGTTATCTTTATATAAAATAGAATAAGTACTTAGAAAGACTTCAGGTAACAATCACTTAACATTTCAGAACAACAAGAACTTAACACTTTAAAAGTATACAGGTATAGACCTACGCGCTATATTAGGGTAGTACGTAATATAACAAAAAGAGACAGTTTACAGGCTTGTTTGTAGAAAAATAATCTGTTGGGCTATCACACCACTTCTGAGTGGTTTTTTTTATTTTTTTAGGCTGATTGAGAGGAGACCTGAAGTGGGAAAAGTGAGGTCTTTATCCAAAATTCTGCTTCATTTTGTTAATTTACTTCCGAAGAAACCTGCCCATTTCATACCAAATTAATATTACAATATCATCTTGTGTATCACCATCCAGACAGCACGCGTTAAAATCTTTTCCACGACCACAACAACCTACTACAGGAAAACCACGATAAAACAATACATGTTTTATGAAAGTTGATCTAGACATTAGTAATGCAAATTATAATTCATTATTAGTTAAATCGAATACATAAAAACTTTCATCAGTTGATTTATTTGACTCACTATAGTCAAATTTACCTCTAATTATATGAAAACACATCATCTTGCTTCAAACACTATCTGAAACCTATAAAGATAATTTTCAATTTGAAAACTGAAATTAAGTGTAAATTCTCTCTTTTCTGTGATAACAGCTATGTCGACTGGGCACACAAGTGGTATGACGCGTGTACTTCACGAAGTGATGACATATTCGCACGCCATCATCCCGGATCACGGCGGTTGACAGTGTTAGCACAAAGGCTCTCTCGGATACAGGTAACGTCGTACTTACGGTGTAACACTAAAGTTATATTTTAATATTACCTCTGGCAACGAATACTTCTGAGTGGTTTACTGAGATCAGCGCAAGGAGAGTTGTAAAGAAAGTTTTAGAATACTCTATGCAATGTTGTGAAAGGAGGAAAGCTGATGAAGGGAAGGTCTTTGCCCAGCAATAGGGCAGTATTGGCTAGTACACATTTTCGCACTAGTCGAGAAAGGGTGCGCGTCCTGTAACATGATGGACTACTTCTTGTACCTACTACCACCATAACCCATCAGTGTGATCTGATGAAGTTCATGAATACTATTACTAACCACGAGTTTACGAATGAGTTAGAGTATAACGATGGCAGTAACGATTTATGTTCAGAAACTATCGTTGCAACATTATGAAGCTGTCGCAACAAACACGTATAAATAAAGTATTCGACGGCGCGATATCGACAACGGCCGGCAATAATAATAAATGTGTCACCGGCAGCGGCCGCCGCGGGGACGGTGACACATCGACACCCATCACATCACATCACTCTATCACTATTTCGCATTTTTACAAAATAAACGGTACAATTCCAAATAAATGATATTAAAACGCTGACATTTGATGATCTACGAATCGGTGGAAATGAATTTTATCTCACATCAATTATTTATTATGAAAAATACTCGATGAAATATTTTATGAAAACTATGTGTTCACATATAAACCAGGGATAAAAGTGATAAACTTAAATTGTTCTCTGTTCGTAAGCGAATAAAATGATTACTGATTCTGCCCGCACTATCATCATGTGTTGACATCATACATCAGGTAACAAGTACTCATAATACAGACTATTAACTAGCCACTAAAAATGTTTTTTTTATGTAATGAACTATGAATCAATATTTTTTTTCTCTCTCTCTCTCTCTCTCTCAAGAACGCATTGGCGTTCTTGTCCCATGTCTAAGAACGACTGCAGGTAGTTTGATGACAACTTTTATTTTTCATTTTAAGGAAAGACTGGATGTAAAATGTTGTTATGATTTAGAAAAGTCATATTAAGTATGCATGTCATGTGCTAGTTAACTAACACTGTATTTGGAATAAATTGCGCACCATTCTCCATATTTACGCCTTAAAAGGCATCAGCATGAGCAAGTGTAGCCTCCTCGCAGGCGGCGGCGGTTCCTTCACGCCTCAACTCCGCATCAACATCGCTGTTATCATTGAATTAAACGTATTCCCAGAAAATGTACCACAAATATTAGCTGAGAAACTTTACTTACAAACTCTTACAACTCACTCCGCGCACCTCCCAAATTTCCTCCCACTTCATTTTACAAAGCGATAAGGTACAAATTAGAACAAAAGGTATTTGACGAGAGGGAAATATTGTTGGTATTGTAAACCAATGAAGTGGCAGCAGCTGATTTGGTTCCCATACGAGCAGTTGCTTGTTAGGTACGGAGTGCCGATGTTTACATTAAGACTTTTATAAACTTATTACACTGTGGTTACAGCCTTATAGACAATGTATCAATGTGTTTTATGTAGATATAATAATGAATATGAAACGGTATTTTATTACTAAAACGACGCCTTCAAATTAGTCGCTGCAGCAAATCGCCCTTAATGCTTCAATTAAATAGTAATAAAACTAAGCTAATTCTAAAAGTAAGACATGATAAAATTAATTCTCATGCACGATTAGAATGTAAGATTTTATCCTGCGGTAACGGTGGCGACATTAGCAAACGGGAAAATTCCCGGGAGAGGCATATCCGGGTGAACCAACCATTTGTTTGTTTTGCACAAGGAAGTTACTAGCAGCTTACATTGTTTGTCTATGATATTTAATATGTAGCTATCCGCGGGTGCAGAATATATTGAATTCCTTTCACAACCGTCACAAAGAAACAGCATAAAGAATTAACCACCGCAGGTCACAGATAAAAAAGAAAATTAAATGAAAAAAATGAATCGGTTCCGCTGCATTTTTCATTCATTCATTACAGCGAGATAACACGGGGGGAAGGGGAATTAAGCTGACACCATTCATTCTAGATTGTAGACCGTAGTGCTCAGCAGTAAAGTTTAATTTGGGTTCCTATTCGCGGCCGTGCGTAAATACATTGAGAGTAATACGCTTAATATGCGCGAGATGCAATACATAATCTTGTACCCGAATGACTTTTATTGCAAGGACGAATATAGCTTACTAATTACATTTTTGGTAAGTACTTGGAGTTTATGCAGAAAAAAACGTCTCCTTAATTCACGGGAAACAAACTTAGAATAGAGAGTAACCAACTGCAATAACATCATCAATATTTCAACATCGTGGAACTTAAATGCACTTCTGCCTACCCCTTATCACGCCTTTATATCCACAGGCGTGATGCTATATTATGTCGTTATATTACAACATAAGCAGATCAAATTACCTCGAAGATATCCGCCGCGCGTCGATCTTCGTAATTTAAGTTTGTATGAAGTTTGTAAACAGGTAATTATAGCGTGTTGTTATAATTACTGCGACGCGATAAACTGTGTACTACACCTTTATGGCTGAGGGGCGCGGAGGGTGTTCGTACCATAATTACTATACTGCCATAGCTGATACTGTACCGTAGCTAGAGAGATACTGAACACACTGGAGGGGATGTAGGCATATTTGGTGCATCACGCTCAAAGCATCGCATGTGAGATTTTGAAAAAGCTTTTATGCGAAAGGGATCCGAGTGCTGCGTCGTATTCATGACACACGCATATTACTTTGTCCTACTGCCTGTATTATTTCTAGGAAGCTAGAACGATTTAGGCGTTTCTTATGTAAACGTGTCCCATCCATCAAACTCCATCGTCATTTATCATCTGGCGAGATTGTAATCAAACGAAAACACAGGAAAGAAGCATCCGGAACACATGAGCGCTATTGCAGTGTACTTACCGATTGTTAATTATTTTTATGAAAACTGCTTCCTACCTACCTTGATAGCGGCGACCATCTTTACCTCATAATCCCCAGTCGACGGTCACATGGGCCAACCGATGGTTTTGCGAGATCGCACGTCTCGTTAAGTATAGAAGGGACGAAAGTGGAAATTAATTGAAGAGGCGAAGGCGTACTTTACTTCCGTGGGACGATGTCAAGAGAAATGGTATATTGTTAGTAGGGGGCTGACACCAGGGCTGATGATAGTCCTTAACTTCACGTAAGAGATCAAGAAGTGGAGATCCAACGACTTTTTCACTCATTGCGCTCATTCTTATGTGACTTCATTGCGCTAATAATTTATTGCAGACAATCCAACCTCGAATAATTTCCCGCTGATGACGCAAAAATGGTGTCTTAGGAAATACGATCCTTACAGTAGATAAATTAAGCGCTTAAATTAATAATTAAACTATTGTAATAGCAAACAATCAAACATTTCAGCGCTTCGATACCAACCACAAATCTTAAGAGATAATAAAAAGTATCCAACTATATTACTTACTTTGTGTTAATTTTCTTTAGAAAGACAGCTAAACACAGGTTCATTCGGCAAGAGATTTAGCAACTCGTAGGCGCGGTGATTCCCAGAACGAGTCAATCGGCACTCGGGGCCCAATTAGCGCGATTACCGCCCGCTCCCGCGGCGCCGCCGCAATTGATGGCTGCTCACGCCGAGAAATCACTTCCCTGCCAAATACGTAGCTCTTACTGACTTCTTCCCCGCGCCGCTGAATAATGACAGGCAGGCATATTTATTTGATGGCGATTTTTAGGACTTAGGGCATTTCTGAAGTTTTAGAAATGTGTTAGGTTATAATTAACCATTGTCATGGCTGTATTATCATAATACGAGGATGGTGTAATATAATAATATTATCCATCTTAGGACTTCGCACCAAAAGTGGCTGCAAGTTGTTTCCTGATTATTTGTGGGTTTCAGTAACTTTAAAATACATATATTCATTACTATTGCTGCTAAATTGAAAAAATACTAAATTGGTGAGCAGGAAATGCCATTCGAGTCAAGTTTAAGTAACAAGGTTAAAGTAGAGATAGATAAAGATATGGATAGACATAAAGAAAGATGGAAATAGATGACTAATGACCGTGGATTGACAAATCTATTTACCAATATTTACCCTCTATTTACTTACCCAATTCAATGACACAACGCCCACAACCGAATCACGTCACACAACAATTATTGGATCATGGTTTTTTTAAATACGAGTCTTGAGGGATTATCTCTAAGTTTGTTATGCTGATTGAATAAAAACGAACGAATACGTTACGAATATTATTTTTTTAAATATGTACTTAGATTATAACTCTGGTCAAATCTTGCTGATAATCCTTGATGTATTTGCTGACCAGGTGTTGCTACCATTTTAATTGGTAAGATGGTCAGTGGTAGATGGTGGTGGTGATAGTGATGGATGGTGGTTTAGAGCTGTCAATTTTATTTTTTTTGACGTGACTTATTGTAGATTTGCCGCAGATGGCATTAACTACTTGGCCGGACAAATGGGGAGCGCTGAAGGCTCTCACCCGATACAAAGTTTAAAACAACAGGCATGAGGGTGCCCAGTTGGGCGCGAACCTCGGCTCAGGGCGTCGTCTGAGAGGAAAAATATTTGAAAGAATTAATCGACCCTAGTGGGTCGATAGCGATAAGCGCTGAATGAGGGAAATCGTCGACCACGCCGGCGGGGTCGGTATCGGGGTCCTGAAGTGTTTGGTGTCGCGAGCTGATTGGCTGCCTCTATGGCTAGAGTAATAGGGTCGTCGGGATCATATATTACGTCTTTCGGACGCCGATACTTTTCAGAGCTGTCAAGTCTAAATCATAATCACTAAGGTAAGTGGTATAACAAGCGCCGTATTATTCTTTACACCGTATTTATTTATTTATTTTATTAGGTTTGCCTACACCCTGAATATACTTATAACCAAATTTACATTGTATTATAAGTGCCTACATCCTGAATACTATAACGAATTTACAAGAACAAGATTAATCTTGTTCCTGTAAATTACTCGCGCTACGGTGCTTTGCGATCATTCCTTCAAGTGGTTCGCGGCAGGTGCACGATGTGGGGTGAGCAGGTGTTGGTAGGTGAGTATGTTGTTTCTTATGGGTATATACCTCTACGTTAGATAGTAGGGATAAAGTGTGATCATAGGAAACGGTCGCATGTCATACCTTCTCGCCTTAGAAACAAAAATGAAACGTAATAATTTGTTACACATTGAAAACCACCCTTAAAGAAATGGCAACAAACGCTCTATTTATCGTCGTGCGTCAACTTCAAGAAAACAAAACGCATCAGACGTCAAGTCTAGCCACCGGCGGCGGTGGCGGCGCGCCGCTGGCGCACGTGAGGTAATTTCATAAAACTCAAAATAATGTATATTCAGTGTCGCTCGCGTTTTAACCGCTCATGTAAGTACCTTACCTCCAGAAGTTATCAGTTTAATCTTTTTCGACCATTTATCGTCACAGGTTAAGATAATTTTTACTTGTTGTGAGAGCCGAAATCCATTAGGTCAATCGAAATATCACTCAAGTAACATGAAATAAATTATGTCAGATTTTTTTAAGTCTAAGTGGACCTACTAAGAATATAATAATATATTTTTCAGAGATGTTACCCTTTGCGAAGTCGCGAGCAGCTTCTCGTTTCACGTTCCGTTGCATAATGCAAACTAGATACCTACCTACTTGCAGCTCGCACCTTTACTTCTTGAACGATCACTTTATTCAAGGTACTGCCACACCCCGGACACATCACTACAAAACACCCCGTTTTACACAGACACATTGACGTTATCGTACACGCGCATCTGTGTGTGTGACGTCTGATGCCATACGATTGACGACTAAAGTAAGACCGAGGGGGTGAGGTAAACCTAGCTCAGCCGCTGGTGCGGGGCGGAGAGTTGCCGTTCTATATGTAGTAATATTCCTTATTCTATGGTACTACAGTATTTGCCTCTAGAGAAGTTTAGAAAACTTTATCTATCGGTGTGACCTCTGACTTAACATAAATATTCTATAACGCCAGAATACGATCAATTCTAAGATTACCACTCAGCCGTAATTGTTTAGAATTATTTATGGTAAGTACCTACTGAATACAGTTCTTGCTGGATTTCTAATCGACCGCAGGCTTCCTATACACAGATGACACCAATGAATGACATAAGTACTTAAAAGCTTAGACATATCCCACCTGCTTGATTGTTTTTAATGTATTAAGTAACTTAATTGTAGATCTGCCACGTATGACATATACTTGGCCGCTGTGAAAATAATTAAAGGTATTTCTTACCGAAATATTGAGCGTTTTGTGAGAATATTCGCAGGTTCGTGCGAGTGTGAGAGGCGAGTGTTGCGACGTTCAGACGAGACCCGACCCTTCATTCAATTCCCGCTTTGCATAAACTGTTTACTCGACGACGATAGTGCTGCCTTCCTGCCACCTCCCCGCACCGCCCCACGCCTCTAGTCCATAGGGAAACATAACTTCTTATTAAAGAACAAAACTAAAATATTTTTAACGATATTCGATCTAGAAAGTATTATAAAAAGTTATATTTTAAAAGTAGGAATAGGTACTAACTATTTGTAGTGACTACAGTGCAGTCAAAAGCTATGCCAACGAACTCCATAGGTACCTATCCGAAACTACGTTGACACCAAATTGCATGCTGGTGTACTTAAATGAATTTCTTAAACAAAGCTTGGACTATAAAAGCTACCAGAAATGTTACTACAATACGTAAAGAGATAAGATATTAGAGTCAGCAAACGTTGTAGCGAGGATTTTCGTGTAACTATAGTGAAGCAAACACGCTCATTTGGAGTGTGAAACCTCGGAAATTTATACGAGGTTTGCATTGCTGCGCGCAATGATGGTCGTTCGTAAAGCTAAGCGACATTAGCCGGCACGTGGCGGCACGCGGTGGCACGCGGTGGCATATCCGGGCTTGTCCCAGCTGGTTGCGGCTTGTTTGTCGGTTCATCGTGTAAACGCACTCGTTCCGATCTTTCGAGCAAATTAATTAATGGCGGTGTCGAGCCGCTCCGAGTTAATCCGCCAGTTAACATGCGACCGTTAATGCGACGACACTCGTATTATCTTCACGCTTCTCTTTTGAGGCAAGCGGTATTAGAAGATATAAGTACCTACATGGTAGGTTCAAGTTTGAATGTGAATGAAAATAAACTGCATTTACTCCGTTTGTTCCTCCATGCATCAACCGAATTAGGTTTAACTAGAGCTTCGCAATGTTAGTCTCCAAGACCTGTATTTCCATCCCATTTCATGCTGTGTAAGCTCTACCTAGAAAATCAACACTATCTCAAGTTAATCAAGTCAAGAGAACCAGGAACCTCCGACTACCCTCTGACCGCGGTAGAGGTTTGAAACTTTGTTAATTGTTAGCAATCGATAAGCGCACCTTAGCAGCTCTCCATTATGTATAAATTACCTTTCATTACATGACTGAGTGGACCTATGATATTATAATCTTGCTTCTGTGTACCGCCGTTCACTGCTAGTACCTATAGTAAAAAGTAACAGAAAACAAATAGCGGCATGTAAACGTATGAATAACGATTTGCTTGTTATCTTAGATTGCTTGTGAAATTATATATTGAACTCTTGCCATCCAAAAAGAAAGGTTCCTTGGTCACTCTGTGAAACCCTTACATATAAAGATACTTATCCTAGCGTTTTATCCTATATTTTAAGGAGTCCGCTTACCTAACCCGTAGGTTTTGACATAGTTCATCACCTTAATTCCTAGCGTTTTCCTTTTTTCACGAGGTCTGCTTACCTAACCTGAAGATTTGACAGGTGTGTTTTTTTAAAGAAGCGACTGAATGTCTGACTTTCCAACCCGCGAAAAGAAGACCAGTCCAATACAGGTTAGGTAACATACTCACATTCTGGAGAAATGCTTCTCGGGAATGGGGTGTCCTCACGCTGTTTTCTTTCACCGCTAAGCACGTGATAATAATTCATTCTTTATCATAATTGACCACTTTAGATCTGAAAATTGTGGATAATATAACTCGCTACCATACCTGCTGTTCTGTCTCCACTGTGGTCCACCCGGCGCGGCGCGCGGCGGCCGGTGAAGTTTCCTTCGCCCGCAGCGCCGGCGACGCGACACACGTATACATAATAACTGACTGCGCGACACATAACGACAACTCCTGCGACGCCCGCGGCCATGCAGCCAACAACTTCTGCAGTTGCGCGCCTGGACCAGTGCTGTTATAAGAGTGGGTATGTACGTATCTAATGCAGATTAGAGAAGGGCCTACCATGAAGAACTTACTAATCTATATTGGTGGTATCGTAGGTACTCGCAGTAATTACACGCTTTGCCGTATCTCAACACAATCACAACGTGTTAATTAAACAATAGCGGTAGGTCGATAAGCTGCTAGTAATACTAAGATTAACATCGTGGAATTTCATGGCACCAGAATAGTAGTACCTGTTGTAATTGATTGTTTATTAAAGTACTTACCTACTGAAATTACTGTTGCTTGGAATAAGACGCGATAAGAGATAATGACGTGAGGAAAAGTAAACAATATACCAAACAGTAGATAAATGGAATGTATACTAGGCCAAATGTGATCAGAATAACAATTATCATAATCCGTTTGTATGAAAAACGTTCCAGACCCTTTTATCTTTCCAGAAAATAGCTTAAATGGTATGTAATCACACGGTTTAAGTAATTGCGCTAATCTCCGTAACATTGGGAGGAAGATCGCAGTGTGTTTGTCTCCGAGTGAACCTCCCTAGACAAACAGAGATTACCAAAATGGGGGCTTACATAAGGATGCTTCGCGTCCCGGTACTACGGGACATGTAAGTGTATACTTTTATTTATTAGTAATACGTGAGCGTTTGCCCTCACTCTCACCTCACCCGTTGGTAAGCGACGGCGTGGCGTAATGGTTTACGTACCCAGCAAATATCTTCGTGTCCCGGTCTTTTGTTCTCCTGATTGAAGAATGCAAAAACATATCCGTAAGCAGGACGTAGATAGCTATGCATAACTGCTTAAAACTTACGTACTAGCCGAGACATACCAACCAGATTAGAAACAATCTATTTTGTAAAACGTGTCGTGGATAGAATGACAGATACAGCGTCGGCGCCTTACATCGCCTAGTGCGAAAGAGACGAAAGATAATGCACTTTTCATGTTACGTTTTATATGGTATTTTGCTACCTAATTGTGGTTTGAATTATTTAAGACTTTAGCTTTATTTTTTTACTGAAACCCGTGAAATCCTTCATTATCTAAATGTGAATTTGTCCCAACCGTTCAGCCACTCACGCCACTCAGCAGCTCTATGAGCGTGGACGAGGCGGTGCGGCGATCTGTTGTGTTTGCCGATTACAGCGATAAGCCGACCACCGGCCGGCGCCCGCGCGGCACATGTGCTGGCGGTCGACCCCATGCTTTGTGATAGGCCATCTGCCGGACCGACGTAAATTAGTTATTTCGAAATATGTACGCATTCTGAATGAAGATGAGATAATTATCCTAACAAAAAACAAATAAACGTAAGAAAATAGGGTATTTCCAATAAGAACAGTAACCCGTAGCTAACAATGACGAAATCCAGTTGAAAATGTAGAAACTCAACAACAACAACAGGAAATAGAAAAACTTGGCTCGTTTGCAATAACCGCCGGCCGGTGTGCGTCAAGCTAGCGGCCTCAAAAAAAAAATGGGCACGAAAAAATAATTTGACCATACCAAAAAATAGTACTCTTATTGAAAAAAATAGTACCTGTTGTAAAAAAATTAGTACCATCACGGTTCTGGATTTATAGCCATGTTTTATTGCACTTGCTAGCTTGACGGTGAGCGAAATTTGGCGAGAGTTAACGACAAGGTCTTTCGCTTTGATTTAAACGCCAAAAAATAGTACCGAAATAGTACTCACCCCCTGCAAAATACCGAAAGTAATACTTCAACGGTTCCAAAGTTATAAAGGCAGTTCTTTGATCCCGCTAGCTTGACGTTTTGAAAATACCTATTATCTGGGGAACGCTTGCATACTTCAGTATGTAACTAATGTCAATAAACTCGTATGAAATAGTACTCCCTACCATCATAATTTTGATCCGATTCTCTTTGTAGAAATGTTAAAAAATCATCATAACCTATGCCATACATTTGTTGTTGATACAGTCACGTAGACAATTACATAACCTCACAATTTATTCGTAAGTATTGCCATTTTGGAGGTCTACCCTACCATTTCTTTGCACTTCAGTGCTGCTATTACAAAAAATTCCTATTGCATACACCCATATGCACTAATTTTAATAGAAAATGGCTGCATGGGTCTAGTTCTTATCGAAAACAATCTGTGATTTTAATACATCATAATACATTTTTAATCTGCTGTTTTATTTTATAATTTATACCTTCATGTTGAATTTGTTACGGATCGAAGTGTTTGTTAATAAACAATTTGCAGTATTTGTAGAATAACTCAAAGAGTTTCAACAATGATATTACTTTCATCTAACAACCCTGGCACTTCACCAATTTTTACCCAAAAATGGGGAAAAATACTGAAATCTGACAACATTCTTGACCATGTGTAATAATTTTGTTCGCGACTGTACTCGTCTTGATAAATGTATGACATAGGTTATAATGACTTTTTGACATATTTCTACAAAGAGAATCAGGTCCAAATTATGATGGTAGGGAGTACTATTTCATACGAGTTTATTGACATTAGTTACAAACTGAAGTATGCAAGCATTCCCCAGATAATAGGTATTTTCAAAACGTCAAGCTAGCGGGATCAAAGAACTACCTTTATAACTTTGGAACCGTTGAAGTACTACTTTCGGTATTTTGCAGGGGGTGAGTACTATTTCGATACTATTTTTTGGCGTTTAAATCAAAGCGAAAGACCTTGTCGTTAACTCTCGCCAAATTTCGCTCACCGTCAAGCTAGCAAGTGCAATAAAACATGGCTATAAATCCAGAACCGTGATGGTACTAATTTTTTTACAACAGGTACTATTTTTTTCAATAAGAGTACTATTTTTTGGTATGGTCAAATTATTTTTTCGTGCCCATTTTTTTTTTGAGGCCGCTAGCTTGACGCACACGCCGGCCGCGGCATTATTTTTACGGCGCCCACCACGGCTCTATTTGCATACAACTTTCTTGATTTATAAAATCTCCTAATACTAAAATACCTCTTTATGGACCCTGTTTGTAGTTTTGGTTATAATTATTATCAGTGGGCATTATTTCTGTGTGCTATTAAATTTCCTTACAAATTACAGGTCATAAAAGTTTTACTAAGAACTTAGTGAACATTCGCCAAGTTATAAGATGTACCGTGGATTCGATGAGTACTTAACTCCATGTTAATAGTATACCAATATATTTTTATTTTAGCTAGATTGAAAACACTCTCAATTCGTTCAACTATAACGAGAACTTTCTCGAGCTAGTTTATGTTTCGGTTTTGTGGACTTTTGTTAGCCGTATTTTTTTTTCAATATACAGGGTATTAGTGACATTAACGAAAACTAAGGGATGTTTCAGTTCATGACTCTGAGTTGAAATCAAGTGGAGTTTTCCATGGCAAAAATATGGAACTAAAAATAATTTAAAATATCCTAAACTTTTCATGTATATTCCAACAGGAAACTCCATTTGATATCAACTCGGAATCGTGGTCTGAATCATCCCCCTCTCAGTATTCATTACGATGTCACTAACAACCTGTACAACTTAAAAAAATAGTGCATCAAATCAAATCAAATCAAATATACTTTATTGCACAGAACTACATTTAAACAATCAGACTTTAACACATGAATACAGTACAATTTGGGCGGCCTTATTGCTCTAGAGCAATTTCTTCCAGGCAACCACCAAAAGGAAATAAACATTTACAAACTTGGATGCGGGATGGTGCAACAAAAAAAAATATCTAAAAGTAAAACTACAGTTAACATAATAAATACTTAATACTATACGTACATACTACATTAATAAATACTCAATATAATATAATCCATATATATTAAAAATATACCTAACCATAATCTAAGAAAACTATAATAATAAATAATAGACTATACACACACACATACAAAACAAGTATTGAAATAAATAAAATAAATCATACATAAAAGTAGTATCTTAAGAATATCCACATAAGGATTCAAAATGAGCTCCAAATGAGCTTATACATGTATTATCTAATTTTAAGATGTAAGTAATGTAACCTGTTTTGTTTATTGGGGTAAGCTTTTAAGGATCCCGCCACTAGAATATAACGCATCTTGGTTGCAATACATCCTCATCATCGAGCGAAAAACACAACAGACGTTTTACGACGCGTGTAGGTACACTGGGAAGGAAATTGAAAATTATGAAATTCAGTGATGTTGCCGGGTTGCCGGTCATGTACCTTTTCGTCATTTTGATAATTGAGATAATTAGCATTTGTTGTGATGGCCGAAATCCATTAGGACAATCGAAATGTCAATCACCATCTTAATGAGTATTAATTACTACCTATGTATTTATAGGCTATACCTAACCCACCAAGGATTTAGTGTTAGTACTTTAGTAGGTAATAGAAATACTTTTTATTTGTCTAGATACAATTTATAAGCGCTTGTAATATAGTAAGGGTAAATGACTATTAGATGTAGGTAGGTATCTATATAAGATCTGACTGAAACGTCTACGCGTCTATTTCAACAGGGATGAATTGAAATACAAGTAGGGTGGAACAGACAGACGTATCCGGGCCTGAAGCTGCCGTCAGCACGTCACGCCAGCTCGCACGCCGTCAGCCACGTCACTACACAGATGAAAGCGAGCGAGAATCATAAATACTGCCCTCTACAGCGCCTCGGATCTGAACCGTAATCTCGGAGAGTGCTTGATATCTCGTCATCCGCCTGTTTTGTGATTTGTACCCGCCCGCGCCCCGCGCTGCCCCGCCGCCCGCACACGCCTTACATGTACCTATGTACCCGTTAGTACCTTACCTACGTATTCACACTTCACACATCAACTCACTGAATGTACCCGCTGTACCTACGTCTACGGCCAGGGCTGCACAGATAACAAGGGTTTATGCATTTCGCAATAGAGACGCATCGTTTCATACTTCTTTAATTTTGTTCTAACATTATACCTTTCTATATCAACGATTTGTCTAGCTTTTAAGTGCATGGTACCTTACGTAGCTCACCTACGTCACGTGCGTACGAGGTACATACCAACGTTTGCAGTGTTCTCATCCCGAATCCCGGTGGAAACATAACAAAAATCACTTTGTGATCCCTAGTTTGGTTAGGACATTACAGGCTGATCACCTGATTGTCCGAAAGTAAGCTGATCAGTGCTTCGGAAGGCACGTTAAGCCGTTGGTCCCAGTTACTATTTACTGATGTGAGTAATCGTTACATGAGCCACGTCAGGAGCCTTTGGCGGCTCTATCATAACCCTGCCACCAGGGTTGATGAGGCTGGTATTCCACCGCACAACCCACACGATAAGAAGAGTGTTCTCATTTGTACTATGGCATAGAATTGAATAAGGAAAATAATAATACTAGGTACGTACCTACAATGGTCGAACAAATGAGAATTTTATTAATTCACACTATAGTTTATTTTGACTACTTATATTTAAATAAACTTCTGCATTTTTATCAAAATTTTGCATAGGTAGGTACTTACAGGTTATAATATCTTTACGGATGCGCAGAACATGCCAGGGTCAAAAGGGACTAGTCGCATATACGTACGATATGCTGTCCAAACAGTTAATACCTACCTAGATCACTTAAATGCAGTAGAACCTACCGTGACTACGTATGCCCATCCCCGACCAAGTACCTAGTTTATGCCATATGAGGGAAACCTAGAAAAAAGTATGTCCATGTTTACCTTAACTACGTTAGTATTATATGATCTGTGCCTTAACCGATTGTCGTTTTATAGGAACGAAGTTACGAAGGGGAAGGGGCATTTTAACTATATAGCAGTACTTAGGTAAGTACTTCAGGATATTGAATTTCTGTTCCTTTACTATGAGACAATCTTTCATATTTTAGTGTAGGCAATGAAACATTTTTATTTTTTTGTATGAAGACCCCAACATTAAATCCTCATAAGTATAGCATTAGTTGAAACTTGTATAAAAAAACATAAGAAAAATACAGTTAGGTATTTACACGTAAAAATACAAATAAGTACCTCAATATTTTCAACGAATAATTATTTTACCAAATGGGTTCATTCTTTAGTTATTATTCTGCGGGTTTATTGTAACCAAAACTTTCTTCAAAAAGAACTGTTATTTATATAGATATATGCCTTTTTTGTCTGTCATTTATTTCAGAAAATTTCTGTCAAGTTTTTGCGGTATCTTATTTTTTGATATTCATAAAGTATGTCTATTTCACAATACTTTATTATACGGCAAAGTTTCGTCGCCTGAGGAATTAACGTTGGGGTCCACTACCTTCCTCTCCTACACTTGTTCACCTGGCGAGATGTTACTCAGTAAACGTGAAGGGTTGTGAATACTTATTCTCAATATTTGAGACGTGCGATCGCGACGTGACTGGCATCTGCCCGACGTATCGTATCGCAGGGCAAACAAGGTAAACATGAATAAAACGCTCTTTTGAATAAATTCGGCATAAATTGACCGTGTCACGCGCGTGAGTGACATTTTATTCGCGCCGCTACATGCGAAATACTGCCTACCTACTCCTACACATTTTTTGATGGGTCGACTTAACCAACCATAATTATTGTGAAAATGCGTATTCATTATAAAATGCGGGGCTATGTTACTTATATAATGTAGGACGATAGGCAGATTTTTTTTTAAATATTTGTCACAAGAACTTAATTCGGACGAAGGTGCGAAGTGCGTATGAGGTGGGGTTTGTTACTGGGTGGTGATAGTATAGAACTGTACCTGGCCTAGGTACCTTCTTATATTCTATACTATCATAGTCGATAATGCAGCTTAGAATTAAGTAATAAAGAAATGTCGTAGTAGAATTAAGGTTATTTTAATGTTCCAACACATTTATTAAAAATAAAATTAAATTTATTACGGTTATTGTAGGAGACGTTCTTATTTCATGAGATTGGCTGGTAAGTTGTCTAGTTCACTCCACCACTGTTCCTCATCTTTCGATAAGTACCCCCTTGCAAGGGCAAAGCTTCCTCGAAAAGTGTAGTGCGCCTTAAAACTATTCGGATATGGAATTGTACTTTCTTAGCAGACAAATTAAGTAAAAACACGATTAATTTGATTTCATATAAAATTTATTTCAATAAAATCTATACATCTCATAAAATTATTCGACTATAATCTAATAGGATAACTTACGTAATTATTTTAGTGATACAATTAAAATGTTAACCGGTAAAATATGTAATATCATAACCTTGATTTCCATTAGATATCTAACAAGTTGTATAAAAGTGTATCGGTACAGCCACGAGGTGTACAATGTGGCCACGCGGTACAGTCCAGCTACAAACAGTAATATCTATCTAGAGTTAAAGCAGTTCTCATCACGCGCCGCGACTGGCTACAGGCAACTCACTTCGGGGCGGGGGCGCTGATATAATATATAATCTATCTCTCTAGTGTTATCCCGTTTTCACACGGGCCGCAACCCGCAATATAATAAACCTATAAATTAACAAATGAATTCGAATTTGCGTTCATGGGTTATGGATCTGGGTAAACGATTGAGTGACTGATCTGTAGAAGTGACTCATTGAGGTACAGTGCGAAACAGTATAAGACAGAAGGGACGCTTATGTGCAGAAGTGAGTCACCATCGGCTAATAAAAAATAAAACCCACACATGATTAACCTCCATGCGCCCGGCCGCCCCCCTCATCCCTCAGCGTAAGGCCACGTCCATATAACGCCAACTCTCCGAGCACCATACTCCATAAGACTTAGTTTCCCGTGACGGTTCGTTCAACATTCGTAGCTGTTAATAATATCGAATGTTCGAAACGAAGTGGAAGGGGCATTTATCTATATAGCAGTACTTAGGTAAGTACTTCAAGGATATTGAATTTCTGTTCCTTTACTATGAGACAATCTTTCATATTTTAGTGTAGACAATGAAACATTTTTTTTTTTGTATGAAGACCCTAACATTAAATCCTCATAAGTATAGCATTAGTTGAAACTTGTATAAAAAAACATAATAAAAATACGTGGAAGTTAGGTATTTACACTCAATATTTTCAATGAATAATTTCTCAGTCCAAAATTATTTTACCAAAAGGGTTAATGGGTTCATTCTTTAGTTATTATTCTGCGCGTTTATTGTATCCAAAACTTTCTTCAAAAAGAACTGTTATTTAAATATAGATATGCCTTTTTTGTCTGTCATTTATTTCAGAAAATTTCTGTCAAGTTTTTGCGGTATCTTATTTTTTGATATTTATAAAGTATGTCTATTTCACAATACTTTATTATACGGCAAAGTTTCGTCGCCTGAGGAATTAACGTTGGGGTCAACTACCTTCCTCTCCTTTTTTTCAACATTCGTAGCTGTTAATAATATTGAATGTTGTTCCCAATTGCAAAAAAACATGTCACACACAGTAAATACACTACAATATTTTAATTTAGGCTAATTATAATAGTCTTAAGTGTTCGTGTGAGCTATTATGCATAACCTCTGCTTTTGTTTCGCCTGTGTAAGATATTGTAATAGCATCACCGTACGACGGCCTTAGGTTAAGGCGCGCCTTGCGCCGCCCGCACAGGCCGCGGCGCTGCACAGCTCCAGGGCCGCAGCCGTCGCACACCACACTCACAGTTCCATCACAGTCTCCGACATATCCTACCTCAATATACACACTCAAAAATATAATTCATTCTTCGAAATATGTTAAATTTTAATACTAGTTACAAACATTTTATTATATTTTATTGAGAACAGCACAACGTACGTAAGTCTTACATAACACGCACCAGTATCCTCGCATACTCCGAGGCTCCTATATCGTATAACTCCTAGCTACGTCATTGTAGGTGATATAGTGTGAGTATAACGTGTCTTCACAACCTTGCTCCTACGAAGCGCACGTCGCATTCCATATACAATTACAATTCCAAAGTCATTTACTAGTTCTTTTTCACATTGGACTAACACTTATGTACTTGTGCGTCTATTTTAAAGCACTTCGTAAATAAACTCTCCCTAAACAGTTAAATTAACAAACATTTCATCTAGATATGAACAAATTTGACAACAATAATGTTCGTATCGCATTTCTGCCGTATTGTACACAATGGACGCTATCGTTGAACAACAACCATGCTGACTTAATGGAACATTTAGGATTGGAAGGCAATAATATATAGTGAGCAATATTTAGTACAACTAAATATACATTATGATGTACAATTATTATTTATTTATAAAATACATCCGTGGCATTTATATCTCGTGTTAATATTGTTTAAACACTTATTAACTAATTGCATCAGGTGCATGTTTGTTAATATGCTCAGCTTTGTTTATATGAATTTATGTACATACATTATTTTGTCGATTATATTGATTAGAAAAATTACTTTATAGGTAGCAGATCTTGCTTCGATATCGTCGTGCTATTGAAACGGGTTTACGTTTATCGTGGACTGATTGTAGGTGAGGAGCAGTTACTACAGTTCGCGTAGTTCGGAAGCACCTTGCATCGGAAGCATATTTACTGTATTACCATAAAAACGTAGAATACGATCGCGCACGCGTAAACTATTTAGAGCGTACCAATCGATCCCATGCATTAAACATATTCATACTCACTAGGTCGGCGTTCTAACGCTCTTTTATTATAAACATTTTTAAGGGAAGACGATCACTTCATAAGAGACATTCAAACCGGGACCTTGGAGTTTTACATGCACGTTTTCGATTTTTCTTGTTGGGCGGTGTTGGTTATCGTCCCGCGCGGCGCTTTGCGGTACTGGCGGCCCCCGCCGGGGCCCCCGCCCGCGGCCCCCGCCGGGGCCCCCGCCCGCGGCCCCCGCCGGGGCCCTCGCCGGCGCCGGCGCCGCTAGGGCCGCGGCGCGGGCTGCAGGCTGGCCAGGCAGTAGGTCTCGGGCTGGAAGGTGGGCGGGCACTGCAGGTGCGGGTAGTGCCCGCGCGGGGACCGCCCGCGGCCCGGGCCGCCCGCCGCCGCGCTGCTGGCCAGTGAGAGCTGTTATATAGCGACCTGCCCACCCTCATGGTACAACAAAACCTGGTTGGCTCAAAAGTGACAGCTAACATTACAAGCCCAGTTCACGTCATCCCCCATTGCGTTGCCATTTTGTAAAAAATAAATTATCCACGACCGATGTTTTTATATAATGTATTTATATATATGACAAGTCGTAGCAATTAATTACATTAGTCAGAAATTCACTTAATTTTCAATAATAAAATTTACGTTCATGGAATGCTATAGATACCAACACAGTGGTAACACTTACGTCAACAAAGGGCTAACAATGGCGGCTTGTTATAGGAATGAGCATACCTGGTCTTCTTATACCATGGCCACCCTGTCATGGAACCACTACGTCACCGAGACACGGGCCGGGTTAGATTCGACCAGTCGTCTCTCCTTTAAGTTTTTAATACTGCAACGGATTGACAATGTCACATCACGTAAACTCCGCAACCAGAGATTTCTTGAATATCATAGTAAAATCCTTACTCTTTTTCTGTTAACTGCATCCTTTTCTGACGCATAGCAGCATCCTTGTCTTTCTTTACTAGAATAGTCAAGGAGGTTCCCCCGAGATCATTCCAGAAAGGACAATTCTAGTATGTGACCATAGGATATATAAAGAACAGGAAAAGTAAAGAGAACCAGTTCAGTTTTTAAAGCGATCGGGACAGGAAGAATAAGTGGAAAAATGAATATAAAGTAAACTATACGGTCTTCAACCGAACATATTTTGCAAACGCTGCGCCTTGCTTTTGGCAGAGCTGCGCGTGCGTCAGTGTGAAACGGTCACTCAACGTAAACGATACGTACTAGCCACGAGCGCTAATAAACAATTTAACCTACTTCAACGAATCTTTGAGTTAACGATCAAATAAAATTGTCAATTTAGTAACGCATACCTGTCCGCTGCTGCGGGGGGCGTGGACACTGGCACGGCTAGCTTTAGGCCTGTACTGCCGGAATGCACCTGAAAATTGAAAAACATATCTAGTTATTTTACTTCTAGTGGTAACCTAGAGAAGTAGGCATTAACATAATTAAAATAAATGTTATAATATCAAAGTGTACCTTGTCGTTCCTGCGCAGCGAGTCCCGCCACCGCTCGGGGGTAGGCAGGGCGATTGCGGGGGGAGGGGCCGCCGAGCCCGACAGCTCCTCGGGGTATACTATTTTCTCATACCTGTAATCGTGGGAAGAAATAAACTTGATTTCAAAAATTACGGATTTGTTTAGATAGATTCAACAGAGAACTAAGTCGAATCGCAAACGTTTGTATATTTACAAATTGCAACACATAGCCAAGTCTTAAATGAATACCCTTATGGATGATATATATATTCCTGCGAAGCGTCTCGATTTGCGCGAGTGCAACTTTGTTAAATCCTTAAATAATCTAAAAAAGAAACCAAGAGAGAATGTCACTACAGCAATAGAGTGGTTATATAAAATACATACCCATCCTTCCCCTTGACAGATACGGGCTTGGGGCCGACAGGGGGCGCCCGCGCGGGGGCGGGGCGCGGCGGCGTCGCGGGCAGCGAGCGGGGGGCCCCGGGGGCGGGGGCGGGGGCCGTCGGGGCCACGGGGGCGGGGGCCGCGGGGGCGGGGGCGGGGGCCGCGGGCGGCAGCTCCCCGTAGATGACGTCGGGCACGATGCGCTCCAGCTGGCGGTGCAGCGCCGGCCGCTCCACGCCCATCAGCACGCGGTTGCTGTACATCTGCAAGCAACACCAACGGGCCATGAAGCTTTTATTATATTCCAGATCGATGGAATTTGAGTTGCGATCGGTTTTTATCGAGTCCCGTACATTCCCAGTGATCGGCGAGGATGCAAGGAACAGTTTTTTTATTGTTATAATGGAGACGTAAATCAAAAGAAGCGGCGTAAATACGAAAGAAGAATAAATTTTAACATCTTAGATTGCAGCAACTTTTCATGGAAAAACAATTTAGTTAGGTATGAATCTACATCATGCGATATAATTAACATAAAAACACACAAACAACCCCACGGTAACAAAACTCAAGTCACTGGTAATACTGGTAATACTCAAGCCAACATAAGGGCGGTACCTGTTTGCGCTCTTCCTCCTGCTTCTTGAGCATGAACTCCTCGAGCGTGACGAAGCCGAGGCAGTGGTCGGGCTTGTGTCGCCGCGCCGCCCCCGGCCCCGCGCCCGCCGGCGAGCGCGCCCCCGCGCCGCCCCCGGCCCCCGCGCCGCCCCTGCCCCACGGGCCGCCCCCGCCGCCGCCCCCGACCGTCACCGCCAGGGTTGGCTGCTCCGCGGGGACCACCCCGCCGGCGGGCTTACTCTGTGAAGACAATCATTGTTTATTTCACGGAAACCGTGGAACGTACGACTCACGTCAAATCCTATCATTTTCTTAAACTATTGAACCTATTTGAATTTAAAAAAAAAACATGTCCCAGTCAGTTTACATATAAACTATTTTTCAAATAACAAACCCCATGTTCAAATAACAATTGTACACACCTTAGGCTTGTGTTCGTCCTTGGCGCGGTGTCGCGAGAAGAACCGCAGGTACTTGCGGTCGAGGCTGGCGGCCGCCACGGCCTCGCTCGACTCGGCGCGGGTCATGCGGCTCGTCAGCTTCTTTAGAGAACCGAACTTGCTCTTGTCCTTCTCCCGGTCCTTCAAAACAATAAATAAACGCTTTATTGCACCTATTTTACAAAGAAAAAGCTTAGACTGAAATAGGCAAGGGAAAGCAACTCAATAAAGGTACCTAATACCACCTAATACAATAAATCTCACGTAATTTATTTATTTATTTATGCGACATAAGAGCGATAGTGTCATGCGGGTATGTTCATGCACCCACAAATGTATACGCATATGCGGGAGCGCGTCCAGAACGTCATTGTTTATTTTACAGTTACGAGGCAAATACATGTTATATAGAAATAGAAGCTGATATTAAAGTGAGTGACTATTGATTGAAATTGATGGATATTACCTTATCTCGCTCCCGCTCTCGTTCGCGGTCACGCTCGCGCCGCTCCGTGTGCTCGCTATCCGATTCCGTGTCTGAATAGTCCGTCTCTGAGAACTAGATAAAACATAATTATGCAGGTACCGTGAAAATGCATTTCTTAATAATGAAGAATACTTTACAAGCCAATTAAAGTATCGACGCTATCCGCTATGGATCGTCAACTAGGAACTAGGTCAATTCCTGGCAAAACTACCATTATTAAGCAAAAATGAAGTGATATAGGTCACCATGGGCGCCGGCGTGGCTGCGGGCGCGGCGGGCGCGGCCAGCGTGGCCCTGGTCAGCAGGTGCAGCCAGGCCAGCATGTGGTCGCGGGACTCGGCCGCGAAGTAGAAGGCCGTGCCCGTGTGGTACACCTTGAAGGCGTGCGGCCGCGACTTGACCTCGCCCGCCGCCGCCGCCGTGAAGCCCGCCAGCGAGATCATGCAGGCCGCCCGCGAGCACTGCAACACGCCGCCCGCGTATCACAACACGACACCCAAATACCATATCGGAAAACCCGACTCAGCAGGTAAGTGTCTGACACCAGTCTGACCTCGGGCGAGCGGTAGGCGTACAGCAGGTTGTGCGCCAGCAGCAGGTGGCGCCGCGCCCAGCGCCCGCCCGCCGCGCCGCGCGCGCGCACCCGCTGCCACACCAAGCCCGCCGCCGCCCCGCCCGCGCCCGCCCCCGCCCCCGCCCCCGGGCCCAGCCCCGCCCCCGGCCCCGCCGCGCCCCCGCCGGCCCCCGCGCCCCCGCGCCCGTACAGCGTGCGCCACGCCACGCAGCGACGCTCTGTAAAGAAAAAACCCGGTAATTTTTAATACTTGTCAACTACCCACTCATTAAATAGGCTAGTTTCCAACTAGTCAAATCAGTTACTTTTTACTAAACGTCAAAACACGAAATTACTATGGAATTTGTATGAAAAAGCACTCTGTGACGTCATAGAAAAACGTGACAAAATGTGGGACTTATTATTACGTTTTTCTTGATTAAAATTCATAAATAAGTTTAATAGAAAAAAGAAAATGTTTTTCATTAGTTTTAGATGTGTCTTTATTTAGTAATCAGAATTTCATAATTTATCTTGAACCTAGTACACGACCCAATTTAATTTAAAAATATGACAAAATTATGCAAGTTTACACTGCAGACTGTATGGCAATGATCCCTATAAAGTTAAAAAGCGACTTTGTCTCTAGTGGATAAAACAAACTTTTTCACAATAACCATTTATTATTGTTCTTCCAAATTCCACTTGATGTCAACTCAGAATCATGGTCTCGATCATCCTTCAGTTTTCGTTACGATGTCACTAACACCCTGTGTTTTAACGCGGAAAAGCAACATTTCAAGCTGGAGGAGAAATAATAATAATCCAACGCCAATACTCACTCGCCAACAAAGAATTTTTCTTTTTGAGACTACGAGTTTTAGCGGAAGGAAATATTCCGCGCCCAGTCCCGCCGCTATTGCTCACCGGATGGACCTGGAATTTGAATCATTGTTGCTACTCCTAGTATCGACGTCGGGTTAAAGAAAGTCGATTAATTAGCACTAATTTCATGTATTCCATCAGATTTATTTTTTCGATTTGCTGTAATCTCACAAAACCGGTTGAAAACTCTAACTCGGAGGGAATCAAATCTGCAGATCCTGTGAAGGATCTTAGTGGGTACGGGTTGCAACCCCGCCCGAGTGAGAAGTGTCCGGCCTGGCCGGCGCCGGGGACCTGCAGCGGGCGGGCGCCTGCAACACGCGCGACACTATATGAGCATTCTTTACGCCTCCCAACTACGTCACCTTCACGGGGGTCTCAGGCTGGCGCGGCACGATGCGCAGCGCCGGCAAGTCCCGGCACGGCGTGAGCGACGCGGGGGACGCGGGCCGCGGGCGTGGCGGGGGCGGGGGCCCGGGCGGCGGGGGCCCGAGGGGCGGGGGCCCGGGCGGCGGGGGCCTGGCCGGCGGGGGCCCGGGGGGCTGCAGCCGCTGCAGCAGCGCCGCGTTGAGCGCTTCGGCCTCGGGCTCATCACGCCGCGTGCGCAGAATGGCCTCGCCGATCTGCGAGCTGGATTTCTTGAAGTCGAGGATAGTGTCCGTCTTCTCCGCCGAGTGCACCAGCACGGTGGGGCTGTCCCCGGGCGTGGTGGGCGACTCGGGGATGGGCTGCGACGCCAGCGGGCCGGGCGACTCGCGGGCGCCCAGGTCGTACGCGGGCGTGGAGTGGCATTTGTCCAGCTTGCCGCGGGCCGCGGGGGAGGGCGGCGCCGGGCCGGGGGGGCCGGGGGGGCCGGAGCCGCCGGGGGAGGCCGGGGGCAGCGCCACGCCCAGGCACGTGCGCGGCCGCGGGGACAGCTCCAGCCCCGTGCTGCACGACACCGCCTGCAACGGACACAGGCGCTTTTCAGTTCGCATTCGCGGTTCACCTTCAGCATGTCGTGTGCACCGGTCGTGTCCTGGAACGATTTCCACTTTTCGTTGACGGTATAAACCGACCTTATCACGGCGATACAGCGCGCAGTCGTCGGGCTCAGGACTCATGTTGGCGCTGCCGCCGCCGCGAATCCATTTCTGTTCTTTCAGTTCACGCCAAAACTGCAAGTGAAACACACAATGTTTAAAAAATTGTTTATTGTTTTAATACTCGACAAAATTCACGTGCGTGTCTGATGATATCTTTCGGAATAACATACGATAAGGAATAATAACAGCCTAGCAATGGCGTGTGCGTGTACCTGCTCTATCCCGAGCGCGGCGCGGCGCGGAGCGGGGCTGCCGCCGCTGACGGAGTGGCGGCGGCGGGGGGCGGCGCGGGGCGCGGGCGGGTACAGCCTGCGGGGGGGGGGGGGGATTATTATTGCGGTGCCGAGGGTGGCGGCGGGGCGGGGGGGGGCGGGGGGCGGCGGGGGCGCGGCGTACCTGGCGTGGCGGGCGTGCGCCAGCTCGGGCGAGGCGGGCGGGGACAGCGGCTCGCTGTCGCTGTCGGAGGCGGGCTCGGGCCCCGGCGGCGGCGCCGCCAGCCGCGGCGGGGGCGGAGGCCGGGCCCCGCGCCTGCGCAGCCGCAGCGCCAGCTCGCCGGAGCCGCGGCCCACCGCCGTGCACAGGGACATCACCGCCGGACCGCTCCACCCCACCACGCAGCGGGACCCCACCTGTCCACGGAATCATGACATACGGTGTCCTTAACGAAATACTGAATGACCGGCGGAAACATTGCTTTGATGAAATGACATACCGTGTCACGTTCTTATCACGCGAATCAAATAGGTTGTACTTACTAGGGTAAATAAAACGGTATATAGAAATAAAACCAAGTTTATTGACATTAAATCCCTAGCAAGTACATAGATCGGATCTCTGGGTCGCAGGTAATTGATACTGGCTGAGCACCCTTGGTGCAGTAGGAAAACTACCACTTCCCTGTAACTCTTCCCACGACGACACGGGGTACACCGGCGCGCGCAGCAGGGCAGCAGAAACGGTGGGGTAAGTACAGGACCGAAAGTGGATCCAGCGGGTTGTAGAACCCGAAAGGTGAAGCGGTAGAGGTAAGTACAGGACCGGTAGTGGGTCCTGCGGTTGTAGAACTCGAAGGGTGAACCCTGGAACCCGGAATTAGTCATTTCAAGAATTGTCCGAATTCCCCGTCTGACTGCCACATGCCGATTCCTTAGCTTGATTGAAGATGGGAAGTGGATAGCAAGCAAGCTTAGCAATCTAAGATGTGGCTGTCAGCAAATTACACACAATAAAAGTGAATTTAGCAAAATAAATTTAGAAAAAGAACAAAGAACAAGATAAATTTATGGTAGGTAGTTGTTTTTTAAAAAACTATCTAACAAAATAGTAAAATTGAATATTTTAAGCTGAATAATTTTAATAGTAACGATATTAAACGTATTTTGTACATTATTATTGTTCCATTTAAGAATTATTTAAACAAGGAAAGTACTTAGGTACAAAGATAACTTTACGTTGGTTAAGTAGAATTAATTTAGAAAAATTGACAATTTAAATGTTGTTTTGAACATAAAAGATTGCTAATTATGATATAAAATAAGCACTAAAGCGTGAAAATACATTTACACGATGATTATGAAAAATGACAGTCATGCAATGAACAAAGAAAACATGTACTAGTCTACGTTAATATTTAAACTAATAAAAATGGTAATTGCTACACTTACCCAATCAATGGGGATAACACAACACTATAAATTATTATATCGTAGACAAAATTAGTAAAAAAACGTATTTAAAAAATATACGAGTAATCGAGGTGTTCTCGCTACAAAGGCAGAAGGATTGTGTCGAACATCCGACCGGAAGAGTAACGGCTCGGCTGTGGAATGTAGGTACGGCTACCTACGCAATGTGATAATTATTAAAGTCGTACAATATTAACGGAATTATTTTGTAAATAGCTATGTTTTGTTAAATTAATTAGTGTAAGTTTATTTATGTAATAATATTTTAGTTTTAAGCAGTAGTTTTTAAGTGTTTTCAATGATAACTTTTTGATAGTTCCTAACAGAAAAACAAGAGCAATTACACTCAGTAGTAAAACGCGGCAGGCGTTACATACCCCCCTTTTTTGGGTAGGATTTTCGCTAAGAAAATCCGCTGACTAAAATGTAACCTAGTCTGTCCTTCTTACTATTGACCATTCTAAAAATTACGTGGTACACATTCATTTCAACCCTTCCATTCACCCCCCTACTTTCTTTCATCCCTTTCACACACAAACAGTTATCTTATTTAGTTTTAAGTGACTGCGTCCTTTCCAAAAAGAGTACTAGACTTTTAACCGCAGCTTAGTACTCACACGTAATCAATAGGAGATTTAAGGTAACCGTTTTTTTTTTTCTTTTTATAGTATAATTTTCTTATCTTCGGGGTAGGGCCGAAGATAAAATAAATAGAATGTCCTAGGGGTAGGGCCTGGAGATTCAATATTTTTTTTTTGTAAAAAAAAAATTAGAAATACTATATATAAGTAAATATATTTAAGACGGTAGGTAGTTTTAGTAAGTAAGACATTGTTTTAGGCTAGTTTTGGATTTTTTAGTATAGTTTTAGTAAGTGTAGTTTTAGTTTTTTTTTTTTTTTAAGGTAGTATGTAAGGTATTTTTAGAGAATATTAGAAGATATTAGAAGACGCATGCCATGCTCAAGATTTAAGTTTTTGGCAGGCCTAAGGCGTTTGATGGTATTACACATCAATCTCTTGACTGACTCTTACAGTCTGCTCGAGAATTAGTAAGCAGCTGGGGGGTTCTATGTTTTTCTCTCACTTCCATCCCAGCAAGGAAGTTTTGTAAATATAGAAAGTTTTATTTTAGTTAGGTAATTTTTTAGATATAATTATTTAGAATAGTTTGTAAGTTTAATATCCTTGACATGCCATGTACCTCTTCATAAAGGAGTTCATCTTTCTGAAGTGATAAATATTTAATTGGACGAGACATCTCTATTACTTTATGTTCAAATTGTAATTAGTTTAGTTGAATAGTTATTTTTTTGAGTAAGTGTTGCAAGTACCTGAAGTCTTAATAACTAAAACACAGGAAACGGCAGAAGGAAAATAACAAGAAAACAAATGCTACTATCAAAAGTACACAACAATTAAAACACAGGGATAGACAGAGGTTGGCAGTGCAATATCAAATATTTCCTTCTGTGCGATGTGGTAGGTTCGATTTTGAGTTTTTAATTGTATGCAATCACCTTGAAAGAGAATTAGTTAGGTATTCCCACAAAGCAACCACAGCACACAAAAGTTGCAGTTACAATTCACTTAAAGCTAGACAAAATAATCAGACCAACACCAAAGATGACCAAAAATGCTAAAACCAGCAAAAAGGATACTCAGCTCAGTATTTCCTTAGTTGGGCGCCATTGTCACGTTGATATTTAAACTAATAAAAATAGTAATTGCTACACTTACCCAATCAATGGGGATAACACAACACTATAAATTATTATATCGTAGACAAAATTAGTAAAAAAACGTATTTAAAAAATATACGAGTAATCGAGGTGTTCTCGCTACAAAGGCAGAAGGATTGTGTCGAACATCCGACCGGAAGAGTAACGGCTCGGCTGTGGAATGTAGGTACGGCTACCTACGCAATGTGATAATTATTAAAGTCGTACAATATTAACGGAATTATTTTGTAAATAGCTATGTTTTGTTAAATTAATTAGTGTAAGTTTATTTATGTAATAATATTTTAGTTTTAAGCAGTAGTTTTTAAGTGTTTTCAATGATAACTTTTTGATAGTTCCTAACAGAAAAACAAGAGCAATTACACTCAGTAGTAAAACGCGGCAGGCGTTACAACCGAATATCAAAATAAAATAAAACCCTCTCCGTCCTACTACGAAGAAGCCGGGTCACCTGCACGATTTCGTCGCCGTCGTGCACGGCCCCGGAGGCGTGCGCCGGCGAGCCGAAGCGGATGTGCTGCAGCGTGAGGTGGCCCGAGGGCGCCCGCCGCACGTGGAAGCCCAGCGGCCGCGCGCCCTGCCGCAGCGACGCCGCCTCCAGCGACGCGGGCGTCACGATGGACGGGTCCGCCACGTCCTACCACACCACACACATACACTCGCTCGCTGGCGGCCAGCGCGCCTCTTAGTAACTCTAGATACTAAAATACATTACTATTTTGATCAAAATATAGAGAAGCAATATAAGTAGCGACATGATTCTATACAAATCTGATCGAAATATCAAGCAAAAATTATTTATATAAATGCTTCCGACATTATATTATATTTTATATTTTTAAATAATTATGTACCCGAGCAATGAGAAAATAGATAATTATCATGTTAAATCTGTACAGCTCCATCTGTATGTTTTGGGGAATGCAGACTGGATACTCCCTCGTTTATTAGTTCAGTGAAGTTTGAAGTCAAGTTTTAAGTCTATCTATTTATATGGAGAACCTACTGTAAGCGATAAAGGTACAAGATAAAAATGTGTAAAGGACCCAACTAGTTGGGCACCTAGTTCCGCTCACACGAAATTGAAATGCGCTGTACATGTGTTCGCGATGATCGGTTCTAATAGGAAGTGGAGGCGTCGCGTGCCCCCTTACGCCTACATTCTTCAAAATTGTTTGTTTGTGTTTTATGTGGCAATTTAACAAATAAATATTAACTGATGATTACAAAAACTTCTTTCGTAAGTAGTACTGCCTACTTAGTGCACATAAATGATTTACCTTATGTAGTACAGAACCAAGCTGACATTGTACTGTTCGCGGATGACACTTCTCTTATATTTAAAATCGACAGAAAGTTACAGAAACTTGACGAGGCAAACAGTGCAAATAACCTAGTGAAGAAAACGAGGTGTAATAAATTTGTTGTAACTGTTTACATCTATAATTGTATGTGGAAGTTTGTAATGTATACTTTAGTTTTTATAATACTATTAAGACGCTGTAAATTTCCCTAATAAATTAAAAAATAAAATACCAAACGTAAAGAAAGTAAATAATAACAATAAAATTAACGACGAGAAACTAGATTGAACACACCATATTCTTAGGAATTACTGTACATTCAAAACTTCAATGGGATCCACATATTGTATCACTAGTGGGCAAGATAAGTTCAGCAGCATATGCCATCAGAAGGATCCGAAAACTCACAGATGTACCCACTGCCTATAATGTTTTACAGTATTTAGCTGTGGGGTCGAGCCGCTGATGTAGAAACTATTTTCATCATTCAAAAAAGAGCAGTTCGCACTATTTATAATCTGCGTCGTCGGGTCTCTTTAAGGGAGCTGTTTAAAGAAATAAATATACTGACGGTCGCAAGTCAATATATTTATGAAAACATGATGTATCATACATCATGTTTTCATAAATTGTATATAATGTAAAATGTATGTCACCTGTATGATGTAGTCGGCGGCAGCGGCGGCGGCGGCGGCGCTGGCGGCCACGCTGCGTGCCGGCTGCTCGGCGAAGCGGTCCCGCTGGGCGCACGTGGCCGCCTCCAGCGACAGCTGCAGCAGCTGCGCCTTGCGCTCTGCAACACCACACGGGGCACTACAACAGCTGCAGCGGCGGCAGGGGCACGCGGCCCGCGGCCGGCGCAGCTGACGTGGGTACTGACCAGCGAGCTGCGGCGAGGAGCAGAGCGGCCAGCGGTCGAGCCAGCACACGAGCGGCTTGATGGCCCGCACGAGGCGCGCCACGTCGGCCAGCGTCTGCGTCTCCAGCGCCTCGTGCCGCAGCGCCCGCGCCAGCCCCGCGCCCGCGCCCGCCACGCGCACGGCCAGCTGCTGCACGCACTCGCGGCGGCTCTCGTAGTGCTGCGGCGACGGACAAACGCACTCACTCACGGACACAGCATGTACAACACAGCCACCATAGCCCAGTAAACCGAGAATTTAGTTTTAGTCTTATTGCACACATCAAACACATTAGACAGTATTCATTCGATGGCAGAAATACTTCAAGGTCAACAATGTAACAGTGGGACTGGAGCCACTTCAATCACATGACCCTGACTTAATTTCTATGCTTTTTATGAAACTGTTTTCTAAACTAAAATAATATAAATAAACCACTTTTATTTCTGCTTTTTTCTTGTGGCAGTGTGGAGCTCCTTGGGAGAGGCCTATGTCCAGCAGTGGACTGCAATGGGCTGATGATGATATTTAATCCAGAGACAGTTAAACACCTCATGTTACATAACTAATCAATCTTAACTATTAATCTCAAAATTGCCTAGCGTTAGTTTATGAAATAAAAATCTCAGGCTATGATAGTAAAGTATGTATAGATACATATAAAAATGATAAATTATATCATTTGCCACATGGGCAAGGCTATCTTGAAGACTAACATCCCACATATAACAAGTATTGGTTGCATATAATACTTAACCTATGTTAAGTTTATAACTTACTATACTGCCACTTTTATCAAGCCATATTTCATTAATGTAGAGTACACACTGCACAGTAAATGCAGTAGTTATCAGGAGGCTCAACATGTGATGTAACCACACTCCACTCCGCCCTGGCTACTCACTGTCGACCAGCGGCGGAGCAGATAACATGCACCTGATAAGGACCACACAACTGCAGTGACTCATTACTATTGTGATGCCTCAATACACACATACTATGTGATGTCTCACCATACATTACTGAATATAGACTTGTATGACTATACCAAGAAGGAAACAATGAGATTTATACAAGGCACAGTGTAAAATACTTACAAGTTTGTTTCCTCAGACATTCAGCTAAAAATAGTATCAAATTCATTATCATTCCAAATCACTTGTTCTAGGAATATAATCAAACTGACATGTTAGTAATCAGACATCCTCCGCACTGTGATGATAACAAGATGTTTACAAACTCAGTGTACCATTCTATTGAGAACATTATACAACGATAGTTACATATGATATCACACACAGCTTCAAGATGTATACTAGTAGTAATGCGTAATGGGGCGTAAACTTTTAATGGTAAGGAAATTACATGTATTGTACCTAATTGAGAAGACATTTTTCAGTGTCAACAACTATGCTGTGTTGACTACACCAGCAAACTAATGATTGTTACTGCACAATACATATAGTTTCAAGTTCATACAAGTGGTGTCAGTACTCACAAAGTTCCTTAGGTGCTCTACGGCCTCCAGCAGCAGCTCCTGGTGTCCTATGAGCCTGACGCCGAGGTACTCTAGGTCGTCGCAGCGCAGCGACAGCAGCTTGGCGCCGTCCACGCCGCGCGCAGCCAACCCCGCGGCGTATTGCTCCACACTCTCGCCCAACCCTGCAAACAACCACACAGCACCCACATCACCAACCGCCTTCACTAAAACACACACCTCCTGATACTGAAATATGCCTGATATTACCTGATAGCCATTCCGCCACTTGCTCCGGCGTCCATTCTGCGACGTTAAGACTAGCCATTCAGACGACCACCGTTCATTTTTCACCCACCGACCAATGTTTGTTATGCACCTGGCGAATTATTAGGAACTCAAAGTAGGTAAAGAAAGTTTATCGTCCCGAGCGAGTGACGCCACAGAATAAAAAAAATAGAAGATAGAAGATATCTATCAACTGTCAATGTCAAAATTTACTTTTTTTTCTAAAGAGTAGATCAATGACATTTGAGCCCTATTTTGATTTTTGAATAATATTTCTTTTTTCCCTTTTTCAAAATAAAACCCTGGCAGATTGCTGCCAGAGAACCCAAATGACAGCAACGATGCGACGCGACGACGTGTATGAATGAATATTATATATTCTGTCACAAACGCAGCGTCTCGTTTCTAAAAAGCACGCAAGATGGCGTCAGTTGTCACTATTTTACTTCATACAATTTTCGGTTGGGTTGGGGTCGGGATTTTATCACGCAGGTACGCATACACTTTGTATTTTGTTTTTTTTTTCTTTTTTAGTTTGATCGCTTTTTACTCATGGTTAGGGGCCAGAGACTGGGTTAATATTTTTTTACAATACCTATTCCACACAACTTGCTAATCACCCTCGTTGGGCATGCGTGACTAACAACACTGTCCTACCTACCCTTTGATATTGAGATAATACGTACCTACCTTGTACCTACATGACTTAACTTGTAAGCGATGGGCTGGTAACCAACCTATCGCATAAGAAAGGTTCAGTTCGTTAATTTATCTTCGAACTCCAATAGTAAGTACTTAGGTATCTAGCCCCAAGATTTTGAGAGAGTTGCCTTGTCCGCCCTGTTACGGGCCCTGTCCAACGTAATAGGAATGAGAGTATACCTACTTGTGAAGGAAAATAAAACTATCAAATGGATCGGTATCATCATGGTACTAAGTAGCATGCAATACCTACGTAATGAGAATTTATGAAACGGTTTATTTATGTAAGTAGGTATTAAAACTTTCAATAAAGTACTGATATCTAAATCAGCAGCAGCATATTTTGATAATTTTATATATTTCTAGTGCGTAAACGTAATTCAAACGTATCTAAATATTTCTAACATCGCTAACGTGTACGAAAAATGTCATTCATACAAGAGTAGGTACGCAGGTTCGAATCCAGCACATGCCTAAACCAATGATTGTCGAATTTGTTTTCGAATTCATGTTTGGATCATAAATGATTATCACGTGCTCAGCGGTGAAGGAAAACCATAGAGGAAAACATCGTGAGGAAACCCACATTCCCGAGAAATACATTTTCGAAGGTATGTGATCTAACCTGTATTGGGCTGGTTTTCCCTTCGCGAGTTGGAAGGTCAGACAGGCAGTCGCTTCTATAAAAAACCAGACCTGTCAAATCTTCAGATTAGGCAAGCGGACCCTGTGAAAAACGTGATAATGCTAGGTAGATGATGATGATGATGATGACAAGAGTAGGCACATATTTCCGGCAGTGTAAAACACGTGATAAGTAAGTGGTATTCATCAACCTGCTTCTCTTGTTGTAACAAAACGTAGCAATAAATAAAATTAAAATAAAAACTTTCATGAATTCGCTCTGATTTTAATTAACTAGGTAGGTATACTAACTAATCTTTTTGTGAAAAATAGCGCAATAGAATCCATGTAATTTTAATTTATTCCAGTTTTATTTATATCCAGGCAGGTAGGTATATCTGTACGTTTTATCTTTGTCGTTAGCACCTACATGCCCACTAAGAGCAGTAAAACCCAAAGGCTCGCCGTAAAACGGCAGTTAAAAAAATATTTAAGTTAATTTGCCATAAACTAGCCATTTAATGTGTCCACCTGCGGGATTGGCACCTCCTTATCAGAACACATTCTAGACGGGGCGCGCTCGTGTTATTAGCATTTTAAGGGATTGTCGGAGCATTCCCAGGGTCTGAGGCCGCGCTTTCATTAAGAAGCGAGGCGGCTCCATTCAGGCGTTATCTGATGGGATCTGTTGTGAATTTATTGGGGCATCAAGCGGGCGCGGCGCGGGCGCAGCCGGTGTAGCGCGGTAGCGGCCTTAAATTCAACAATTTAGTACCTCTCATAAAGCGGGCAGTAGCCGCCGCCGTCACCAATAATTTCTCTTATTGTCTCGATAAATTAGCTTAATTAGGGTGTAAAAAACGCGGCGAGCGTGGAATCTAGTGCGGAGACGCGGTGGGTGGGCGCGGGCCCTAATTAGTGGCGGGACGACGCTGCCGCCGCGATAGCCCCGGCCGAGATAACGCGCGGCTCACCTGGACAGACACGTAAATACTTTACCTAGTACTGCTGTCATAGAATTCTCCACAAGTGTGCGCTCTATGCGGCAACAATTTCGCGGCGCGCCATCAATCAAGCGGGCGCAGTGCGGACATAAATAACGCGCAATTTGCGTGGCGCGGCCGCAGCGCGGCTGCCACGTAGATAACGTGATTTAGGAGGGCGCCGTATCTACGTGATGTACGCCGGCATCTGACGCCGCCTCATATTCCTGACAAATTGAGTAAAATATGACGACTCGCGGCGCGGCTCACGCCCGCCGCACACGACACTGTGCCAAGCTAATATATAAAACTTTTTATTGCAAGAATTCCATTCTCTCTTATTGTTATCTTGGCAGATAATTGATGTTTGCTAAATCGTCATCAGTAACAGACCACCGGATACTTTGTAGCGATAACATGTTTTGTATTTCATTTGAGTCTCAAGAATGTCTGAATCTAGTTAGTACTTAGCTACGCACAGAGACTACATTTGCATTGCATGAGCGATAAATTTAGTATAATCCATGTGTTACTACTTTTATACCTAAACCGCGTACTTGCCCACTTATCTTCTAGATGTAGCCACTTATTTATTATATCATTCACGTTTCAGGTTCTAAGCAAATCTATAATGAAATGAACAAATGGTTTCTTAGAGCTAATTAAATTTTACCTAAGTAGGTACTTACACATTTTTCGAGACTTGTAATTAATCTACCTATTATGTGAGTAGCAAGCTGATGGAAGTTTTTAGACAACAAAGTAATAACTTTCTTCCGATGAATTGGTCTACTAAAATTAGGTACCGACCTTGATTTAGAAGTAAAGTTGGCTAAAGTTAGTTAGGTACTTAAAGCTGATTTTCAGTTAGTACATTTGTAGAAAATGTACACTCTGCCTACCCTGTATCCCTGTATTATGGCGCTGCCTCAAGGAATAAAATGACGTCGCAAGATAAACATTGCGGCAATACTTTAAACCGAACAATTTAAACTAAGTAAATACAAGGAAGCTAAGTACAAAACGGTACTTTTAGTACGTAGATGATTCCTTATTCTATGCTTTTAGTTAGGTATTCATTAGTACTTGCCCTTCTCTACTAGATGTTTTGTGTATTATTGAGTAAGAAACCTTTCAATCATTAATTTTTTGATTTTTATTTTAGTAGAACTAAAATTAGGTATTTCTTGGTGATGTCATATAGAAGTTACCTACGTGGAGTTAGATGGCTTAGTTGGCTCGACCATTACAGACGATGATACGGCTCATCACCTATCACCTCGGTGAGGTGTGGAAGTAAAAAAATAATTAAAATAGGAGTATAAGTACAGTGCAGGGACAATTATCAATTTGACCTCGTGTTAGCTATGAACTCTTGAGTTGTTTACTTCAGGTCTATCTAAGTGAGCCTAAGAAAATACCTACAGGACAAGAACGACCCTGTCTCATCCCGCGCAGGCGCATCTACCAGTACTGCCTACACCCTGCTGATCAATAGACGAGGCTCCGGTGAGACAACCGCATGCAGCCATTATAGTAAGCACCACGTTTAAATATTATTACACCAGTCACGGCCATTACAACCAACAGTGCCACAGGTGGTGCAAGATGGCTCTGATACGATTCGAATGCAAGTCAAGACGGCATATTCTCCATAAGCAGACAAATATTGAGTTTTGATAGACAGCTCTCTCCAGCTGTAGGAGATGTAGGTAGAGTATAACTAATAAAATAGCTGACATGCTTATCACTGGGGTAGGTAATTATATGACCTATGAGTACATATTTAGAATATCTGAGAGATACAACGGAAACTCAATCAAAATAAGGCTTTCACACCATCGTCACTGACGTTGTCCTCGTCCCTTGACGACCAGCTCGAGTCTAATTCCTGCCCATCCACGTAGAGATAACAATCAGGTTGCTATGCATCCTTATCTACCTATAATATAACATTACGTACTAGTCAACAGGATTATTCACGGAGTATTATAAATGGCTTTATTGACTATCTAAATAGAAATTGATTGTAGATAACAAGTAATACTTTATGTGCGGCGTCGCCAGCGGACGCGCGCTGCATATTCATACGATCATGATAGTATAGGTACCCTTGTCAATAAAAAGTACTTATTACAATTGTAATTATAATTATAACTGTCATCATAGTCGTGTTTTGTTAGTGCTCGTGTCACTTGTTTTTGCAGCAGTAAACATTCCGCATAGCGAGGTGTACAAAACGGACAGTCTGTATACATCATCACAAAATCTGTATGTTGATATATAGCAGCATGTGCACAGCTGGTGATAGGCGATGAAATCACATTGTATGATTTTCGTGTAAAACAGGCCGGAACACCAGTGAAATTTGTGAAGAGGAGTGAGTAGACTACTGCAGTGGTACGGTACTTATACGGGAAGACTTATAAAATAGATTTACCGCGGATGATGACAATGAACTAAGACATTTATTTCAGGAGATGTCTATATTTTTTTAGCAACATGAAATTGTTTGTTTCAATACGGTAACAAATCATTTAAGTACTTATACTTATTTGCTTACAGTAGCTAAGTATTAAAAGTTTTTTTGAGGCAGGTATTAATTAATCACAAACAATATAAACACACGTGACGATAGTTACTTACCTACACGTTTTCACGTCGTTTAGCTTAAAGTACAATAAAATAGAGTATAAGGCGTACTGTGTAGTGTAATATGTAGCTTTAAATGTTTAGATGTCTCTACAATATCCATTGGCATGTTACGACATGAAGAGTTAACTCTATTCTCCTTTACTAATTCTCAAATCACTACATTTTGGTTTTACGCAAATTCGTAGGCACCTACTTACTACAAATTACTGCTTCACATTGCATAACGAAGTGGGATTGTAGAGTCTTAGCGCACTTCTAGGTATTCTATGTATGTTGTATTATGTAGTGGTAGTGTAACATTGTACGCATTGTAAGATCTGTAACTACTTAGTAGTGGTCAAGTATACCTCGACGACAGCACGATCCAGCGGGGGCGTGGCCGGGTGCGCGCGCGCAGGAATGCCGCGCCTGCTCTCCGCACCCGCAGCCCGCAGCGCGCAGCCCCGCACACAGAGGCCGCGCTGTGTGCTGTATCAGCTGCGTCCATGCGCGGCAATCAAAGCCGCCGCGGACACCGCCGCGTATCGCGCTCATCTCTATACTACCTCGTACGTGACCAGCAATAAATACCCATGGAACTAATAACTTTTCAGAGGTATTCACTTAACTCAGATTAATACTAACAATTAAGATAAACGAATTATAGGCTACGCTGTTGTATTTCTTACTATAAAACAATATACTTAATGAATATTTTGATGACAGTTAAATACAAATTATGAAACGAATGGCATGGCAACTTTAGGTAATTGGGAAGATGTTCGCGGGTTGGAAGGTCAGACGGGCAGTCGCTTCTGTAAAAAACCGGTCCTGTCAAATCTTCAGGTTAGGTTAGCGGACTCGGGACCTGTGAAAACGGGACAATGCTAGGGAGTAGGGAAGATGTTTTGGTCGAGATAATCGTTGGGTTAACTTAGGCCAGACACTTAGGTGGCGCAAGCCTAGCTTAATAGGAGTAACAAAATGATATTAAATGGGATAATGAGGCATTGTGGCTGTGAAGGTGGTTCATTATCGGATGTTGAGGAGCAGCGGCAGCAGACAATCGCGCGGCGACAATGCCGACACAATGCGCCCCGCCCCGCCCCGCCCCGCCGCCCGCAAGCCTCCAACAATGAGCGAAATCGCGGGAACCCTCCACATTACGCATTTCAATCTTATGTCTAAATCTCCTATTAGCCCGTTATTATGGCGGTGATTAAAATTGGCGGTGAATAAAGTGGTATTGTCAAAGCGAAACATTTCTCCATAGAGAGAGACACACCGCGCCGCGCGCTCCTGATGGGTACTTGAGCAATCGACCAACTACTTACTATTTATTGTGCTTACCGTTTTATCAAAGTTTATTTTTAAGTTTATAGGCATGAGTTAATGACTAAGAATGCATAAGACTTCTAAGCAAAAAAGCTGAGGTTCCCTACTGCGTAGAACCAAACGTTATACAATAGCTACCTATCTAATTAGTATTCCCTTGGGAAACACGGCGATACCAAGAACACTAATACGCCGGAATAAAAACAAACATCTGTCTTCAAGCAAATCGGCCAACTGGGAATCGGTCTCAGCAGAACTAATGATTATTGACTAATGAACGTAGAGATTCTCGTAACAAAGTACCTATAGGGCTTTTGATTGGAGCCGATCAACAACGGTTTAGGAACTGCTTGCTGCTGTGTTTTGGAGCAGCTTGAAATACGACTACAATCATGGCGACAATGTAATTATGAGGTTTTGTTTTACTTACATAATATATTTTACAATACACTTCCATGCTTAATACAGTGGAACGAAAATTAAGATAAAATAATTCAATCTGGAAGCCAAAAATAATTGAAAACTTCGTTTTAATTACAACATACTTGCCGTACTGCAGGTAAAGCAACCCTTTCCCGTACAGAAGTGGTTCTCGAGTGTAACTGGAGGGGCTCGACCTCACCCGGGCGATGTTTAGGATACACTCCCTCCGAGCACCCCAGAGTTTCATTAAACATTTTGTATTGCCTGATCGTGACGGCTGATACTCGTCATGAAAGAATTTAATAGTATTTACTTATTTACTTAACTACCTAATTAAGTATTACTCAGGCTCAACAGTAACCCTGACACCAGGAGAGCAGACGTGGTTGATTTGGAACGACTCTTAGTACCTAATAAGTGTTACTACCATTACTACCATTTCATGAAATGGTCGATCATTTCATGAAATGGTCAATTCTATGATCTGGCCACGACAGTTACATTTATTATTTAGAGAAATTTAATTACATAACAAGCTTACGCTTATATCCCAGTGTGTGTAGTCAGAGGTCCCTACATCCATAGCGACGTGAACCATCAAAATTCAAAAATATTTATTTTTCAAAATTAAATTACATTTATGTAACTAGCTATGAAACTACTACCAGATCGGAATCTGTAACGCTGAGGGAAAGACGTGGCCAGAAAACCTCCCAGCACAGGGCCCTAGTCCTACTGTTTCATGTTTTCCTTTCTTTTCTTATTTTTTTTTTAAATCCAGTTTGTATTACATAATTTATAGAATTAAATACAATGGTATTAAATGAATTAAATACAATTACAGTCGGTGGAATGAAAGTGAAAAATAAAGAGTTTATGTGACTTTATCACAGAAACAGTGTTTTATGAGCTCCCTGACAGAAGCAGGCCTGTCCATAAAGTATACACACCTAACTGAGCTTTCTTTTAGACAAACAAATATTATGTTCTGCTTAATTTACTACCTACCTATATACGGAAGTAAAGTAACTTGGAGTATATAATACGTACCTACTACATACCTACTAACTTAACTTTACGTGTTAATAATAACTTTACCTCCGCTTGGATGTGGAAATGCATAACTACGAACCACCGTGCTGAGTTTTAAACCGACGACAACTTTTGATATCATAATAATTACATTATTTTGACTTTTGTGGGGATGAACTTGTTGTGCGTCGCTGGATTTATATAAATGAAAACGCATACAAACAATGTTATAGAAAAAGCAACACCCGTCGTCATCATGTTATAGGGTAGAAGACAGAGAGAAAATGCGATGTTGCCATACTGAATACAAAAAAAAAACCAGAAATTGTAGTGTTTACCGCACACTTATGTAGACACAAAACGCAGAACATAAAAAAACAGAAGTTGATCTTACCGTGTGTCTAGCGCATTTTGAAGGTGTGTGAGATGTTACTATGGTAACATATTACACATCACACGAGTCACGTGAAATGTGTGAGGGTTTATCTCGCGCTCCATTAGCGAGCATCATCTAACTTCAGTGCAGGCAGTGTGCGCAAACTTCGCCCGCGAGCGTAGCGCCGCGGCGCCGGGCGGTGACGGGGTGATCTATTCATACCGGTAAAATATTAACGCGAACAATTTTTGAAATTGTTTCTCGAGTATGAATACTTTAAAACTCATATTCCGCCTAATTGTTTTTGCCGGCTAAGTTTAAGTGCGTTAAGTATTTCATACATAAAGTTACCGATAAGTTAAAGGATATTACGCAATATTAACAGTTGTAGAGCTGCAAGTTCGAGGACATAAGTTACCTACTTACTTATGTCATGTCATGGGAAGGACTTTCCAGGCAACGTTCATCAAAAACTATATAAGTAGATGCTGTTGTACAGCTTTAAGGTGATAATTACCTATTTTCTCATTACCCGGGTAGGTACATAATTATTCCAACATACAATGTAATGGCACAAGAATATTGTAAAAAATAATTGTCGCTTGATATTTGGAGCATATTATGTTTAGAAGAATTATGTTGCTACCTATGTATATTGCTTCTTTTTATTTTGATCACAATAATAATGGGTGGAAGATGTAGTTGTGCCTGAGTGTACCATTTATACCCAAAAACAAAGATAAAAGATGCATATATCTGCTATTCATAAAATTCGAAGGTTCATTGAAGGAAAATCTATACAGCGCTATCTATATTATTTTGAGGAACGTAGCCTCGAAAGTATCTCATTGAAGCAAATGATTGCAACACAGGTATGTTAAACTTATACAGAAGTTACTGCAATATGTCACAAGGGAAACGCGGACATGGGAAAGTGCGCGGGTAAAAAGGTAGGCTATAGAATATGTTAGCAGCGCGGGCGCGGCGCGGGGCAGGTGCGGCGCCGCGGGGTCTGCCGCGGCCGGAACCGGAACTCTATTGTTTTTAAATCGGCCTCGTCCGCGACTGTCAGCGCGTGCACTGTCCGTCCAGCACGCGGCGCGCGTCACCCAGCTGCCGCCGCTGGCGGGGCCCGGGCCGGTGTCCGGTGCCGGCCCTCGTGAACAACACCTGGGCTGCTATACCTAGTTTCTAACTAGTACTGCGAAACTAAAACTTACGTTTTTAATCAATAATTCTTACGGTTTAAGTAAGTTGATTTTATCCCTTATTATAGCGTACCACCAGCAAATGGAGGTGAGGTAAGAGACATATAAAATGTGAGGTAGCATTATTCCTTATTCTATTGTTAAAGAGTTGTAATTGCTTTTAAACTTAAAAAATCTACCTACTGATCCCGAAGCATCAACATGGTCATCACTGACATAGGCGCAGCTATGGCGATGTACTCGTATTAACGTCACACAACATAACATAAGCTCACGGGTATGTTATGGCCCTGACACCAGGGTTGATGGGGTTGGTAATCCATCTCACAACCCACACGATAGAAGAAGAAGACGACTATGTTCCCAACAACTGGGGTAGTCGAGAGGTACGTGATGCATGATGAACTAAGTAGGTACGCACGCTGCACCGTGCTTTCTGTTAGACCAACAAAAAAGATAGGTGTTGAACCGTATCGCTGTCTATAATGGGCAAACCAACTGTATTGGTAAAAATTGCACGTACCTAATCGGCAATCGAACCGGGGGAATCCCATTTTGAGAAATAAGCCAGTTTGTTGTGTGTTGAAGTATTTAAATTATGAAATAATTGATTTAGACATAATTTCAAAGGGATCTACTAATGCTGAACTTATCGATGCTGCCATTAAAAAAATTACGGTTGGAATTTTTGTAGCTGACAGTAACAAAGAAATCTAATATACATACCTATGGGCAATTTTTATTGCAAACAAAAAGTTTTTACAACCATTTACAGATATTGTTATCAACCACCCCACATTGCCACATTGCAGTCAAGTTTTGTTTATTGTGGGACATTTCACTCATACAATACATGCAGTGTGGACAATAGATTATGAGCGGACATTTTGTGTATTTATTTGGCAATCAACTCATCAGCCGCCGCCGCGTGCGCACCGCATTAGCACACAATGACGACAGCTGCCCGCCGCCGCTGCCCGCAACTGCCCACAACTGCCCAAACACTCACTGCTGCTTCCGCGCACTCCAATGTTAGCCCTAAACATTCCCCCAGCTAACCCCGGTATACTCATTTCCATTCCATTTGCAAATTGTAAATCAAACACCAACCCGTCGTCCTCAACCCGCGCATTGTAACTCGCGCGGTGACCGCTGCCGCCGCTCCGCGCCCGCTTTTTGCTCCGCATTAAAATTTATAGTCGTCGCCGACCGCGCCGCAACACTATGAATAAACTGAATAAATAATATCGCTTACTATTCGCGTCACCTGCCGACGTTGCCGCATTCTTACACCTTTAATGTAACGTAACGATTGCAATTATATGACAATCGCAGTGCTATGAATCTGATACGTAATGCAATAACAATAAATTTTAAAGCAGTCCACTGACCATTATAGGATTTATAATAATTACATTTTGGATGTTTGTCAGCCACAAGACTTTCTTTGTATATTTCAGTGTTTATTCCCCGGCGGCGGGGCGCTGGTGTCGCTTCCCGCATATTAATAATGTTCGACGAAGAAGCGCGCGGCGGCCGCGGCGGGACTCACCAATGATTATGAAGTATGAGTGATCAATTTGGCCGCGCCCACTGCCCCCACCCCGCCGGGCCACATGCTAATCTCCATCCCCTAGGGAACCTATCTCGATTTCCCAGCTTTCCACCGCGAGCCGCGCATGTTCCGCAGTCTATGGCGAGGGGAGCCGCCGCCCTGCCCCCGCGGTGCACACACAGCTGCCGTACTACGTCAGTTACTTCACTCAATTTGCTCTGTTAGCAGAGCGGCTTCCATTTTTCATATCCGTCTATCGATTCTGGTGAGATTAACTAAATTATGTTAAACGAGAGTTCGTTCTGCTTTCCAATTTTCCTGCAAAAAAGCAAAAAAGCTGTAACATCTTTAGAATAAAAACAGTAGCATATTTCTTATGTATGAATGAAGTATGTAAAGATTCATTTGTACTTAACTAATTTCCATTTGTTGACGGTACTATTCCTTATTCGGTATGCCGCGGCCGTCTCGTTTATAACCACATCCGTCACAATTTATGATAACTTGTGCAACGATGTAAAAAGTATCTAGAATTATTACGTTTTCTATATTCCCGGCAACCTCTGGCCATGTAAATAAGATATCGAGCGCGCAGCGGCCGGCAATTACCCTAACTAATGACGGTCGTATATGGCGTTTATACGGCCAGTGGTCGTACATGGGCAGCGACACGCTGTTATGACTTACTGGTTCTCCTTCCCGCGCCCGCTACGGCGAGAGGAATGCGCCGCACCGCCGCCGCCACCGCCGCGAATACGGGACTGCTTACGTCTCACCACACCGGCCTTCCGTCTCCTATAGATTTACTAGCGTATTTCTTGCTTCACAGAAATTCAATATGGTGTATGATGACGCGTGCAAAGGCGCGGGGCGAGGGGCGCGAGCGGGGCGGCGGCGCAGTCTTCCGGCTGCTGATACTTTAATTAAACGTGCATAAATTACCAGCGGCTGTAAATCAATCGGCGCAGGCGCGGCAGCGCAGCGGTGCGCAGGCGCGGTGCATCTGCTATAATTACCCGCACTCTCTCAATGGACAGCACTGACGGACGTCAGGCGACTTCAAACGCGCGTCGCTGGCATTCTAGCGCGGCTCGATCATTGTCTTGCTACATTTCCTATACGCCGCGCATTCCTCGCCGTCATAAAACACCACCCCACTTGAGATGAATGCGCACATCACATACTTATGTGTATGTAGGCACCTCTCTATACTTAATCGGAACAAAAAGAATTTTCCAATTCGGTTCAGGCGTCTTGGAGTACCTAATCGGGGAACATATATATAAATGAGAAGATCCCGACTAATTAAGAACCTCTTCCTTTTTTTAAAGTCGGTTAAAAACTCAATCAAAAACCTAATCGTCCTAGTGGTCCTTATCGTAAGGATACGCTACCCCTGTCTAAAATATCACTAGGTATACAACAAACATAAACTCACGACTGTTTTGCCAATTGGGGTAGTCACAGGTACGTTCAACGCCTGATATGAACTAAGTACCAGCGCCTCACCGAGTTTTCTGTTACACCAACGTCATACGTGGTAGGATGCGCAGGATACATATTTGCCATCATCATCTCCCTAGCATTGTCTCGTTTAACCTGAAGATTTGGCAGGTCCGGTTTTTTATAGAAGCGACTGCCTGTCTGACCTTCCAAACCGCGAAAGGAAAACCACACCTCCGAAAATGCATTTCTCGGGAATGTGGGTTTCTTCACGATGTTTTTCTTTACCGCACGTGATAATCAGTTATGATTCGAACCTGCTACCTCAGAGTTAAGCGTTCTACCAACTGGGCTGTAGGATACACTTTTGCCATACGCAATAATAATAAGAATAGTCGTATCGCCGTCTATAAAGGTCAAGCCAACTGCGATATTGAAAATTGCATGTTTAAGATAACTTAATAACTCATTACTGCAAGTTCGATACTGAGGATCGAACCGACGCGACGGCGGCGCTCCCCATCGGAGAAGCAAGCCGCCACACTCCGGCACACAGGACCACAATGACTACATTTTTATTATCGTGACTATGTGATCTTAATAATGTACTCTCTATTTATGAAAAAACTTATATGTACCTAGTTCTATTAAAAATACAATGAAATTTACGTTTACAATGTAACCAAGAATTATGATTAAGTTTTCATTATTGCGAATGCTCTACCTGAAGCTTTTCATTTTTCATCTATCACCTCGAGCTAAAGCTGAATGAAACCAATATTTATCTTTTAGTACAGAAGCTACCGTGGTGTAATAACATGAGACGGTCAACAATATAAACTATCGTGACTTTATCTTAAGTAATTTTATGTGTTCCCAAGTGGAGCTTTTATCGTTAGTTGTTTTCTCAATGCGCGAGTCTTCCGTCGCGATGGAAGTTAAAGAACATTGAAAGTGGTCGTAAGTGTCGTTAATACGATCGTTGTGAGTGACAATTAAAGCCACACGCAGCGCGTTTCCTTCTAGTTGTGGCCGAGAATAGCCTGGCGGGCGCGGGCCGGGCGCGGCGCGGGCCCGCCGCCGCGTGATGTACGGCGTCGTTAGCAGTACACGAGTCATTGTCTTGTTGCTCGCGCGGCTATTCCCAGAACCGGGCACTTTCCCGAACACGATTGTATCTTACCGATACTCTATTGGACGCGCGTCTTCCTCACAACAACGACCAACTCTAATTTCGTTTTGCGACAGATTTATAGAGCACTGATAGTTAAACAGCTATCGAAGCGGCGATACGTTATCCCGTTCGCGGAACCTCAGCGCGGACGGGCGGAGTTTGATGGAATCCGATACTAGGATCGTTTTGTTTTTGTGTGTCTTATACGAGGCACGATACTCGCGCGATAGAGCGCCGCGTTCTTGGAACCGACGGCGGCGGCGTATTGAGAAACAATTTGAATTTCTAAACGCGACAGTTCCCACGCGCGGAGATTTATCCGCGCGACGCTGACGCGGCGCCCGTTAATTGTACAGCTCGTTTATTATTAATGTGCTCAACAATGGCCGGCGTGTTTTCACATGGCTCGTTTTTCCGATGTAAGTGGACGCTGGCGGGGCGCCAACCGCGGGGGCCGTACATCACGTGACGTCACCGCACTCATGGCTCAAACATTCCCGTTTCAATTAGAAATTTGCCAAACAGCCGAACGACGACGTTAATTGAGAGAATTCGCCGAATGCCATTTCAAACATTCCTCTGACGAACGCAAGCCGCACGCGGATTAGTATACCAGCTATTCGCTTATTTGTAGTTTCATTTGTAATGTAAAGAGAATAACAGAATGACAAGTTGAATGAGTGTCAGAGGCAGCGAGCGTGGCCGCGGTGACAAGAGGCGCGGCGGGCTGCGGGCGCGGCGCGGCCCTCCGCGCGGCATCAAAGCAAGTATGCGGATCGCCGGGCAAATATGCGGGCCCCTGTCGCCGCGAAAAAACTAATAAAAGCCGATATTACACGCGCAAATATATGGTGCGCGCAACCCTCCCACGACCCTCGTGTCACCGTGCGCGCCCCCCGCCCCGCGCTTCCTACGCATTCCCCACGGCCTGCTCTCATACGCATTCTTTACTTATCATCTGCACTAGTGTACCACTGCTTCATGCTTTTCTCCGGCGATGTTCCGTTCGCGTCGTCCGGCCCCGGCCCTGCCCGTGGGGGCACCCTCTGTGCACTCCAGTGAGTCAATAAGCGCATTCCGTCTGCACCGAGCCGAATTAAAAATCAAATAATGTTGTGTATAGCGAATTAGAGGAGCGTGATCCGTGTCTGCTCCTGCACATCTGCTTCAGTAGGGTTGATCGTTTCAATTAAGTGCGTTATTTAAATTTCAAGTGAGCCAAATAGGGAAAACAAATACATTTTGAAGTCATGAATTTTCGCTTATGAATATTATGATTTAGATACGAGTGTAACATTTTTATGGTTGGAACCATACCCACCACCTTTCACATATCTTGTTTACGTTTTGCGTATAGGTAAGTGGGTACCAATGTGACATATTGCGTAAAAAAGTCATTATTTGTATCTTTATAAAATGAAATAAATTCCCCAAACAGTAAGTTACACATCATAACATCAAACATGAGAAGTGCACATGATACGAGTAAGTGGCGTGTAATGCGTATCTTATTCAACCCTGGCACGGGCGAACAAGTGCTGGGGTCAGCTCGGGTCCGCGGGTAATGAAAAGTTTAATAACGGCCGCACGTGTGTCGACCCATCCCTCTCTCGATGCACAATTTATTGAGAGTAATTTCGCATGTCATAAAACCGAATTAATATTGTCCCGCGCGTGCCACCCTCGTCGCTCCGCCGATTTGTCAAATAGCTCGAGCGACGTATTAATCTTTTTAGAACACTTGCGTGGCTGGTGCTATTGTGGACCCCGGGCCCGGACCCCGCGCTCGCGAATTAATTCGCCGTGCCCCCGCACGTGGCCCTATCACACGGATGAGAGAGATCTGATCGCTCTTACAACAATTAAGTATTAAATATTGCCCTCATATTTCCGACCTCTTAAACATATTGCATTTAATGAAAATTCAAACAAGAAGGAAGAGCAAACTGAATGAATCAAAATGTTTGCTTTTCCAGTGCGTATTATAGAATCACGTTTTATTTTATTTTATTCCGTATTTTTTGTGTCAGGTACGGGCCAAAACTTAATTGTTTCAGAATATAAATAAGCGAACAGGTAATAAAAAGATCCATGATGACCTTAATGACTTGCACTAGATTAGTAGAGATATTGGGGAGGCCTTTGTCCGTTAGCAGGGTCAGAGCGTGAGGTGTACAGACACGCTCCCGCGCGTAATCCCAGTCGTACTACAGCTGCTAATTTAATCAATGCCCAATATTCAATAACTTACTTACTTATAGGTTATAATAACACAACTTTCAGCCATTCTTGGTAGGTATTGTGTTAAGATGTAAGTATGAGGAACTGGTGATAGCTTGTCAACCCTTCTTCACCCATAGTAGCGATAAGTTCGAATTGCGCATTATAATCGACGTGTTGTCTCCGTGGTGTATATTGTCTCGCGGGTCGCTCAGGCGCGAAGTGGAGCGCGCGCCGCGATTGTACTAATGAAAAGCGTCTTCACGATATCGCCGGAGCGGCGGCGGCGGGTGCGCCTGCCGCCAGGCACCGTGCTGCTTGCACTTCAAGCTTCATTTATCAACCATCAATTTGTAATCTTTGTAATTTTAGAAAAGGATTTGAATGGTTTGTCTTTCATTTATAGGGGTACTTATATAAAACTAGGTTTATGTTGATAAACAATTTTGTTGTAAAATTACTAGGTGATTGTTCCATGCAAAGCCTTACTAAATTGTATGGAGGTTCATAATAGTGAACTAGGTACCTATACCTATAACTAGCACTGAAAAAGAAATAAGTGAGCCACCTACCTACATCCTTCAGCTTCATATAGGCGTAGGTTGACCTATGCCTAAAATTATTATTATTTATTTCTATATCATTAACCGTAATAATAAATATGTAGATAAAGTACCTACCTACTAATACCTACAAGGGCGAAGAGACTGACAATCTGTTCCGTTATGATCCATGACATTGACAAGTAGTCATCGGGTGAGAGCCTTCAGAGCTCCCCATTTGTCCGGCCAAGTAGTTAATGCCATCTCCGGCAAATCTACAATAAGCCACGAAAAAAAAAATCTAGTAAGTAGCTGCGAGATGTATTGTTGATGACCGGTAGCTTTGCCCTTCAGGGATTACCTATGAGCGGGACTTTATGTACGTAACGTAGGTATAAAGTATTTAAAAAATCAAAGATCAATTAACATTTTTTTTTGCTTTAACCTCTCATATGCCGAGATACCAGACACAATAGATTTTACATTGTGTCTGGTCGAGATCCGCGTTCCGGCGTTCGAAAGATTAAGCACTATTTATTAAAATCCACAAACACAGAATAATATAACAATTTTGTAAGAACTTTGAAATAAGGGAGACAATGTTGTAGTAGAACATTACGTAAATTGTAATTGAATGGCGACAGCACGGCAGGTATAGGTAAGGGTTGAACGTTGAGGGATACGACGCGCGGTAATCGATGGTGAAGGGGCGGAGCACCCCGGCGCGGCGGCGGAGCCCCGCTTTATTGATGCCGGGACAAATAATAGGTACTCACATTACTACGCACCGTAATCATCACATCTACTACTAGGTAGTATTTTTTCAATTTACATTTCTACACCTTGTCTAGACTAACGAGTATGTTTGTCTAACAAAATCCTTCTTAGCATAGCTATTATTATTATAGTTTAATTTCATATTAAAGAAAAAAAAATGCACACTCTTGCAGGTATTTTTTATTGCACAAAAGATACACTTATTGGTTAAAAATATGAATGAACGGAAACATTATGGCCCTTATTGCTGAGGTTACATTATCTTGGAGCTGATCTTCCACGCCATGTTACTGGTGTGTAAATGTAAACATACTCAACTTTAACACTCGCAATATCGTTATGTTTATTGTAATCCCTCACATCTCCATCACAAGTGACAACTCGATTGAATTCCGAACCTTCAGCCACGATTGTTCATGGCTTTGGAAACAAAATCTAACCGCATAATAGATAACAGGTATTGTTCATTATTTATGAGATTTGCTGAGTAAGCATCGAACAGTTAAGTTATGAGGAACGTTGACGGAGGAGAGGTTCCCACAGGAGGCTGGTGCGGGCTGGTGAGTGGTGACAGCGAAGACGAATGTGTCGCGGCCGCCCCCTGCCGCGCCGGCGCGACCCGCCTGGGAACCCAGCCCAGCATCCACTGCGATAAAAACCACCTAGATCCGTATCGCCGCCCGCGACATCAATCTTCGTGTCCGAGCCACCGCCGGCAACCGCGACACTACACCATTTGTCACTTGCGCCTTTAAAAAATGATTGAAGCACAAAAGAATGATGCTCGCATGACGGACACTCGAACTCTTTTTGCTTGCGGCGGGTCGCGCCGTGGGCCGTGATCTCGGCGTCTAATCTGCCGTACAATATCCGTACAGATGGATAAGAATTGAGCTCAGATAAGGTTAATTAAGTTCCAATTGAGTGCAGAGGAGAGAGTCGCAGGCGAGGGAGGGCGCGGGGGAGGGCGCGGGGGAGGCAGGAACAATCGAGAGCTCGCGGCGCACGACGCCCAATTGAATCACCTTTGATGTTCCATTCGCGTTTTTGTAGCAATTTGTTCAATTGTTCACCTGTTCCCTCGGGATGGTACCGCTTCATCGGCGGCGCGGCGGCGGGGGTGCGCCGACTGTTCCCACGATAACGCAGAATTCTAAAAATCTTTGCGAACGCGGGGTCGGCCGGTTCTCATCGGGCTCCGCGCGAGATGTCACAGATAAGCTCGATAAATTTAATTAAATGTCTCGAGTGGAGTGGCGGAGCACAACGCGGCGCGGGCGCGGGGCAGGCAAATTTGTAGGAGCCCGCGCTGCCGGCTGCGGTGCCCGGAGTCCGTCGGGGCGGCGGGGGCGGCGGGGGCGGCGGGGGCGGCGGGATGCGGCCGGCATCAATTAAGAGCGCGGGGCGCGGGGGAGGGCGGCGGCGCGGCGAGCCTCAAAGCGGCCGACACAAACACACGCCTCGCAAAAAATGTCGCCTCCGAGTTTCAAAAGCGGACACTTTGTGTCGAGCTATGCCCGTAGTCCTCGTCTCACTCCTTTTGTTTAGTCCCGCGCATAATTGAACCGGCGGTTTTTCCTGCGATGAAGTGGCCGCCGTCCAAGGTCGCCGATCATTATGGCGACCCGCAGCCGCTATCACCGAGGTTTTTCAGCTAACATTATCCCGCGCCCCGCGCCCCGCGCCCCGCGCCCGCCAGGCCGGCCGCGCCGCGGGGCGCCGCCGGTAATGACGTCTTCATAGCCGAACATAAACAATGCTTCGCTAGGAATACTCTCCGCCATCAATAACGCTGCGCACCCCGCGTGGCGCGCGGCGCGGTAGCGTGGCCCGGCAGATGTCGCCCGCGAGCCCTACATACATTACCACTAATTTTATTGACTCACTCGCATTTTTTGTTCTTCCTGGAATTCCTGACGGTTACTTGTGTCCTGCGGCTTTCCATACATTCAATATGGCCTAATGTGATACAGCAATACGACTGATTAGCTCCGTACACCGCCCCACTTCAAACTACGACGTACCTAAATAGAATTGGACAAAAACAATATTTTCCTATGTAGGTCTGCGAGTTTGCATCGCGATGTCCCATTACGAGCTCGATTAACATGTACTAGTAGTTTCAGATGATAGATTGTAAGTTTGTTTGTACGTTGTTTGCACGCACTCCGCGGCTAGCGAGGGTGATTCTATTGCAGTTCATTCTGCGGTGGTCGCACATATAAATCTCGTGGATCGAGTGGATAGTCTTAATGTAATCGTTAAAATACTTAGTTTTTGCTCGCGAGTGCTACGGGGAAAGAGTGCTCGTTGATGTCTTTTATATGTGCAGCCCATATTTGATTTACTGTTCCGTTGAAACCGATTGTTTTGTTGTGTGGCAGCTTCTGTTGATGTTTATTATTATTTATTGATATACTGACTGACGGAAGCTTTATCATTTACCTGAGTAGGTACAGGTATATTAGTACATTTAGGTACCTAGTGCCTGACGTATAACATACAGGGTGGTGACATCGTAATGAATACTGAGGGGGATGATTCAGCTCATTGAGCTAATATCAAGTGGATTTTTTTGTGTGTTTTTTTTTTTAAATTATATTCCGTTCCATACTTTTGCTACGGAAAATACCACTTGATATCAACTCAGAATTATGGCTTAAATCATCCCACAAAGTTTTCGTGACGATTTCACTAACACCCCGTATATAATTATATCAATATTTCAAATAGAGTAACGTGAATTGGACGCTTGGATTTCATTTCCTTGACCTAATGACAATAGTAGCGATAGAATGTATAGAAGGTGAATTTGGTGAATAAGTGATGTCAACATAGGTATACTAAGCAGAAACACAAGCCCAGGTACTGGACCCTGGCCGCGCGGCGCAAGCCGGCGCACCCGCAATAAATTAAATACTGCCACTAAACTTTTTGTGGCTATCTCTATTAATCTGTAAAGGACATTTTTATAATGCTTTCAAATGCTGCTATCTATTATGAGTTACCTGACTTCCCGCGCGGAAGTAAATTATGTCTTTATCGCGGGCATCGGCGATGTCGGCTCCCGCGGGTCACCGCCGGGCGGTGCGCGGGCGCCGCCACGTAAATAATAACATATAATAATTGATTAATCACTGCGCCCCCGCGGCCGATGCTATCGCTGCATTCCGGGCTGCGCTGCTATAAAGATGAGTCGCTAATTAATTTAAATGAGTCGCCCGCGGCCCGGCGGAGGGCGCACAAAAACCGCGCCGGGTCAGCTATCGCGACGTCGAGCCTGCAGCATCAATACCACCGAATTATATTGATTTAGACGATATCGACCGCGAGCATCTGTACAGTACCGCGCCGCCGCCGGGGACTGATCTGTCTTGGTACTTGCCAGGGGCGGCACGTGACAGTGACTGCGACGAGTTATTTATAACGACGAGTCTCGCAGGAGGAATCGTTAAAGAGCAACGTTAATCTGTAGCATTTACACCCAATGAACAAGGATTCTCCAACTAAATTGACAACAACTTGTAAACTAACAATATACATAAGTAGGTACTTAAAGTAGATAGGTATCTACTTTCTTAATCATACACATTATTTTCATTGCATTCTAGTTGCGTTGGTATGTTACTAATATAATATGTATAATTGCGTAAGACTTGCATATTAGTAAATGCATGCGTGCAATGTGCACGTAGTTAGCATGTATGAAATACAAATACCTACTTACACAGCAGTTTGCTATACTCCATTAGGCCGCTGTATTCGTAGGTAGTGATTGTAGTACGCGGCACACCGCGCGGCGGCGGCGGCGGCGGGACCAGACACGACCCTCGTCGCCTTGATTTACTGCTATCGATGACTGCTCGATAATGTGATCTATACCAATCTATGCAGTGATCTACGGTCCACCCCGCGCCAGCGCACGCAGCGGGGCCACGAGACGTAGGTAGGAAGACCCATAGGTCAAACTAAACATTATCACAAATAAATAATACATAATTATAAGGTTTTGAGTACCTGTTGCCATTCCGGAACCGCTTTCGTAACTTGAACAGGCACCAGCTGTTTTACCGAATCAAGAAAATTACTTCAATTACAATTACAGGTTACACACCTACATAGGTAGTTACTTATCTCCATTTCTCTTCAATACGACCTTTTTCTGTTTTTCTAAAATCAATTCTGAGTTAACGGGATAGGAATCGAACCTACAATTCTAGTCTAGTCGAACATAGCGCGACTGTAGGTTTCCTATATCTATACCTACTCTTTTAAAAGCACTTACAAAGTCTGAAATAGCCGCAGGTAAACGAACTTGATCTGCCACTCCGATAACATTATAAAACTCGCGTCACCATAATAGATGATAATGAATAATTACGACAACATTGACGGCAGGCACGTGCATATTGAAATGAACTGCGATCGAAATCATTTATTCTATTGCCGATATACCTATATCCGTTTTATTTCCATTGACAGCTGCAACCGCGATACAAAAACCGAGTCCCAAATGTGCGCGTGACTCATCGCCCGAACATTCCAACGAGTTCGGGAAACTCTCAATATTACCTTCTATCGGCATATTTATCTTTCTTTATCTATTCATAGAAAAGAATCGAAGTAATTCCTTGTAACGAGGAGTGAAGCGGCTGCTGAGCTGCCGGTGTCAGCTCCTCGCCACCTCTTATCTTATCGGCGACATAAAAGCGCGCGCCCTGACCTACCGATTCTTATGTTGGAGACATTAAGGTGTTGTTCTGCCTGCCGCGGAGATACCCCGCGCCCGATGCGACATTAACGTTTAGCGTTATCGCAGTCCTCTCAACAAGCTGGACTAATTAGTCTCCGCGGCCCGCCCCGCCCGCACCCGCCGCGCCGCCGCAACCTCCGCTCTGATTATTCTCAGTTTATTCACATTGTAATATATTCTTCCACAATCCCCGATACTGTCGCCATAATAAACCGGCCAGTAACAAAAGTCATTTAATATAATGACGAGCGATTAGCTGAGTCGGTAACGCACATACCGATCTGGCAAAAAGTCTCGTGTTCGACTCCCAAGGAAACATTTATTTTAAAGACAGATTTGTACTGTCTGGATAAGTTGTATTCGACTCGAAGTGAGTCCACAATAAGAGGGATTCCGAAGAGTAGGTCATTGATCACAGTGTTGTATATTTGAAAAGGTCGCATCACAAACGATCATCGACTTCAACGATCGCAACATCCGTAAATGAGATGAATGCGACAATTGCAAGAAATTATGAGATGAGAGTTTGCGACCGCGGGGCGGCGGTGCGGCGGCGGCGGTGTCGGCCAGTGTTGCGGGTTAATTGCCGGCAATGGAGCTGAATGAGCTTTATGTTAATTGCGGGTAATTGCAGCGCGGGCACATAAGTCACGGCGCGGCGCGGTGCGGGCGGGGCGGGGCGCGGCGGGCCGATGGGGCTGCAAGATGGCCGGCGGATGCGGTAATTGCGTTCGTGGAACGGCCGCGCGCCGCCCGCGCCCGCCGCATACAGATTGCGGCGCGGACCACGCAAAAACGCAGCGCGCAATTAGACGCGGCCGCCCCGCCCGCACCACGCCACCATACTGGCGCACCACAGGTGCCCGCCGCGCTGCAGCCGGGCTGCACCACGGTCCAGCACTGCGGCAGCGGCACACACCGTGGACAGCCTGTGCTCAGTATCGTAATTGACATCTGCTAACGTGTCATGTCATGCGTCATATGCGTGAAAAAGTTCGGGAAACTTCCTTACAAAAAAATTCGTTTACAGAACAACTTTACTGTTAACATGTCTACATATATCACATCTACCTACCAAAATACATGTAGCTACCTTCAGTATGGCATACAAACTGCTGTACACAATAGAGAGCGGATCGATGTGTAAGGAATGCTCTTAATAAAGGCCGGGCGGCGGCGGCGGCCGGCCGTGGTCGATCGATGGCCGCCACTGCCCCCGGCCGCATATACACTTCTAACAACAGGACCTTCCAAACAGGGCCTTCTATCCTCATTCATAGTATCCATTTGGTAAGCCACTCTATCTAAGCAGGGAAGAATCCGAGAGAATTTGATCAGTTTAGAATAACTCACATTTGTCCAAGTGAATGATAGTGTTATAGTAATGACATTATAACATTTGGCGATCGAAGCTTTAACTTCTTTTCGCCATTAGAGTGAAGTTAGATCGTGATGCATGCAGCTGTCATCAATCCGACGTCTGACCATCAATCGCTGTGTTCACCAGCTCAATAGTGATAGATCACCGCGCCCGCGCCGCGCTGCCGCCGCGGCCGCCCGCCGCCCGCCGCGCGGGTCGCGCTTCTCGGAACAACCGCGCCGTCACTTTTCCTACAACTCGGAACAGGATCCACTAGGATTGGAACATTGAGTAATGTTTCCATGACGTAGTGGCCTGCATATAAACTGCTGCGCATGTACCTACATGTGCTAGTGTGCAATAAGCTCATGACTATATCCTAATTAGGGTAGTCAAAGATACATCCATCGCAAGATGAATTAAGTACCGAGACCTCACCGAGCTTTCTGTTTGCGCAACATAATAGGCGGTGAGCCGTATCGTATATAATGATCGAACCAACTGAGGTAGTGAAAACTAATAATAACTCATTAGAGCAAGTCCGGTACCGAAGTTCAAACCGGCACTCCCTAATTTAGAAGACGTGTTTCGCTGATCAAAATTGAATACTTGATATTCATGACCTATATCTATGAACGTTCATTTTCAGCCCGCTGTGCGGCGGCGCACACGAATTATTTTGCAGACATAAGTCACAGCTACATCTAACGAGTAACTTATAAAGTGGTCCTCTACTAGTCTGGTCGCCTGTGCTCGTGTAGTCCAGCTTTATATATTCGCATTTATCTGAAAATTCAGATTCCACGACGTAAAGTTACTCAAATGTCCATAACACACCTGTAATCGTATTATATAGCTTTGCTGGGTAATTCTATGCTCTATACAGAGGCTCACGTAGCAAATGCATTTATGAGAGTACTAAATTAATTTTAAGTAAATGGTTATAGCCACGTATGTGCAAGCATTTCGACGAATTTACTGGAATATACTTGCATCATACATGAATGTAGCTGGACGGCGTTTAGTTCTGTTTAGGAATGGCCAATAATGATTTATGGAGTGAATTAGCGTAACCGGCGAGCGGAGGCTTCTAGGAACTCATGCATTAGGAGCGGTGAGCAGCTGGCTCGATACGACGCACATACGGTAACTCACGCCCGTAATCCCTATTGGAGTGAGCAGAAGTTTTGACACGAAGTGATTGGATGAATCATAATTGTGACGGGTGATTAGCTTGTCGCCCATAAATGGTCCATCACGTCAAAGAGGACACAATCCCTCCATTTTCCCAAAGGCCCGGGGCTGATGAGCAGCAGAGCTGAACGTGTTCTATGTTGTTTATTAGCCCCCAGCCCACTGGTACTGCCGCGATTAATGGCCGCCTCTCAAAGCGCAGCTATGTGTGTTTACACGCATTACACAAATATTTCATCTGAACGCGACCAACATTTCGTTACATGTGTTTTTTACGCGCACTGTAAGTAATCGTCGCTGTTCCTAGAACAGTGCTTGACAAATACTCACAGATAATTGCAGTTTAGTTACCTAAATCAGTGATTTTAAGTCAGTATGGCTTATGTGGTATAATAATTATCATAAGGATCGATTAGTTCAGTCGGAGCTGCGTCGCCTCGCTGTGGTAGCTCCTCGATGTGATTGTTCACCGAGTAAACATTTGGTTCAAAATAAACAGTTTGTCTTATTGTAGTTGAGCCATCACTGGGAGGAGCCCCTGCATTCTTAGACCTCTACCACATTATCATGTATGATTATAATAGCGAAAACTAGAGTACTCTACGGTATCAGCCAACGTACAAAACAATACAAACAAAATGTGGTCTATTGCCAAATATACATTGCAGGCAACCTGATGGTGAAACAAGCCGAAATTCAAAATAATAAAGCCATACGTTGTTGGTGTGAAAGTAGATGAAATTAGTAAGTAGGTAACATTCATGGAACCACGTATTCCTTATTAATTCAAAATCTGATATGAAAATTTACGTTTTACTTACTTATTCGGCCGATTAATTATATTTTATCTAATTAATTTTAATTATATTAATCTAATTATATTTTATCAGAATTTTTAAAGGTTTCCAAGTCATATTTCGTACGTTGCATTGATATAGGGTGCCTACGTGATCATCAGCTCTCAATAAGATTATTAGGAACTTAAACACTCGGCATTACACTTTTAATGAGTTTTGCAAGTAGTTGTTCCCGGTAGGAAGTAAGTAGGTATAGTACAGTGGTTTGTATGAAGCGAGTAACTCCGGGTAAGTGAGCGTAGCATGCGGCGGCTGGCGGCGCGTACCTATAGTCGGGATTTATGTGCGCGGCGCACGCGAGCGTCGAGCGATGGTATCGCGGTGGGCGGGGCCGCGACACGCCCACCGCCCCGCGTGCCCCCGCGCCGCACCCCTCGCCCCGTCTACTGCACTACACCGCGCATGTGTGCGTTACTATACTATTATCTGCTCACACGTCTACCTGCTATAAATCACACCCTAGTAGGTACCAACCCTAAACTCTAATAGTAATTCGTATTGACCATGTTGTTACGAGTATGCTAATAATGTGTGGTACGTGATTGGATTCCTTGGCGCGTCTGATCAACCGTCGACTAATTTTTGGCTCACCTTCGTGACGTGACATGACGTGATAAGAAAGATGTCGCATTATACTGCCCATGTGTCCATCATCGATCCAAACCGACTGTTCAAGCTAGCTCGCTAGCTTCATTTCAGAGTCTTACCTAACTATAAAGAAGAAATAATATCAAAATCTTAACATACCCACCACATAAAAGGCCTTCAATCTACTTGATATCGGTAAATATTACAATAACATATTTTTAATTAACGGAAGTCTACACATAGGCACAAGCCGTTAACGTAATAAAGCAAGTAAGTATATACGAAACTCCTTCCGTTCTCAGCAAACTTGTAACTTCATAAAATTGTAGAGTATTTGTTAGCCAAGAGTGGCGAGATTGTTGCGTGCAGTGTCGCGGCGCATCCATATCTCACGTGCGCTAAATATAGCCGACATGTGAAGCATTCGTGTCAGCAGCGCGGTTATCTGCGCAGGAGTTCAGGTGAGACATGCGGGCGATATGCAGATTTCAAGCGGGATGCTAATTCGCACTGTCACACTTTCCCCACGCTATCACACCCCCGCCATTGATAATAACGTGAAACCAAGCCGCCTTGTTCACAACTACTTATCATAGTTTTTGTTCGCAAATAAAAACTTCAATAGAAATACTCAATTCTTGTAAATGTTATTCATGGTGTGTAATCAGCCGGCGCGGCGGCGCAGGCGCAGCGCGGACGTGGGGCGGCGTGTGCGCGGGCGGCGGCGGCACAAAGCGGGAAACTTCGGGAAAAAACGGATACAGAGAGCCGCGGGGAAAGCGGCCGCCATGCACCATGCGGGTAATTAGAGAACGCCCGCCCGCCGGCTGCTGCACGCCAGCTATTCACAGAATTAATCATCGCGATCATAATACTTACTTTTAATTTCACTCGGTGTTTTGCTTTCCGACTAAAACTGTAGAAACGTATCAAAAATGTGTTCAAAAAGTGCGGCCATAAATCTAGTATAATGAGCGGTTGTGTGATAGAGTAGAGTGGAGTGGTGCGGCGTGGCGGAGGGCGGTTATACTGTAATAACTGCGGCTAATTGCACTCGTTAGCGAGCGTGGCGGCGCGGCACTCACAGGCACTGTACAACACACGGCAAACAATGACGAGATTAAATTCAAACCCAAAAAATAATGTAAAATCATGTCTTCTATAGTACTACTGTTTCCCCGATGCATTCTATAAAATAATTCAGTTCAACTCGTGGGAAGTTACCTGTTTTGAAAAGTTAGGTAGGTATATGAAGAGCCGAATGTACCTATTCCTCCCAACCCAAGTCTCATATTATGTAGGTACTATCATTCAAAGTTCATACTTACATGTCGTTAAAATGGTAATTATTTAAGCCTAGTGGCTTCATTTTATAATAGGTTTATGAAAAGGAAGTGCCCAAGTAGGTGGGTCAAGTAACTCGGTTGTTTTTATTCAAATAAAAAAAATACAAATCGCTTTAAAAGAAGGAAGTCATACTACTCCTTAGATAGGTACCTACCCTTACCGGTGCTTTCGCTCTCGCCTTGGTATTAATCATATTAGGTAGATAGGTATCTATTCTTTAAATTTAAAAGATGAACACTATGTAAGTACCTAAATAAGGACTAGATAATACCTAGTTCCACATTGCATAGAGACTTCGAAGCATTCTCATTATCGTATTAACAGAATGAACCGCAATCAATATAAATAACAATTATCTCTTTTCATGAGCTGGAATCGCGGGTAATTAATGAAAGAAACTATGAAAATTGTCGACAGACGCTCAAAGACGCCGCCGCCACCGCCGCCGCCCCCGCCGCCGCCGCCGGCTGCGCCCCCGCCGCGGCTCACGCTCCACTGCACACTCACTTATTACCTTTTTATTTACCTTTATTAAGTTTGTATTTTTTCCTGTAATAACGATAACGAATCCATCGTTATGATATGAGCAAGCTATCCATCCACTCGGTACATTTGTGAAATTCATTTCACCGTATCCATTATTAGGAGGGGAAATTTCAAAATGTAGGTAGTAAGTAGGTACCTACATATCCAACGAGAATACATTTATCATGATGATTAGTGCGCCTGTTGACCGTGGTTGGGGTCTGTGCCGGTGTACCTCGACGGGCTTGTAATAATTATTGTTGCAATAGCAACCCTAGTATAGAATATGTATGTGAGTTGATATCCCTGTTACCGAACATGAAACTAGTCAATATGTTTACTATTAATACTCGTGGGAGTGAAGCGGTCTTGTAAACACCCACAGTTGTAACCGCAGTCGAAACTGTACAGTGGAAATGCTTGTTGAGAACTTTACACCTCAAATTGATATGGAACACAAAAACAATATTATCCTAACTTCGAACTTGTCATAATTTTCATAAAATTTGTTAGGTAAAATGTAGTATTATTTATTGTTAATGTAGTGAGTACGTGCCACAAGTACATCATCATCGAGCCGTGTCGGTGAGTGCTGCTGGTGTCCTGTGCCATTATCTGGCGGTCGTTTTGTAGACCGAGCGCATAGCGGCGCGCGGCGCAGGAATGGACCGCGCTGCGCCCGCGCCGCGGAACTGCCGCCATAAATCTCGGCCGGCTGCGCCCGCGCCAGGCTCGCTCAATTACAATATTTGTTTTGTAATACACCTAACATAGACAATAGTCGCAAACTTTATTCATCCCTCACAGTGTCACAAACGTGTAGGACATCCACAAACTGGACCTTTTCCACAATGGAATCTCTGTTTAGTCTCAAGATGTTTTTTTCTGGCTTAACTTCTAGCCAGCTAGGTTAAGGTTGGGGCAGAAGGCAAGAGAGAAACTACTGCCCTATTTTTCCCTTAAAGTATCATGAAGTGGTATGCTACACCGACAAGAGCGTGGCTCTTAAATTTGTCATGAGCAGTTAGGTATGATCGTGCGATCAAAATGTTTTTAGGACGTGATTGCAGGACAAACACAGATTATTTCAAGTGTATCGTACAGGCCGGCGGTGGCGGCGGACGACACGGCTCATTCATAATGCGTTTATGAAGACGTCCGCCACCGACACCACAATACTTAGTTTATATTTACCCGCGGGGTGGCTGGGCGGGACGGGGCGGGGTTGTAATTTATGCGCGCGCGCGACGGTACGAGATTTATCGCGCACGTGCTGCACCCGTAACGAGCACACCTTCACATGAAAAATGCATCCATATATCACACCAAGCATTTGATAAAAGCACCTACTACCCTGCTCATTACAACAGAGTAATCAGCGTTGGGGCCGGGATGGTGCCGGCGCCGCACCGTGTGCAAGACCAAGATCGAAGCTCAGCTCCACATGCCGCGCGCGCCGCGACCGCCGAGCTGTTGTATTACGAAACTAGTACACATTTATATTTGGTCTTGTATTGTTCCCGTTGTTAACATTGATACTAACGATTCGCAAGTAGTAGTGACTGCGGCTGCGCAGCTGTGGCTGTGGCCCACAGCGTGCATTATTGGCGCGGCACAATTATTATCAAGTTATGACAGCAACACGCAGTTACGCCGACGATACCAGCGATCATCCGATAAATCCCTGGACAGACGACAACGGTCCCCGTGTATAAATGAATGTGCATTTGTTCGTACTCGTGTAACCATATGTGTTTCATGCGCCCCTGTCAGCGCACACTGGTCCGCATACATCAGTCTCACTCTATCGGCCGCTAATTGCCCGCGGGACCGTATCGGCGCCACTAAAACCCGCATCAGACAGGTGATCGACGCCGCGTCGCTACCGAATCTCGATGGAGCATCTAACAAAGCGAGCAAAACAGTTCTGTGTCTTAGTTAGGTAGGTACTATGGAGTACCTAGTAATAAAATCATAAATTCCACAGATACTTTTACAACGCTTTTTTTCGCAATGTCGCTATTTTTTTATTTATTTATTATAATCGTGTACTGCGTACAACATTTCTTTTGAATAACATTTACAATTACAATTTGTATTTATGCGACATAAAAACATAAATGTCTTTACACGTGTATCGAAAACTATTTTGAAAGCCATGAGCAAAAGTAGTGTAAATGCCGTAAATGCGTCCTACAAGGCAGGACACACACTAAACATTCTACTTGTTATAAAGTAGGTATTATTCCGAGGAACAATATATCTGAACGTTAAGACTACAAGTATGCCTACACGTTGCTTGTAATTCCGTTTTATGCATTGTTTATGGGTCCATATTGGCTCGCATAAAATTGTTCCTCCTATATTTTTTCTTCATAATCATCACCATAAAAAATTTGTTCATATTTTTTTTGTCATAAAATTATTTTCCTAATTTTGTTATTCATATCCTACATTCTTTATAAAATTACTCGTCATAAAGTTTTTACTCAGAATACTCTTAATACATATTTTTATTTTTATTATATTTTAGTTCCGAAATATTATTTTGGAGGAGCTCGATAACACAGTAATTTATTTGTCTTTAACCTGGTATGTTTTTTAATGTATTTATACTATAATCTATCAACAATTTAATTCTAGAAATTAGTTTCTAGTCACACTTCTAACCTAACCTACACTTGTCTCTGTCTGGTAGCATCTTATTTCTAGTTGCAATTTAATAATCAGTGAAGTCGCATTTTTATTCTAAAATAGTTGAAAGCATTTTTAAATCGGATTAGTTGTACCGGATATTACTTCCTACTTACAAACAAACACAAATGTTGCTTTTTTATTTTTATGACTACCAAATATTTTGTATATTAATAACAAATTTATGAAGAGCAAAATGTATGAGATAGAAATATGTAAATAGAATAGAATAGAATGAAATTGTTAATTAAAAGTTTATTTATTAATTAATTTACTTTGTATTTGTATGTGTTAGCGTATTTTGGTGTAGATATTTAATTTGACTATGGTATATATTTTATTTATTTACTTATTCTAAATAATTTAATTATAAAAATAACAAAAACAAATACCCAATAACTTAACATTAAAATCATTATCATTATCAGTCTTCTTAAATGGTTATTAAAACACAAAGGTCAGTTTGATAAAACATGTGACGCGCAAGTATTGTACTTAGAGGTGGCTCGGGGAGTGCATAGCCCGCGCTTGTACTGCGGGTGACGTGACAAGGTGGTGACGAGTCATCAAGCCATCTGCTGTATTGGAAATTAACTGTTAACTAAATTTAGCCTGTAAGATTTTTACAAATAAGTAAATTCCGTAAAGGACATTTGTTTGAGGAGTTATTGCCGCGAGGTGTGGTGTAATATAAACGTTGCCTGCCGTGATGGACGGCGAGCGCGACGTTAACGATCTCCCGCGAGTAATGGATAACCAAATGCGTTCAATTGTTCTCCGGAGATTAAGAGGGGCGCGGGCCCGCCGCGGGGGGAGCGCGGGGGACAACAGCGCATTCTTCAGGGATTTATCGAGCGTTATTTGTAGCGGCAACACTCGCCGCCGGATTACACTCCGGTGTGCTCTCACAACACTATATTTAGCCTCGGCTAATAAATTACCAACAACCCAGATGATGTACCGACATCTAAGTCGCTGTGACAATGTAGCTCCGTCTTCATGAAAAATGCTTTGATGGTAGAGATTCCCTTTCATAACGAGTCAAACTTATCAAAGCTGTTATAATGGTAAAATGGTTGTCATAAAATGCATTCCAGGTCGTCCCGTGTCCCCGCCCGCCCCGCCGCCGCCGCCGCCCGCCCCGCGGGGGCGCAAAAACCGACGGATGCTCGAGGTGATATTGCCGACGCGAATATAACGCCGATTTGTTTCTAACAATCAATTCATTTCACACATTTTTATAAGAAATCTCAGTTTTGTAGAGAATAATTAAAGAAATATTAAAATACTAACGTGTTGTGTGTGACTGCGACTCCGCCCCGCCGCGCCGCCGGCTGCAGGCTGGTGATACTAGGTGTAACCTAATACCTATGCCTACATTATTTTTTCTGTCGTAATGTATGTGTATTATTCTAGTCGGGCCATATAGGCGACCAATCAGCTCGCGACAGCAAATAAATCGGGCCCGGTTTTGACTCCGCCGGCGTGGTGGACGTTTTCCCTCTTTCATCGTTCATCACTATCGACCCAATCCGAGCCGCTTCTCTCAAACGTCTCTCTAGATCGTTGGATATCAATGCTCTAAGACAACTCCCTAGCCCGAGGTTTGTGTGTACACGGGTATCCTCAGACTTTTGTATAGAACTGAAGAAGAATAATTTACCACAAGTTGGTAAGTACATTCTGTTGTTGTATCTCCAAAGGATATACGCATAAAGTCTTCGCTAAAACATGTTCAACAGATTTCGTCATATTATTTAAACCAATTTATACAAATTCATTAATGAATTAAGTATACACTAAAACTATTTCCTTGAATCACTTCATCTACTTACTGATAAAAACCGCATTAAAATCCGTTGCGTAATTTGAAAGTACCATACCGAGAGTGGGAAGCAACTTTGTATTATATTATGTACAGACGAGACGATGTGCGCTGTGTTCATTATTTGGAACAAGAACTCAGAATGTCTCCGTAGCCCCATTTCTTGAAAAGTGAAGTGTTGGCGTGTTGAGCTGTTGAGCCGGGTTAATCCGGGGCAGGCCGTGTCCCCGGATCACGGCGCGTTACAGCAGCCCCACGACGGGCATTAGCTAGATAAACACTGCGACGTTCCCGTCGCCGACGACACAGCGCGTGTTAATCCCGGCTCACCTCTCGGTCACGTATTGTTAATTCAATTTGTATTTTTAGTAACAGACCATTAATCTATTTAGGTGCTTTTAAAATATACTGTTTATTCTTCAATTATTCACGCCATCAAGCTTTGTAAGAAGGCAAGGGCGGGCCGGGGAGGCGCGGGCGCGGCCGCGGCGGCGGGTGGCGCGTGATGAATTTATTCGTGAAATGAAGTGCCCCCCTGGCCCCCGCCCGCGCCCCCCATAGCCCGCGAGGGGGTGACGCGAGGGAGCACGGAGCGAGTTTCATTAACCATGAAAATGACAATCCCCGAACGAGAAGCGGCGAGAGGCATGCACAACCTCCGGCAAATTGCTCGCATCAATTTCATTTTGTGAAGCTGTTTCATAATGTTGTAATCAATGAAGAATCTCTTTCGCGGCGCCGCACGATACAAGTTATGAATTCATACGCTTATTGTTTGTTTGCATAACAAGGAGTAAAGTTTTAATTTATTTGTGAAGAGATCACTCGCGTTACCCAGTGTATGGGTTGATTAGGTATGCTTTAATTATGTCGTAGGCATTGTTATAATTTGTGATGTTCGGTGCAATCGTTTTCTTCTTCTGTCGTGTGGGTTGTGAGGTAAATGTAAATAATAAATAAATTACCATCCTCATCAACTCTGGTGTCTGGGTTATTTTTTAGCCAAAGGCCCCTGACATCAGTAGTAGTAGTCGGGCTTAGGTTCAATAAGAATGTTTAACAAGGTGTTATTTGACTTTGCTGGCTATGTATACTATACACATCTGCCTACCCCAATGATTCAGGTGTGATGCTATTTGTGTTGTTACGTTATATGTGGTGGTATTACAGACAACAATTAGAACGTGTCTCGTAAAATGGTCCCTGCACACTGCACGCACAGCACAGTACTGAACGCAGCACGGCAATACATTAGAATTCTTCCTTCTCTCTTTACTTTTGTTATATATCGTTTATTAAAACTCATCATCATCATCATCATCATCATCATCATCATCAGCCCATTAACGTCCCCACTGCTGGGGCACGGGCCTTCCCTATGGATGGATAGGGAGATCGGGCCATAAACCACCACGCGGGCCCAGTGCGGATTGGTGGTTATTAACGACTGCTAATGCAGCCGGGACCAACGGCTTAATGTGCCTTCCGAAGCACGGAGGAGCTCGAGATGAAAACTTTTTTTTTGTGGTCACCCATCCTATGACCGGCCTTTGCGAAAGTTGCTTAATTTCAACAATCGCAGACCGAGCGCGTTTACCGCTGCGCCACCGAGCTCCTCAAAACTATACATTATTTATTTTCAGTTACCGATCGATACTAATTGATGATGGTTTATGTGTTTGTGTGGTGTAAGTAATTACTTTTGATTCAGGAGATGATGAATGAAGCACCAGTGTTACAGAACTATACACTTGATTGATATCCATGTTGCATGGTGGTTAATTTGCTTGCATATAAAGTTAGAGGTATTCCCAGTGGCAGACTGCGCGTTGCGAAGCGGGTCGCATAAATATTGTGCGACATTATAATAGGCGGTGTGGTGCGCGGGCGCGGGCGCAGGCGGGCGATGGTGCGCGATAGCCGCGACGAGTTAATTCCGATACCATCGCCACCGCGCCCCGCCCGTCTCCAGCATTCCCATTATCTCCTCCAGTTATTTATTCCGCCGCACCACAATAAAACCACACTTAAATCGACACACATAAACTACCACAGATTGTCCACAAACTTTCAAATAAAACCGCAGAGTTACAACATCGTTAAAAAACTATCAACGAGACGAAACTGTTACACGAATGTTTGAGATCTCAGATTGATCACTGCTTGTGGGATGGTATCAGTGTGTCGGGTGGGATGACGTAGTCACACGTCCGAGTCGGTGAGGTGGTGACGTGTCCCAGCGGAAGGAGACTTGGTTGGTTCCACCAAATAGGCGAAACGGTAATTAGAAATGTAACGGGTGTGCGTGTCGGTTCATTATGTGATCAGTGTTGGTAGCAGCACTAATGATGCGGTCGCAGGCTGCGGCGCACGTGTGGGCGGCGGACTGATGCCGCGCCCGTGTGTGCCTGCTGGCTGCCGGCTGCGTCCTTAGTGGCTTCTATAAAAACCTATGCCAAAATGCTGCTACCGATTCTATTGAAGGCCTTATACACGCTGCAGGTGAATGATTACCTAAACTATTCTTATCATCCTCGTCCAAACAATTAGATGACAACGTTAAAGTCGTACCTAGCTGTTTGTGAAGCTCTCAGAGACATTTCTTCGCGTGTGAAAATATGCAGCTCGTAGAAGCAGTCTAGCAAAAAACAAATTTATGTCCATATACAAAAACTGTCAGCATAGCTAGTTGCTCTGCTAGAGTAATGAGCTGTAGAGTCGTAAGTCGATTAGACGGTTTAACTTGAATAGGAAATAAAATGTCATTTTATATGGTGTGACAACCACGTGACGCCGGCGGGTCATTAGAGGGGTCGGCTCATTACCGCGGCGTGACGCGGCGGCGCACAAAGCAAGCAACGCTCGCAAAAACCCGCGGGTTGCGCCGCCGCAGCGTACAACACAGCGCACCGCGCAGCCGGCACATATGCGCCGCACTAATCACCGCGCGGTTCCGGCACCGCCCGATACATCACACACCGCTCATTATGACACCATAATTAGATCATAACACATCTACATCATCCCTCTAATTTATGACGGCAACCACCTTCACAGTTTAATTTAACGACGTTGCGTTGTGTTGACAAGAATGACTTGTGAAAGTAGCGTTTATACTGAAGTCGTAGGATGTTTGAATGCATCTGATCTTTACGGCTCTTCAGGTGGCACTGTATCCTAACATATGAGAGTGAGGTCGCGGTGCAGTAATGTGCGGTTGTCTTCCGCAGCGGCGGCGCAGACGGTTCCCACGCGACGCGCATTCCGCAACCGAACACTTTTTACTTTATTTCGGAATTCCGCCGCTTCAGGGTTTAACGCTTTGTTCACGATGCCCTTACACAGTTGTTCGACGGACGAATGGGTACTCCTCTAATAAAAACAAAAGGCTCAAGTTGTCCCCATAATTATTTTTGTTGACTAAAAGTTGTACCGCAAATTCTTATTTTTCGTAAAGATTTTGTTGGGGAAAACAAGAGGCCAAGTTTTCTTTCAATTTAGATTTCTTTTTATATCGAGACGGGTTTACAGTGAAACTGGATTGACGGTACGTCGTAAAATGTAGCCATTGTCTCGTGGAGTTTGTTAAGTAGATGCTGTTTATAGCTTAATAGATGGGACGTGGCGGTGCATACTAGCCAGCTGGTCCCGGCGAGTAGCCCGCACCGCGCGCCCCGCGCCCCTCACCCCGGGGCCCGTGACAATGAGCCACTTACTATTCCCGCAGCCGCGCCGCCGCCGCGCTGATTGATACCAGCTCGGAGACACCCGCCGGCGACCAACGAGCCGTCTAATTGAACACAAGCACTCAGCAAACGTTATTCCAGATGAAGTCGTCCGAGACCAATGTAAACCGATACTAATTATAATATTTATGTCGCCATTAACGATCCATTAGCATAAATTGGGCGACGACAAATTCGATGTGTCGAGTGGGAGTTATTTTAGTTTACGTGAAGAACAGGGAATGCTATCAGCGAGTGGTTTATTTGTGTGGAGTGGCGGTGGTGCGGCGGCGCGGCATTGTGCGCGAGGTGACAATGCTTGTCTATTTTAGCGGCGGCCGCGTGTTTACAAACACGGGCGGCTAATGGCGCTATTTCGGTCGCCGCCGCCGCCCGGCCAGCATGCGGGCCCGCGGCCGCCCCGCCACCGCACTATTGTTATTTTAATCCCCGTGATTAACTGCCTCTTTACGAGCTCCAGCCACTTAAAATAACACTTACAATGACTCCGTTTTAGAAACACATTTATCTGATCATTCTGAACGGAGATATCAAAGATACTCTGGGTTCTCGGTAAAATAAAATATGCGGGACATATTAATATACAAGCTACTATAAATAATAAACGTGAAACGGCATTCTTGATGCCAAAATAAATTAAATAAGTATGAACTGCCTACATATAGCGAATAAAAGCAGCAAAACCAAATCTCAACGACGGGTTTAATCTTTAAAACAGAAAATATTCGTTTTACTTAATATTTCATTTGTTATCAGACGTTAATGTATTCTCACAGAAATGCTATTGTTATTCATTGCTAATGGCTAATAAATATTTGACTCATTTATTCATGGTCCGCATCAGTTAGAGATCTCCTCTATTGTTCTGTCGTGGGGGGAGTGCGCTCGTATTGCTTCGCACCTCGGAGAACACGTTGCCGGATTGTGATCTTGTCTTCTTTATAGACACAATTAGCGGGTAGGTAGGAGTCGTCCAAATGAAACAGCTCGTGTGAAACAATCACAGTAGATACGGAATTTATTCTCATTTTCAGATTTACCTCTAACACAATATCATGAGCCGACCACGTGCCGAGACGCGGCCGCGGCGTGGTGGATGCGAGGCGGCGCTGGTGCGTGCCGACACACTACGAGGCGGGTGAACTCCTTCTCGATCATTCAAATTACAAGGAAATGTCCGGGAAACCAAATAACAGCTGACGACCACAGCGCGCCTGCGCCCGCGTAGCCCGTCCGCACGCGTAGTATTACAATCAATTGCTTAAAATATTGATTTATAACTACCAGTTAAAAGAGTACAGAGAGATAAGAGAGCGGACAAGAGAACAATAAAGTAGTGTACGTATGTGCGGCGCGGGCGCAGGCTGTAGTACGACGTCGTCGCCTGCGTACAACTATGTGCTTAACGTAGCTTACTCTACGGGTATGTATGTACATACATAAACATTGCCTATCTATACCAATATTGTCTAAACTAGGTAGGTACCGCGTACCACACCGCGTGTCCACTAATACTTACAACGTGCGATATACCTAGTACAACTCTATCCGGAATACTAATCATAAATCAATGGTCATTATCATTACATAATATACATTTTTCATCTTTTAATTAGAAACTCATTTATACAAGTATCTAGAATTTTCCAGCATTATAACAATTAATTTGTTTTCAAACTATGTATTAATATGATAAATAACTATATAAATGAATAGGTAGAGTTTTGTGAAAATATTCCTTCTTGTGTCTACGTTCCAAAGGTTCGTAATTTGTAATTTGTAACTAATATCCGGTAAGTACTTGCTAAATTATATTATAACTGTTATTACAGCCAACAAATGAGATAAAGCTTTATGTAATCTATCAGGCTATCAGTATTTGGATCCTTACATCGCTTGCATTACTCATTATTTCGTTGTGAATACGATATCGACATAAGGTATACTCAAATAAAAACTCTACCTTTTACAATACAATTTGCGTGTGAGAGAATGAGTGTACGGCAGGATGAATCGTACTATACTTGAGCAAATTAACATCATTGTTCCCGCGTTATGAGACTTGAGCCTGTCGCCCGTTCAGAGTGGTGTGATGGCGCCGGGCTGGTGATCAATGCGATGCTGGGTGAGTTCCAGAGAGCATGTCACACGTCGCTTCTCTCGTACGTACCTCTGACACACCTTCCTTTGTGTATGAGTATACTTAGATCTGAGATCTGTGGCTTGATTCATGCATCGACATCTCGGCACAACGTCGTAGGTAGATACACAACCACTCGCGGGACGCGGGCATTACATTCAATGTCCTTCACTTTGAGCAATAACACACAGTTGGTCACGTCATGGACATGAGAGTACTTGTCTCGCAACAGTCAGTCACTAGGTACCTACGAGGTGAGCATGAGTCGTTGTCTTTGTCACTACACTACACTGCTCTCACGCGGCCGCGGCCGCGCAGGACGCCACGCCGGCCACGCAGGACGCCACGCTGGCCGCGCAGGACGCCACGCCGGCCACGCAGGACGCCACGCTGGCCGCGCAGGACGCCACGCCGCCGCCGCCCCCACACGGCGCAACACCGTGCGGAGCGTCACGGCGCTGCGGCGGCCCGCTGCGCGCACGCTCCTCAGAACCAGTACAGATCCTTGGACGTGTCCTGCACCTGCGCCTCCAGACCTGCAACAATACACTCCTATTAGTACCTGTTTAATCATACTTATTTGCACATGTAAACATGTCCTTTCCAATAAAACTCTACCCTCTAGCGGATCCTGTGATACAACGGGATAATGTAATGGAGATGATGAAATGTCCTTTCCAGAATTACAAACCACGTTCGTGGTCGCTGTAAGGCGACGCGACGCGCTCGGCGTGCCATCCAGTTGCTAAACGTTTAAACAAGTACCTATAAATCTACCCTTTGATTCAAAGTTGTATAACTGCGACTAAGCACCACAATAAGCCAGGTGAAATTAATAGGTGGGTATATTTTTCAGCTAATTACGCTTCTTCAGTAACTTTAAAGAAAAAAAATACCTACTATAGAAGTAATCTACGCATTTGTTGTAGACGTCTGTCGAAATGAATACCCCAAAAATGTATAGTAATGTAAAATAAGCACTGGCAATACCCATGACTCATGACGTGACCTGCTCTCTCTTGCAAACGACGCAGCCAGCTGTGTGAAGGAGCTACATTTAGAATTGTATAATTAATAATGTTGGTACCTACTTGACTCTATAAAATAAGCCATAACTACAATTAAATAAATAGAGCCAAAAGCCCTTAAGATCTTACATAGTCCTAAAATGTAGTCATAGAAATAACTGTTAAATATAGAAACAAAAAGCAAGCGCTTGCTTTTAAAAACCTAGTTCATTATAAAAGTTTCAAAAACTCTCAACTTTTGTTCGTAGTAACAAATGTAGTGTTTTGTTGTATTGTACCACAATTGCAGGAGACGCGACATGGTGGGGCGCCGGGGGCTGAGCAGGAGCGGGGCGCCGGGGGGCGAGGGCGCGGGGCGGGGCGGTGGGCGTGCCCCGCCCGCTCCCCGCAGCCCCGCCCCGCCCCGCCCCGCCGCCCGCTCACCGCCCGTCGCGGACCATTACTGGACACTACACAATCTACACATTCTCGGCGGACTCTCTTTAACTTGTAGTACAAAGCCGCGCCTCTATTTACATTTTATATCCTAGCCCATTCGCTTTGTGAATTTATCGGCACATGTTTCCTTTGGAAGTTACGTCTAATTGAATAATAAAATATTATATCTTGAAATTTAAATATAATAAAAAGCAACATAAATTTATTAATTAATCTTTTAAGAAAAACTTTAGTTATGTTTGATATCTTAGAAAAAAAAAGTATCTTACTCTAGAACTACAAAGGACAAGAAACAAATCGACAAGTGCTTAATGCCATCGAGATTTGAGGATAATGTCTGAGATTAGTAATAGTGTCGCCCCCACGACGCGGGGGTGGCGCCCAAGGGGCCGCGGGGGAAGGGGGCCGCGCGGACACTGTCCCTATGTCACGCGCCACACTACCTCCACCATACTAGGTACACTACTAAAGGATGTTCCCCACCAGTCACGCACAATGACATATGGGGCTCCGCCACATTTTGGGCCTACACACAATGCACCCCCTATTTGTGTTTTCTGAACTATCTACTTAAACAGTAAGTTTTGTTTAAAAACACTTGGACCTCAATCCTCCCAATAAGTTAGTACTTACCTAACTATAATTTCACATTTTCAATCACAAAATTTGAGCACCCAACTTACTTTGAGGAGCTCGGTGGCGCAGCGGTAAACGCGCTCGGTCTGCGATTGTTAAAGTTAAGGAACTTTCGCACAGGCCTGTCATAGGATGGGTGACCACAAAAAAAAAGTTTTCATCTCGAGCACCTCCGTGCTTCGGAAGGCACGTTAAGCCGTTGGTCCCGGCTGCATTAGCAGTCGTTAATAACCACCAATCCGCACTGGGCCCGCGTGGTGGTTTAAGGCCCGATCTCCCTATTCATCCATCCATAGGGAAAGCCCGTGCCCCAGTAGTGGGGACGTTAATGGGCTGGTGATCATGATGATTACTTACAGGTAAAACTTTCATGTTAACTATTATGAAGATGGTGGATTAATGAACTCTATTCCCTGACCCATACACAAGTCATCAGCATCACTTTTTTAGAAGTTTAATGAAAATCAATCATTAGTTGTATTATTGTGAATGTAATTAGGACAATTATGGTCGCGTTGATGTCTTTTGTATGCGGCTACGCGTCGCTACGACTTGTATTTATGCACATGGCATAATGACGACGCTGTAACGAATAAATAAATATATAATTAAATACATGTATTTGTATGAATGTACTAAACGTGGCTAGTGACATTGTGTGCATTGTGAGCTGTCAGGAAGTTGATTATTTAATGGTACTAGACATAATCTTACGTTTCATTATACGTAACTAGAAATATTACCTAGCTACTTGCAAGTTTAAAAGGTTGACTATTATACTTAGAAAAAATATATATGTTTTCAATAAACAAGTACAAGTACAAGTAGATAAACGTTCCGTGTAAGGTCAGCAACGGAACTATAAACTAAGAACGTACCTACCTCCTATGCCGCTATCCGACGGTCCGCGGAACTCCGTGTTTCTCTGCGTGTCCCACCCACAACGCGACGGTCGTCTTAGAAATCGACTAAACAACAATCAGCCCTGTCAATGATGCAAGTTGTAGTCTTCTAACGTCGTGTACGGACATACACGGGTATGTGTATATAAGTATAAGTGGATATATTTATATAAATAACAAGTAGGGATATTTTTTCAGTCAAATAAGTACCTATTGCTGTTCGACAAGAGATAGTTTACATGGCGTCGTACGCTTTGCACGTTACTTAAAACGAGTCATTAAGTAAGTACAAGAACAATTATAAAAACATGGAGGCCATCCTATTTCTGGCAGTGGACTGGTAGGTATAAGTAGGTAAGTATAGGTAGTTGTAAGTGGATATAAAAGGCGCGGCGCGAGCGAGCGCGGCCGCGGGCGCGGTGGCGCGGGGTCGAGGCATCAATCAAAGGACGCGATCGCAGAGACAAAGGGGAAGCCGGGAATTTCATTTGTTTCGACGCCCCGACCCCGCCGCCCCGCCGTCCATCGCCCCCCCCCCCCCCCCCCGCGTCGCCCCGCGTCGCGCCGCCGCCGCCGCGAATAATGGTAATGGTCGTAATTGACGTCACTCGGCTTCCAACTCGCCGCCGCCGGGTGTCCAGCGCTATTACAACCTTCACGTATGCATCACTTGACTTCTAATTGCTGCTAAACTATTTTTTACGCCTTTGAAACTCCTGGCAGTCATATTGGTAACAAACGCACGTGATGGTAGTTAATTAATACTGCAATAACTACAAGTAAACAAACTGAAACAGGCAACAAAAACCATTTGAGTAGTAAAAGGCGGATAGGGACGGAATTTTATTTCAAATAATCTTACGAGTGTATCGTACATTTTAATATGTATAATGAATTAACTTTTTTTACAGAGCACGCACGAGTTGATACGCAGCCGGCCTTTAGGCACAGAAGATGCGCAAGTTTGAGTTCGCACTCAAGTGATTTCACAAGCGAGCGATCACCCCACGACCTTGAGCGAGGAAAACTCCGTAATATAATAACTGCAGAGGAACCTCCACTCACACGTAAAAATATACAATTTAATGTTTCCATGTTCTGAGGACCGCGGCGCGGGCGCGGGCGGCGGCGGCGGCGGGCCGGAAGGCCACAAAGCGAGAATGCTTTGTTTTGTCACTCGGATAAAGCGCTTAAATCATCACAATTAAAATATCTCTGTCGAAGAGAGCGGAATCTCTTTGAATTTCAAAATACACATCCCCGCGCTCCGGCGCTCGTCCTCTGATTGTGACGTTATTTATCGAACGCTTTCATCACAAACAACGTGACACAATTAATACGGAGCTTTGAAGTCCGTGACCTCACCGGGCCCGCGACGTCGCAGGAAGAATGTCATCGGTCAATGGCTTTATAATTAAGGGGACATTACTTTCTGTACCAGAAATATTACAAGTATCCAGTATCCATGATATATCTTTGTCTAAAATACGAATGAATATTATTTTTTGTGTTAAAATCTAACAACCCCAGACGCCTCGTATAACTATAGAGTGTGGTGTAGGTGTAAGTACTACTTACCTAAATTGCTTCATTTTCGATTTGCTAGGTGAAGTCTGTACTAAGTATTGGAAGAGATAGATGGCTGTTGGTGTTATTATAAATCAAAGTTACTTAAATGTCGTGTATGGTGCTAAAACTAAACCTCCGTAAATGACGTAGATATCTCAGCTGCTAACAGTGTATTCTTTAAATTCAAATGAATTTGCGACTGACACACAGATTGGCGACTCTGTCCGGCACGACATCAAGTCAAGGTGAAGACAAATGCAGCAGTATAGTTACCGGGCACGGCGGGGTAGGAGTAGGGCGCGCAGGCGGCGGGGTCGAGGTGCGGCGGCTGCGGCCAGTCCACGGGCTTGTACTGCGGCAGCGCGCCGCGGCCCAGCAGCAGGCCGCCGTAGCCCGCCGCCATGTTGTGGTGCGCCTGCGCCGCCGCGTGGTACTCCGCCGCGTGCCGGTGAGCCGCGTGCCCGTACCTGCCGCAACACACTACCGTCCTGAGTACAACACTGGCTGGATACACAGATAACCGGTTAAAGCGTGTATTAGCATAGCATTGCGTGTCTCTTCGCACCTGAATCTCTTTGCAATTACCATTACATTTCATCGGTGAATTCAACAACTTTATATTTCAGCGTGACCTGAGAGCTACAGAAGCTAATGGACGGCATTCGCGTTGGTCTCACGGCACACTCAAGTGGCTTGTCAGCCCATAACGTCTTGCGTCATTTTAAACTAGACAGGGTTGTACAACCCATATTAAAAGGCAAATTAGTGTATAATAAATAAAGTTCAGGTTTGTGGTAAGTGTTGGTGTGCTCACCCGGAGTAGTGCTGGTGCCAGGGGTCGTAGTCGTAGAGGTCGACGCCGGCGCATGCGCCCGGCACGCCCGCCGCCGCCGCCGCGTTGAAGAACGACGCCGGCAGGTTCCGCGACACCATCGGCACGCACTCTACACACACACATACACACATATACTATTCCACTGTCTTACATTATTAATATATCTAATGGTCGTTGGTCCTAGTGTTGATGTTTGTAAACTTATATTACTTATCCTAAAATTGAATAATCCTAATTTTGGTACATGTGATGTAGTTAGTGATAACAAAATACATTTTATGCTAGTAAGATGGGATTAAGTACATGTAATAATAGAATAATTAGTATCACTTTATCTATTCATACCAAATCGGTTAGATTATTACGCTGATTACAAGAGCAAATCCGAATCAAAGAATGAACAAGACAAAACGTTTTTATTATTATTATAAGAATTCATTTACTTTTAATATTTAGAACAGCCTCCGTGTTCAAGTGGTAAGAGCGTTAAGCGCAAGATCTGGAGGTCCGGGTTCAATTCCCGATAGGAACATTGTCGAAGGCACTTTATGAGACTGTGCTTTGTTTGATAAGGACTTTTTCACGTTTCAATCAGCTGATTGTCTGAAAAAGTAAGATAATTCCGTGCTTCGGAGGGCACGTTAAGCCGTTAGCCCCGGCCATTAGTCGTATAAACACGCAATGGAGCAGCGTGGTGGAGTATGCTTAATATATGTGATTTACAGTCATGAGCAATATCATGTACTCACTGTAGAACCCTGTCGCACTATCATATTCGATATTTAATGAGACTTACGGTTTAATTTGTCAAAAAAGTTAATGTGACATGGTTTCACAGTGTATACATATTAGTACCCGTGACCGTACATAAGAATAAATATACTTAGGACTCAAAACGTCAGGATAAAAATGAAATTTGACTTTAGGAGTGGATGTCATCTATTCACATCTGTCTACCGCTTCGGGGATATAGACGCTATGTTTAATAATGATAATTAGGCACTCCTTTGGAACGATTTAATTATAGTCATAGAGCTCTAAGCCAGAAATAATGAATTTGCGTTTATTAATTAATTTTGCACAGTATTTTGTAAACCACCAACTAATGTTTAATTATAAATTCTGTAGGAAAAGCTTTCTTAATAAAACCTTGATTTTTATAAATAGCATGCCGAATGAATCAGCAGTCCATGAGCACGCTAGCCACGTACTAAAGTGGTAATTAAAAATCTAAACTGAACTGTAATAGTAAGTACTTCATAATAAATAGAACCGTACACCTTGTAAATACTTGTAAGTATGTAGTTGACAGTAACTAAATAGTTCATCGACAGATGAATTCATCGTGCAAAGAGCATTTTGTAGCGTTCACCGGCCCCCACCGCATGTACCCTGGGCAAATTACTCCAGCGAGATAACATCTCTATGTATCTTTGTTTGGACGTTTATTATGCGCGTTACAACGAGAACGCTGTTATTAGCTGGGAATAGTTTCGGGTCTGGTTTTTGCGGCTCGGTGCGGCGTGCGGCGGCACAAAGCCGCTCGCGAATGTGGGGAGCATTATGCGTTTTTGCCGCGCGGCCTCTTTCGGCCATCTTTTAAGTAATGGCTCGCGTTTTTCCGATCTAATCGCGGCCGCGTACCTCGCCAGGGCCAGTATCGTGTCGAACAGACAATTTATTCGATCTGCGGCCCAGTTTTTGAGGAGTGCGGCCGCGGGAACCGGTCCGGTTGCGTCATTCTGCGGTCGTCACCGCGTTATCACGTCTCTACAGCCCCGCCGCGCGCCGGCCGCAGCTCGCTCGGCCACTCGTCCGACTGGATGCTGCCACGGCTCGTTATTGCATACTTTATATAGCGATGCTTCCCGAGCCGCGCCGCGCCAGCGGAGCCGGCAGCGGCAGGTATAAACAATAGGCGAGCAAATGAAGTTCACGGAGATTGAGCGCGAACAGCCAGCGTCGGGGCCGCGGGGGAGCAGGAGCGGCAGGGGGAGGGGCGGTGTAATTAAACTGCGGCGTAATGAACGCGCGGCTGATTTATCTACTGCAGCCGCTCGCCACTCCGACACCGCTCGGGATCCACTTCAAGTCACCGTTTTATATTATAAATTTCATTAACTTTTCAGAAACAACATTTGTACTTATGGTTGAATTCCTGGCTTATAAATTGGTTCTTGAAAGTTGATTGACTTACCGTGTCTTCAAGAAACGAAATAGGTAATAGCACTGGATTTGTAGCAAAGAGCGTCCCAACGTCGTCTATTTTGGGTTTGTCTCATTTTCACGACTGTACCTTATTATAAAATAATCTACATGTCTACTGACTGGTAGCCAAAAGCTAAAGTAGGTTAATTCGTAAGTAGGTCTTCCTTTAACAATAAGGTATTTATACTTAATGAACCTAAAGTTTCATTGAGACCAATAGTTCAAATATGAAAAGTAAGTGCTACTTTAGTAAGTTGGTTAAGATGAAGTTGAACAAGAGTCGCACGTTGACAATTGGTATGTAATCAAAAGGAGCTTCTCACCCTTTGGCTTATCAATAGAGAGGGCGCGCGCGAAGTGTTCGTCGACGACAGCGGCGACGTCCCCCGAGTAGTGCGTGAACACGACGCAGTTGGCGCTGACGTACTGCGCCCGCGCAGCGCGGGCACCCGCCGCGCCGCCACACTCCGCCTCCGAGTCCGACGACGCCGCGCCTCCTGCGGGCACGAAGCTCGGCGAAGTCAGATATATCGCCGGGACCGAGTGGCCCAGGGAGCGGAGGAAATGATACTGACCGTCGGCACTGGCGCGGCCGTGCGCCGAGAGATCCTCCTCCTTGGTCCGCAGGCGCGGCGCGTGCGGCGTGTGCGGCGCATGCGGCGTGTGCGGCGCATGGTGCGGCGCGTGGTGCGCATGCGCGTGCGCGTGCGGCGGCGAGGCCGGCGACTGCGCGCCCGACGAGCCCGAGCCCGTGCTGAGTGCGCCCGCCGCGCCTGCGCCGTACGACTCGCCGCCGGCGCCGCTGCCCACGTTGAACTGTGAACGACCAGCGCCGTCAGTATCGGTCGACTCACCGACTGACGAGACACAGATCTAGCTGATAGGTACCGACCCGGTCATACTGGAAGTGCGGCGCGTGGTGGAAGGAGCGCGCGGCGCCGCGGCCGTACAGGTAGGGGTAGTAGGCGCCGTACATCACCTCGGGGCAGCTCACCGCCATGGCGCCGGCCGGCCGCGGGCGCGCCCCATGCCGCCCGCGCCGCCCCCTGCGCCGCCCCCTGCGCCGACCCCTGCGCCGCCCGCACGCGCGACCAGCTCCGCTCGCCACTCACCGCGCCTAAGTAACACAACAATATAAATCTCTGGGTCATTCGACATCGTAAATTCATATAACTGGCGCCCGACGTGGGGCTGCACGACGTGACAATAATGTTTTCCGCAGACTCTGCACCACAAGGAATTGAAAATTATCTTACGGCAGTATAAATTAATACAGAAACCATATAATCAGCGTCAAGATGTCTATTTAAGTAAGTGAGCTTTGAATTGATGTAACACAAGAATGTAAATTCCACCAACTTTTTACCCCAATACGAGTAGACCCGCAGGAACCGCTGCAAATGTTAGTGAAAGAATGCCTTCTTCTTACCATGTAATATGATTTAGTGTTACTAAGGGCACTTAGTAACACTAAATCATATTACATGGTAAGAATCATGACAATAATAACGTACTCATAAGATACACGACTCGAACTTAAATGTAATAAATTAATCATCTAAGGAAATCACTTTTTAAGTTACCAGAATTTTAGATACTATCGAATAGCCTTATAATTCCGAGACCTATATTACCTTGGGGTCCTATTACCACCTAACCGTATTCGCCTACTGTCAAAATGAATATTCTTTTTCAGTCACTACAAAGGTCAAAGGTGGAAAGCCTACGAGTACTGAAAAATTCTGCTCTGTCAAAAAAATACGCTGGCTTGGCCTCACCATTATAGGGTGTTAGGGACATCGTAACGAAAAAAAAAATGGAACGCCTATTTGATTGTACTAAAAACGATGGTGGGTGTTTTTCTTGTCGCAAATGTTTAATTAAGATTTTGAATTTTTACTGTGCCGCAATGTAAGTCGAACAACGCGGCACACAGACGTTAAACCTACGCACGGCTACGTTACGCGTGCGTGCGTGATACGATGTTGTATCTAGGTAGGAGTTTTCATTCTCTTGTATTTAGATGCTTAGTGGTGCAACGTTTAAAAATGTTGAGTTTGTTGAAGTAGAACACCTACTGCCACGATTTTTCACGCACGGTACCTACCTACCAGTTATTAAAACGTTCCTAACTTATTAATAATAAAAACCCTACTCTTGCCTTACCTTAATTGTTATTCCTTCGGATGAAGTAACTAGGTAGGTACCCTAGAACATGTCACGTCACGTAGGTATGCAACATCGCGTTTCCTCCGCGGTAGGTAGGTATCACACGCACTCACAAACACAACACCTTGCTCTTTAATAAACATCAACAATCTTCCATACTTTTGTGCAGTAAATGGTCTATGATCTATCATCATAGTCGACACTATTAATTTACAGAATAAAACAAACACAAAACACTCACAAACACGAAAAAAATATCCTCGAAAAACATCACGCGATTCGGGTCAAGCTTAGTATTCGACTGAGCGGAAGCGCGCGGCGGCGTTAGCGCAAAGCATCAAAGGCGCGCCGACGACGCGCCGGCCGCGGCCGAGTCGAGCCGACGACTAGACAGAGAGAGAGAAGTATGTTTATGGTGCAAGTGACAGAGAAAGAAATAGTATCTGTTCGTATGCCTACTTTATTGGCGAGCGTTGCCCTTGACCCGTGCGCCGGCTATTCACCTGCGCATAGCTGAAGTTGTAGATACGTTATTATTATTATTGATGACATTGATAAAATTTAATAATTAGTAATTTTTATTTGTTTATTTTAAATGTGCGTTCTATGCAGCGTAAAACACAATATGGGACTAAAAAAAATCTATTTTTTTTATGAATTTTGCGACAGGAAACTTCACTTGATACCTATCAACTCAAAGAAATACCTAGTATCTGTTCGTAATGCCTACTTTATTGGCGCGCGTTGCCCTTGATCCGTGAGGCTATTCACGTCCGAGTATCCATCAAGACAGATCAAACAAGCCCTAACTCGGAGGTCTTGCGTCCCAGGATCCTTTAATTATGTCTTAGAACCTTCTTGGCCTATGTGGTCCAGTGGTTGAGCGATGGGATGCGGAGGGTCCGGGTTCGTATTCCGGTGGGGACATATCACAAAAATCTGTTTATAAGGCCTTTGGTTGGGACGTTACAGGCTGATCACCTGATTGTCCGAAAGTAAAATGATCCGTGCTTCGGAAGGTACGTTAAGTCGTTGCTCCCGTCTACTAGGTACTTATGTAAGCACGTAGCCGTTACATGAATATTGTACACAGAACAGGATAGGTTTAATTAGTTCTTTACTGATGATTTAACAATGAGATTTAAAACACGAATAACTTAGTATGTACTTAGTACCTCGGTACCAACATGTAACAAGAAAAATAAGATCACTCCTCTCGGACAATTTTTTTCTTTGAACATGCCGACATTGCCTACGCGGCGGAGTTGCCGAACTATCGATAGGTAGATTATCAATTGTTGAACTTGAAAATTGTCTAAACTATCGAAAGTAGTGATAGTACATTTAGTCCGTACTAGCGATAGTACCGATAGGTCTTGCTTTGTAACAATAATGGGTATTGATCTAAAAGATCTATCGATAGGTACCTACTATTGGTTTTTTTTAACTATTTATCGATAGAATATCGATAGGCAACACTCTGGCGGAGTGTCCGCCGCGAATTCTAGACGCGATTTCGCTCGATTTTTGTGTAGCGAGGTTTTGCGTAGGTACTTACATACTAAGTTGGTGGATGGTTGACATAGTAGGTAACTAATTATCTAATCTGTGTTAGTTGGTTGTTAGTTATTCTAATGACAACAAAGAATACAATTATTTACTGTTTCAACTGTTTTAGGTAGATAATGGCCCCGATTCCTATGAGTAAATGAATGAATAACCCGGTCGAATCAAAAAGGTATCTCGGTGGTATGCAAACCGTTTGACGTGTGCTGTCAACTTAATTCTGTCGGTTGTTTTAGATTTCTGCTTAAAATTGACGTGTATTCCATAAATTTTATGCCTGTTGAATATCCGTCCATTTAAGAATAAGAATAAAATAAATTTATAATTTACGATAGACAGAGAAAGAAATAGGATCGGTTCGTAGTGCCTACTTTGTAGGCCGCGCCGCCGCCGCGCCGCCGCCGCCGGCGTGCGGCGCGGGGCGCGCGGAGCGGGGCGCGCGGCGCGCGGTGCGTGTGGCCGTTGACCCGTTCGAGCAGCTGTTGTCTCCATTACATCGAAAATTTTCGATAATTTGTCATTATTGTTTTTTTTATTGAAATTTGGGTTCTATGCAGCTAAAAGCACAATATGGAATTGAAAATAATTAAAAACAAAACTCAAAATTTCATGAATTTTGCGACGGAAAATTCCACTAGATATTAACTCAGAATCATGGTCTGAATCATCCCTCTCAGTATTCGTTACGATGTCACTAACACCCATTATAGAATGTGCATATTTCGTACTGGAACTTTAAGTGTTTATAGATCCGATTACTGATCATTATAGGTGGCATATATACCTAAACTGATGATATTCCATAAAATGCGGCGCAAATAGAAATACGGGCGTTGTCGTAGGTAACCACGACGAAGCAATTTTGCAGGGTTTGCAGGTGATGAAGATTGCTGGTTGGGCCGACTGCCGTGAATTTAGATTCTAACATTATACTTAATCAACAACATATTACTTTTTCCTTTTTAATTCTGGCTTGTGTTGGGTATCAAATGAAAGGGCTTAATATGCACATTTGAAATATGTACATTATATTACTAGCCTATACTTGCTGGTTGGATAGTTTTCATCTCCAAATCTTGCATAAAACACGTATCGGAAGCACGTTATCTTAATAAATAAAATTAATATAAATAAAAATATAAGTTCAAAAACTAAAACCCCGACTACGGAAAAATGACGCTCTAAAGGGACACAAGAAAATAGGTATATTTCTTTGAAAATCTTCCGATTAGTGATATTTAGAAGATAGCCGTGGCCGCATACCGCCGTGGTAGACAGATTGGCATACGACCACGCCTATCTTCTAAACATCACTAATCGGAAGAACCCTCTAGAGCGTCATTTTTCCGTAGCCCGACTACGGAAAAATGTCCCAGAGATCTTCTCAGAGAGATGTTCTCTTCTGAAGTAGTCTCAGCTCTTTCAGAATAGCTGCCGTAAAAACAATTAATCCACGTCAAAAAACCTTTCAAATGACGTACGGCTCATTAGTGTAAGAGGTGTTATAATTTTGCCCAAACAAAGTGTGTTTTTTATGTTGCCGTGTACCTCGATGATATTTTGATTGGATGTTGCGTGCGTTTTGAAGCACAAATACGTACTAAACATTAGCATATGTTTCTGAATGATAGCTGTAGCCGTCAACGAGTTAGAGATACACCGGCGGTCCTGAAGTCAGGATGGCCGGTGTATGAGACATACCATTTAGAGCTCAAAGCTTATAAGTACAAATGTTCATGGTCTTAGTACTTTCCAGCACAAAATTCATAGAATATTTCTGTATATATTTTATTAAGATATGTGATACTACATAGGCGGTCCTGACGTTCACCATTAATTATTAAAGTTAGCTCACAGACACTACGCAGCACAGATGTCACTAATACCCACAGTCACGTGCTCTAATTCGTTGCTGTGTCCGCCAGGGTCCATGTGCCAGCTGCTATCAAACACCTCACTGCAATACATGGAATGCAATAAACTATTGATATCCTTATGTAAACAGAAGTCCACAACGACAACGGGCGTAATGTTATGGATTGTTCCTATACCGAATGTCAACGACAATGCAGTGGCCCCAAGTAAACAATAAATAATCTTTCGATGAAAAATTAAGTAAGTAATCGTTAGACCTTGCTGGAAGAAACCTCTGTTTGAGTGAAGCTCGCTGCTATATGTGATTGCATGTGCGCACGTGCGCACTCGGTGTTGCTCTCAATCACTTTTAAATAACATAAGCCTACGACTACATAAACAATTGGGTTAGTCGCAACTCGCAACACATAACTATGAGCACCCACGCTTCACCGACCTTTCTGTTAGACCAACGTGAACCTGTGTAGTCCTCGTCTTCTATTTTAGATTATTTGTCGTGTCTTATTTTCGTATATTAAATACTCATTATAACCACTAAACTAAATATACTCAATAAATGCATATAACAGCCGTTCGTTGGAAACATTAAAAAGTTGAACAATGGTTCCAAATAACAGGTTATGATAATCACTCTTGGAATTCACATTATGTCACTAGGATTACAGCCGTAGTGTAAACTCTTACTAATACTAAAGCGATAGTTACCTATGCTTTTATTATCGATAGGTACTACCAAGTTATTATCAATAGTTATTTGTAAAAATCTATTCCTGCATGCCTTTGTGTAACTTCTTTTTTATACTTATTTTATTTATTTTATTTTATTTTTTAATTCTAGGAGAACCAACAGTTATCAAAAACAAGACAAGACAAGTTATCCGTATAATATATAAAAAAAAAATCGTATCCTGGCCACTATTGTGCAAGCTGTGCTCTGCGCAGTGACCGCCGCAATCCGTTTGTTATTGCTATAATATGTTTTGTGTATTTAGTTATGTGTGATTATTTTTTATCGTTTTCATCACAGCTTTTAATCAACCGGTTTGCTGACAGGCACGGGCTCAAGTGACTATCATGTTGAATGGTAGTATATTAATCGGTCTGCAAAAACGTTCTAACTATCCTAGAACTCCCCCTAGAAGAATGGTAATGGGCTCGCCCCCTATCCCAGAATAACAGCTTTATACATTTATAAATATGATGTATTTAAATATTTACATAAGTATTCGTCAAGACATTTCATGAATTCCTCAAGTTGTTTTGGTACCACACTATTGTTTATTTAGGACTATTGTTACCTTCTTGAGTTGCATTATTTTATTTATATTATGCGCGTTATTTCTAGTTTGAGATCTAAGTATTTATACTGAAATGATGTGTGTTCGGCATCGCGATATCTACTTATTATGAGGCTGTGTGCTTCAACTTGTCTATTAAAGAGATGTCGGGTCTGTTTTCCAGTCTGCTTGCTAGTATGGCTCTATCAAACTACATAGGAGAGAAGAGGATTCCAATATTCAATATTCTTTATTTGCATACTATGATGGTGTACAACTTTGTAAGTTACCTACATATATGAGTTTCACATCATAGACTCTTTCGGGCACAACAAAATAGAAGTTTAAAAGAGAGGAGGAAGCTTTTCAAATAGTAACATCAGTATCATTAAGGTATTCACTAGTGCTGTAGTAACATTTATTAATGAGAAGTTCTTTTATTTTTTTAATAAAGATTTTGTCACTTTTTTCTTCTTTTAATATGTTAGGCAGTTTATTATAAATTTTACAAGAATGTAGGACGAGTCTAGATATAGGTAAATTTAATCTTTTTCCATGGCGCAATGTGTATTTTACAGGGAGATCTTCGCGACGTTTAAAAAAATCTTGGTATTTACTAACAAATTTACAAATTTCAAAATATATAGAGAAGGAAGCGTAAGTATTTTATGATTTCGGAAGTGTGGTCGACAGCTATCTGTTTGTTTTAAATTATTTAAGATCCTAATTATTTTTTTCTGTAGAACAAATAAAGTAGGTGCCTCGGTACTATTACCCCACAATACAATGCCATAAAAATGCATACGCATAGTATAGGGTGAGAGCAGTAGAAAAGTCTGTAGTTTTTTAAATTTCTTTAACAAAACAGTATCTAGATTGTATTTGGAGTAGAGTGATAGTGGTTGTGATATTAATTGATATTTTAATTCTAACTTTTGATGTATTATGTACGCAACTCGTGTCTGTACTATTAATTGACATGTACTTACCGATGATATGCTGGATAGTTTCGGAAGCACTATTGCATCATCGGCTCAGGTCTGTTGGTAAGTTATGGATTTTTATTATATTTTTTTATAGTTCCTGGTTTCACTCACTGGGTTGGTGGGCGTGGTTTCGTGGTGCTCGAGATTTTGTGTTGTTTTTCCGAGTTTTTCCCCGTTCCATTTTTATCCAGTTAATCGTTCCGACAGAGTAAGTAAGGATGGAGACAGCGTAAGTATTTATTGCTTTAATAATATTTCTAGCATATAAATGGAAGTGATCTGTGATGAAACTATTTTCTTAATATTTTCTACTTTCTGAATAATTTACTTGCTTCGACTGGTTGTATCCGGAATATTCGTAAACTTCACTTTCATCTAAAGATTCTATTTGCCCGCTGTTTTGTTATTGGTAAGTACTTATGTTTGTCCTTTTGAACTCAATTGATTTAATTTATCGTTTGAAAACACTTCTACAGTTATGTTAGCAAGATGGTCAAGTCCGAATAGTGAGGGGGATGATTCAGACCATGATTCTGAGATAATATCAAGTGGAATTTTCCGTCGCAAAATTTATGAAAATTTTAGTGTTTTTTACTTATGCGACGGAAAATTCTACTTGATAACAACTCAGAATTATGGCCTGAATCATCCCTCACAGTTTTCGTTACGATGTCACTAACATCCTGTATAATAAATGATTTACTTAATGTGTATTCCTTTTTGTGTTTGTCTGTGTGATTAGCTCTTGATCTTGGTATTGTAATAAGTATTTAGAGTGTTTGAAAAGAGGATTAAGTGCAAAGCAGAACCACAGAGCACTTAAGGAATCTCCCTGGAATATGCCTCGTTGGATCCCGATTGACTCAGTTTCAATTATAAGTATCTATAATTTTTACACAGGATTTGTGCCCAGTTAATGGTAATGGGCTTGCCCCCTATCACATAGACCTTAAGCATAGCTGGCGTGGAGTACACCTCACCCCCTCTGCCTGCCCCTACGGGGATACAGGCGTGATATATTTTGCTATATTTTATGGTAATTTTGTACAGTTCTAAAACTTTTACTAACCACGAAAGAGGGAAAGAATCATAAGTGTTTGTTTTTTTTATAATCAACGTACTTAGTGAATAGATCTTTCTTTCTTAATAATAATTGTAGGTACCTGTTATTTTTTTTAAACCAATCTAAGTATAGAAAGCTGTTCTTTACATCTCTGACTAAATCTTCAACATCCTTTCTGCTGTTCTGTTAAAATATAATTTGAATCTGTATGCATCTGTAAGGCAGGCTATTATTACATACAGGGTGTTTGTAGCAAGTTATTGGTCTGTACTTAGCGGTACTAGTTAGATCATTTAAGTCTTTCGGTAACATGTAACTCCAGCAGTGATGTATGACGTACCGAATACTGAGGGGGATGATTCAGCTTATGGTTCTGAATTGATATCAAGTGGAATTTAAAAATAATAATTTAAAAAAATTAAATCAAATTCATGAATGTTGCGATAGGAAATTTCACTTGATATCAACCCAGAATTATAAACTGAATCATCCCCCTCATTATTCGGTACGATGTCACTAACACTCTGTTTAGGTCACAACATGACAGATGATGATAAGAAAATAAAACTTGTAAAGTTATAGTGTTATACGTACATGTTAGGTGCTACTTACAAGTAGGTATCTCGCATTTGACCGACTATTAGTTTAAATTCATTGGTATCAACAATTCTCACACTCTTGTATCTTTTAATACATGGTACGTGTTTAGTAACTATATAATATGTGGTTCAATCCAATATTAGATATAAGTACTTGTTATTGTAACTCGAAAAGAAATGACTGCTATACCAAATTCATCTTATCTTATTTAGCTTAACCGATCCCACTGCTGGGCAAACGCCTCCCCTTGATTTTTCCACTCCCAAATTCATACAATAATTAAAAGTAGATGAAAATGTTGTTATTATAATAAAAATGTATTAAAAAGGCGGAACTGGTACACCTAATAGTGTATGTATTATATCACAAACTTGTTATCAACTCTGAGGTATAGGTACGTAAAATTGTTACAGACGCAAGACATATCGTCACTGGAAAGGCAAAATTACATAAGCGCCAAAATATCCTAAAATAGCAGTCCATTTTATAATATGTATTGCTAGATATAGAAAATGAAAATCCGTGTAATCTTACGTTGACGTCATCTAAATTGAATAAATTGGTCAAAAGTTATGATAAAAAAGCGAGAAAGCTACTTTAAACGGCTTTTTCTTGAAATTACATTTTGGCGCTTACGTATTTTTGCCTTTTCAGTAACGATATGTTGCACTGCCCATAGACAATTCCTCCATGTTTACATTCACTGTAAGTAGATATTTCTTAACACCAAAATAATCTACACCCCACCAATATACCTATTTACATAATTAAGTATAATTATGTAGTCGTTACCCCTGCCTATGGTAACCTTCACACCAGGGTTGATGTGGTTGGTCATTCAACTCACAAACATACACATCGCAAACTAGAGAAAAATTGAGTACATCCAACAACATTCATACACAAACAAAAATGCTTGTTTGCTAGTGGTAAGATGTGGCGCTATGTGACGGGTGGCGTTACATGGTAATTTCATTTTGTTTGTTGCCACCACGACGCGACCACGACACGACCACGATGCGAGTACACACACAACATTGTATCATACAAGATACGGTAAAATGACATCACATTCATTGTATTTACGAAAGTATATATTAAGAAGTTTCACTTCTGAGTACAATAGTCTGAGAGTATCATTGATGTATAATATGTTGGTATAGTACTTAGCAACTTTGATTAGTATTGTTGCCAGTGTGTGTGTGTGTGTTGTGTGTGTTAGGTGTGTAGCAATATAGATTGCTGCTCTTTATTTTGATCAGAATAATAATGGGTGGAAGATGTATTGCACCAGAGTATAATAAAAAGGGACATCATTTATACCCAAAAACAAAGATAAAAGATACACATGTATGTTATCCATGAGATTAGAATGTTAAAAGTAGTAATTTTTACAGATCCGTCTATATTCTTTTGGGGAGCGTAGCCTGGAACGTCCCTGATCAGATACAATGTTTATGAATAAATTAATTTAATTGAAATTTTCAACATTTTCCGATGACTTCCTATTTTTTTTTTTCATACAACCTTTGTCTTGACAATAACATACAGAACAAAAAAGATATTCACCAATCGATCGTATCGAGCTATTTTCAAGTGACGTGCCGTCGGGCAGTTGCCAATTGATTTACGTTATAATATAAGTAGATAGATAAATGTATAACACAATATCATGACCAATGATCGGAATAGGTAGTGCAATTTAGGGTCAACGACCTCAAACATTATATTAGTGTGGATACGCCCGGCGGGATTGCGGGATTTCGGATATTTTCTATCTATACTGGTATTATAAAAGAAAACAATTATTTCATAAGTATTATATTTTAAATGTTTATCATTTCTAAAGTGAAAAGTATGGAAGAAATAAAAAACATTGGTCCTTTAAATATTTTTTTATTATTGTAAAACGTGTAAGCATTCAGTTACGAATAAAAGTGTTCATACAATGTAGACAACAAGTTAAAATAATCATTTGTTAATTAACAACATAATCAGAGAAATACCATTAGAAAACATAGCATCACGCTTGTAACCCCGAAGGGGTAGGCAGAAGTATAAAATACCCACTCCTCGCCAGCTATGTTTGAGTCGCATATAGGGGGCGAGCCTATTGCCATTTATCGGGCACCAAATTATGAGCACATGATAATCATAATGAAATTTAACATTGTTGATTAATATTTAATTTAACCTTTGCATTAAATAAAAACAGTAATTATCGTAATTTATTTCAATTCGACAGAGAACGAACGAACGAACGATTGAATTAAAAAGTTTGTTTCCTTCAATCGTCATCTTCATTTTCACTATCAATTTCTTCAACATTTGAAATAGCATTTTCGTTTTCTGTGGAATTGAAATAAATTACGATAATCTTTTCCATATTTGCCAACTTTAATCTATTTCTTTTAACATTTAATATCCATTTATATGTCGAAAACGTCCGTTCAACTTCTACTGATGTCAGCGGGGCAAATTTCCAAATTAAAATATCGTCAGTTGCTGAACCGCTTGCGATTTGTTCTGAAAACGTCCTGATAATATCAATATCCGGATTGCGAGATATGACTGCTTCTAATTTATTTTGTATAGGTGAACTCATACTCCAATTTACTACTGACCTTACTTCATCAAATATTTGAAATGATTCGACTATGGATCTATCGCGTTTTTGTAAATTTGTCAACGCTATTTGTATTATTTTAAAGTTTTCGTCGATGAAATTTAAATCATTTCGAATATTGTCTTTATTAATAATATTTTTCGCATTTTTTATTGAGACTGCTTCTGAACTTCTCAAACATGTCAAAATATGTTTAATTTCGTCAAAATATTTCACATAATAAGAGGCTGCTGCAAGCCAAGTGCCCCACCGTGTTATTATTGGTTGAGGTGGCAACGGTAAATTGGGATACATGTCTTTTAACAATTTTACTCTACTGGGAGACTTCAAAAAAATTTTCTTTCCGTTGGCAATCAGTGTGTCTACATCCGGATATTCAGAACGTATTTTTTCTGCTACCCGATGGAGAGCATGAGCTAAACAAGTGACATGCTTCATGTTCGGAAAATGTTGTTTTAAAACTCGCCCCGCTGTCAACATGTACGCAACACTGTCTGTACATAACAAAAGAACACTTTCCACTTTATCTTCATAGGAGTCACCCCACAGATTTTTCAAACAATCAATGACAAACTGAGAAATTGTTTTTCCATTAATATTTTCTAATACTTTACAAGCTATTAGGTAAACTTTTTTTGATGCTGTAGAGTTCAAAGGTTTGACCAAAAAGTGCACTACATATCTTCCTAAGAAATCAGTAGTTTCATCCAATGAAATCCATATTTTTTCGTCCACAATCTCGCTGTGTATTGTAGCAAGCTTCTTTGCATAAATTTCGTCCAAATATTTTTTTCTGAGTATTGATTCACTGGGCAGCTTTTTTCGATTAGAACAAGCGCAGCACATGTATTTTTGAAAAAAGTTTTTAAAAGATGGGTTTTCAACTTGTGCCCACGGAATATTACAGAGAATAAGGAACTCTATAAAATCAAATAAAAAATCATTTGGAGACATCGACGGTGTTCCCTTATGCACAACTCCCTCAACATGTCTCTTGATGGTGCTCTTTCGACATCCGATGTTAGTCTCACATTTCGTACAGTAAATTGTATGATTTGTGGACTCGTACATCAGTTCAGGATAGGATTCAATCCAGCGTTGAACAGTCTCTTCCTTTGCTCGCCAACTCATGTTGTCTGAGCTGAGTAATCTGAAAAGAAAAAATCGTTTAGACTATTATGTAAACATGAAGTACATGTTTATAAAAAGTTAGTCCTGTTGTATAAATAGCCATATTGTATTTATAGTCAATACTAGATAACATTACCGTTCCCGCGATATTCCGAGACTTCCGAGGCACCATAAAGTTTGCATCGAACTGTTTGTACTTTTAAAAGTAAATTACGATGGCCTCTTAATTTTTCGTAGACTATAATATATATTTATCATTCAAAATATCTTTAAAAAAGCAACCTAACTATGAGCGAAATATTATTCAAATCCTATTAGCTTTTTTCTTTGTGGAGAGACCTTTAAGCATTTTAATATCCTAATCTTATTTAAAACTTTACAAGTCTTCATAGCTAAGTATTTTAAAAAAGGGCTCGGGATCAAACCTTGTTGCCTTTTATATTTTTAATACTCTTAAGTACTATTTTGAAACAATAGAGACAAATCAAGAGAACTTAAATATGATTCAAGTATAAAACCAATATCAACGAAGTAACATTGATAGACTAAAACTATTTCTAATTGTAATTTTCTAGGTTACAATCAAACAAAACCTTACACATTTAAATATGAATGTTAGTACTTACCGATTTTCACCCAAAAATGGTCCTTTTCATAAACAAATCCAATTCAGTCACGCAAAAATCAGAAGTCCGGTATACAAGAGCCAAATCATCACAAATGCAGAGGTTCGTCAGTCCATAAAACAAGCCAAGATGTCGTCAAGATAATCAAATAAGTAACTCGAACTCACAACGTATGCACTCAATGAACCGAAGAACAGGAGTGAACAAACACCGCCGTATCACCTCATCATCCCTTTTGCAAAAAAGAGACAGAAATATGGGATTTATTGTCTCTTTCTCCCATTTACACTTTATGTTAGTACTCTTATCAGTCGTTGCCTTTGTTAAGCAAAAACAATAATAAGTACAGAAGTTTCACTCTTTTATTGTTTAGCGCATGCCGCCGCCACTTGAAAGGCAAATGCCGCCAACAAAAAAAAAAGTAGAACACTGCATTCATTTCAAATTGGCATCTTATCGCTAATCGTACAAGAGTGCAATTTGCGTGCCTTTGTATTCGTACAATACATTTTCTAAGAATTTTAGTTGAGTTTGAAATAAGGAAAAATATGGCGGTCAATTAAGTTAAGTCGCGTTAAATTGCATAATAATTTAATGTAATATAACATTTTTAAACCCTAATAATCTTTATTGTGACCAGCTCGTATCGAAATAGTAATCCCGCGCGGTTGGCATGTCCATGTTAAGATTTCGTCACGCAATCCCGCCAAATTGCACTACCTATTCCGATCACTGATCATGACTTACGACAGTCACGAATGGAATGCGATGTTCGTTTGCGTAGTTGTGACATCAAACTAAATATAAATACTTAGTTATCACTACGTATAGGAGCCAGGCACTTTATTGCCCTAATATACGTACTTATTAAATATTACTATAATAATGGAGTTCATAATGTAAAAATAATAATTAATATTTGTGTATTTTTGGTCCTGTGTAAAACGTCAACATTCCGTGCATATAGATCTAGATATAACTGGGAAAATTTATTTATTCTGAATATTTCTTACCAGTAGTGAAATATAAGCCAGTTGCAGACAGGTGGCCTATTACTGAGTGTTTCAAAAACCCAGTACATGGTGTATAATGACCCATCTTCCATCAACAACCCTCTCATTATTGACGGACAACAAGTCACCAGGTGTGACGAATATAAATATTTGGGCACCATGTTACACTCGTCTGGCAACCTGGACACAAACATACAGCATCGGATAGCGGCAGCCTGGCTTAAATGGCGGGAAGTAACTGGTGTAACCTGTGACAAACGTATGCCCGTTAAGCTCAAAGGCTTAGTGTACAAGAGCATGATCAGGCCAGTCTTGACGTTTGGTAGTGAAACGTGGGCAGTAACGCAGCGCCAAGTCCAGACCATTCAAGTCGCTGAGATGAAAATGCTTAGGTGGATGTGCGGAGTGACGATGCTCGACAAAATCCGTAACGAATACGTGCGCGGCAGTCTCGGCGTACGCGACATCTCCGAAAAGCTACAAGAGAGCAGGCTCCGTTGGTTTGGGCACGTAAAAAGAAGACCTCCAGATTATGTGGGTAACGTTACAGCCAATCTAAACATACCAGGGCTTAGACCAAGAGGACGGCCAAAAACAAGATGGGCGGATGTGGTCAAAAAGGACCTGTGTATGTGCAATGTCTCCGAGAACGACACGTCCGATAGAGCGAAGTGGAAGAGAAGTACGAAGAAGGCAGACCCCACCATCAGATGGGAATAATAAATGCCAAGGAGAGAGAGAGTAGTGAAATATAAACAAATGAGCTGGTCGGTATACAGATATATATATATATCTGCCTTGATGTAGCGTTTTATTTTTCAAACTATGTTTGCATTATGTTTGCTTTATGATAGATTAATACAGACACTGATTAATAATACATTATCTTCACGCTGCATACCTTTTGAGGTAGTCATTGAAAACGAGATACAGGGCGCACAACATTACTGCGTGCCCTTAGATCGATCAACTAGATAACCGCGCGGTCTTATACGGCGCTGATCGATATTCATACAAAAGACATCAACGCGCGTCCTCTAGCGCTCAATGGTATCCAATGCACATTACATTATACTAACGCGCGATCACACTGGAATTTATAGTGATTACACCGCGTGATTAACTTAATTGCAAAATATACTATATTATCACAATGGCATTTTAAAAGCGTGACGATATAAGGATTAGATAAATTGATAAGTTTCATAAAAAAAATACGATTTTGTTTGGTTTATCCCACAGCTAACTGTTACATTAATTTTATTTATATCTCTTGGATGTGTGTGCAATAAAGTATATTGGTGTATAATTACTTGTCTTATTGGTAAAGCTAAGTCCGTATACCTAAGTCCAACCACAGCACCGGCAGCATCCGGGAGCAATCCGTCCACACGCGCGCCTACTAGCCGCGTCATTTGTGAACGTTTCCACTGTATTTACAATGTTAAATGAGTTTTTCATAGTTTTGCGAAGCGAGTAGTGTTGGGTTCTTACCCGGAAAATTCCCGCGTTTTGGGAATTTTCCCAATTCTGAGGGAAAAAACCCGAAAAATTCCCATTTCAAGGGAAAATATTTTTTATCGCATATATTTGTATTAAAAGTAAGGATTTCCAACAAAGACATTTAAATATAATGTATGCCTACTTATGCCCAATTTATTTTCTGTCGTAGTGTCGTATGAACTCTTAAAAAACTTATCTAAAGGAGATCATCGGATTTCGGCCCAGAAGTCAAAGTGCCGGCCAAAAAATAATTTTGCTATATTCCGTTAGATCTTATCCGTATGAGCATTTATTACTATGGCACCAAAGCTGTAGGGTCAATATCTTCGGTTTTATTCGATTTTAAAAAACTGTATTTTTCATACATTTTTGGTGAAAATGTAAAGTGCCGGCCAAGTAACAATAATGGTATTATTCTTAGAACTTACCTGTCTGAGCATTTATTACTATGGCACCAAAGCTGTAGGGTCAATATTTTCGGTTTTATTCGAATTAAAAAAAACTGAATTTTCATACATTTTTGGTGAAAATGTGAAGTGCCGGCCATGAAACAATATTTGTATATCCCGTTAGAACTTATCCATTTTACCATTTATTATTAGGGCACCAAACGTCTATGACCATTATTTTGACTTTTGTTGGACTTTACGTTATAGTTTCTATGTGAAAAGTGCCGGTCAGCAAAAAACACATGTCAAAGCTATCGAGACATTATTAACTATGACAAAAACGTGTATGACCATTAATTAGTTTGGCTTTTGTGGGATTTAAAAAAAACTTGATTTTTGATTCATTTTGTATAAAAATAAAATACAACAGGCGCGTTATTTAAAGGATCGTCAGAATGTTTATTACTATGGCATTAAACGACTATGAACAATATTTTGAACTTAATTCGATTTTTCAAAAATCAAAAAAAAGTTTTATCTAGTGATAATGGAACTATCTTGCTAAAGGCGTAATATGGTGGTCGTCTTTTGAAAAATAGGTTTACGTTTGACCACTACCTTACCTGATGGTGATACACGCTTAAGAAGCTACTTTTTTAAAGAAAAGTGTATACAAGGAATAAACAGCGGGGTGATAGAGGTAAGTACTATGTTATCGGCCGAGTAGCACCAGGACATTGTGATAGGCATACTTGCAAAGTAGAATAGAATAGAAAAAGTTTATTATAAGTACAACTACCCGACTCCTGTTTTCCCTAACAGATACTTCAGGCGTCATGCCAAAATACGAGTTTCGTCACTAGATGGCAAGCTTGTCTTTGGAGGGTGGTAACCATTTACGGTCAAGGTGAATCAATACCATAATTCAACCTAAACTTAGGCCGTAACGTTGAGTCGAATGCGAAAACTACAGTCAACGTCATATCTAAAATCAGATAGTATTAATATAGAAGTTCACCTAACAACACAAAACAAAAACACAAAGTATTTATCTGACTAATAACTAGTCATTGGGAAAGCTCTGCTTGTTGTCATTGTTAAAATGTATAAAACAAGTTTTTTTTTAAAGTCAAATAAAAGCCAAAGTCGACATTTGGTAGTATCGTAAAAATACGTTTCAAGTCGTTTACCAAAAGATTTGACTTATTTGTTTCGCTGGCTGACATTTTCCCATTTGAACCAAAACGGAAAGAGAGATGAATAAAAAGTCAACATAACGGTCAAAAATGTTTTGCGCCGGATTATTAAATGTTCTAAAGGTCCTTTGTAATCCGCCGTACCGCATTTTTTACCCAAAGCACTTTATTTTCATACAAAATAAATAAGAAATCAAGATTTTTAAAATACACTAAAAGCCAAACTAATGGTCATACAAGTTTGGCGCTATAGAAAAAAAATATAACAGGCATCTACTCGATACTCTCAACATGATATTTTTGCTGGTCAGCATTTTTCACATTCGAACTAAAACGTAAATTCCAATAAAAGTCAAAATAATGGTCATAGATGTTTGGTGTTATTAAAAAATATTGAGAAGCAACTATTAGACAGATTCGACATATTTTTTTCGATGGCCGGTATTTTAACATATTAACCAAAACTGAAAGTCCAATAATGGTCATAGAAGTTTGGCGCCATACTAATAAATGTTCTAACGGTCCTTTGTAATACGCTTGTATACCTCTTTTTCCCAACGGACATAATATTATTTTTTACAAAATGTATGAAAAATCGAGATTTTTAAAATCCAATTAAAGCCAAATTAATGGTCATACACCTCTGGTGTCATAGTAAAAAATGTTCAGATAATAACGATAACACATAATCTAAAGTGGGACGAACACATTATTGGAATCACTAATAAGGATAACTCCCTCTTATACATAATTAGAAAAGCTTTTTATCATATAGATACGGAATTGTTTCTTAGGCTTTACAAAACTTACTTACGTCAGACCGCTGTTAGAACATGGGTTTCAAATATGGAGACTTTACTATCGGAAGGACTCTACTAGAGAGAGATCTCTCTTTACTCGAGAGAGTCCAAAGAAGAGCAACAAAGATGGTGACAGTACTGGCTGGCCGGAGTGGACCTTAGCGGGGGCCGCAGGACTCTCACCTCTGGCTTGCCTTCATTGGCCAGCCAGAGTGGGGCGTTAGAGCTATACGCTCGCAGGGTGGAAGTGAAAGATGCATAAGTCGCGAGTTGGTAAGGCGGGTAAACCGCCTCGCAGAAAGCGGTGTACACCTATTGACATCTTGAGATGCTCACAACCATGTTGTTGCCTTGCCGTCCAGTCGCGTCGGCTAGATAGGTGACCCAACCAGTTAGTGACGAGTCACCGCCTGCCCAATGTGTCTCTGTTATTAAAATTGGTCGAGCAGGCGCCATAGTCCCCCATAGCCCCAGTATCCCGGTTCACTAACCCCCAACCCAATAGCCCCGTTCCTTTTGTTCCCATAATCTGCAATAGTCCTACACGAAGCAGGGATTGTCTTTGGGTGCACTCCCATAGTGCATACAGGGATAATCGCCGGTTGATGTCACAACACATTTAGAGTAAATTGTCTTAAGGGGACTCCACGTGTTGGCTTCGGCCCCACGCACGCCTTCCAAAAGTCCGGGACTCCATGACAGACCCGACCCGAGACATGGAAACGACATACAAATAATAATAAGATTAAAAATAATTAAATAAAAAATATTTTCCCATGATTCGGGAATTTTTCGGGTGTTTATTTTATTTTCCCATATTTTCCCGATATTTTTTCTTTCCCACCCAATTTTTTCTTTCCCTGCCCATCACTAGAAGCGAGTATACATAATGCATGAGTGGAGGTGTGCGCCGCGCCCGCGCCCGCGCCCGCGCCGCCGCCGCCACCGCCGCTCGGTGGACGCTTCTCGGTTACATTCTCTGCTTCCTTTTATTGAAAATTATGTACACAGGATATATTTCACTGACTTATAATATACACTTCACTTCATTTGCCGTATGTTATGTACTTATAACAAGTCAGAAAGACAAGCACCAGCCCCGCTATTCTACAGCTCTGGCCCCTCATCATTGACCCTCTAGCTGCTAGTAACGGCCAGGTGCTAGAGTCTAGCACCGGAATTATAGGTACATTGTATCTCATAATAGCAGTAGGTATATAAATGTGGTAAATGTATCAATATCCATTTTTCTTTTGATATATTTTATTACTTACTTATACAATTATTTATAAAGTTGATTTATAATGTATAAGTACCTATGTTCCAAATTATAACTGTATCTAAGACGTAGTTGCCACTACACTAGGGTGAACGAAGTATGCATTTACAGCTCTACCTCCGATCTAAAGTTATTCAGCCTGATCTATGTGATGTACTAATTTATTGTAGAAATTAAAATACTTTGCTAATTTCTGATTGAAAGGCGAAGTAGTTATGTTATCTGTGGCAAATCTAAAATAGAATCACTTTAAAAAAAATGTGTGACCTACTCCCGCATGCCGGCGGACTGAACGGCCGATAGTTTAAACCTTAATATTGGAATATTTGGAATAGTATGAAGGAAGGGATTTATTTTACAGTACTACAATAACACTCACAAAGTTACGTAACGCGCTCTGTGCATGACGCTCCGTCAAGTGGAGTAGCACGTAGTGTGGGACATGCAAGCAGCAGCACCCGGCCGCCCGCCCGGCGGCGTCGGTGTGGTCGGAGGTGGTAGCGGCGGCTTCACGAGTTTGTTTGTTTATGTTGCATGGCTTGACCTTGTGTTTGTTTTGTTTGTTACGGTAAAGTTACAGGAATTTGGCTATGATAGTCTATTCAGTTTATTAAAGGTGCCTACCTACCTACCTTTTAATTTTAGTAGTTCTCTATCGACTAGTAGGAAAAGATAATTGTTGCCGTAACGACCTTACGTATCCTAATTATATCTTTATGAAGATGGTACCTTATGATAATGTATGAGGATGACTCGCTCCTAGTGTTCGTTTACTTTTCCTCCTGCGAGTGCGAGCACAGACACCCGGCCTGACCGCGCTCAGCCGCTGCACACACAGCTGCGCCGCCGCCGGCCAGCGGTCGCCGTCGCTGTAGCAAAATACTTGGATAGGTAGGCACCTAGACCCGCGGCACTCCAGCAACGTTTAGCACTGCGGAATCCAATAGCACAGCACTGAGTAGCACGTAGTTGGGCGTACGTAGCACAGGCTACAACCTGGCGCCTGGCACGGAGCACGCACTGCACACGCGACACACACTGCCAGGCGGCCGCGCTCGTCGCCAGCCTCGCGCGCACTCCCGCCGCCGCGCGTCGCCCCCCGCGCCCCCCGCGCCGCAGCCGGGGCTCCGCCCCCGGGGGCGGCTCCCTCGGACTGCCTCCGCCCGCGGAGGTCCATCACCGGCACCACACACCACCACCAGTTATATCGAAGCACTCGCACTTGGTACTTAATCGTGTGTGTTCGATATTGTTTGGCCAATATAACCACCTACTGATTTTTTTGTATTTTGATACCTCTACTTGTAATCGGCGAAACATACAACTTACTTCGAGGACATTAGTTGAGTTAGTCGCTCGTATTTTGACGTACAGGTAGAGGAGAGGAAATGCTAGATGGATAGAACACAGGTGACGGTGGCGTAGGCCTGGTGAAGGTCTACTTCGTGGGCCACGCTTCCAGCCCACCTCGACTTTTATTACAGTATCGTTTACATACACATTTTTTTTTTATAATAAACAGTTATCCAAGTTATTTTATACTATTCATCTGCACAGACAGACAGACATCACGCCCTTAAAGTCTTCCGGTCCGGCTGGGCAACACCACTAGCATAGAATAAGGAATAATGCGACATATAAAACGGCAACTCTCCCCTCCCCACCAGCTGAGGTAGTTTTACCGCGCTCGGTCTTACTTTAGTCCATCAGACGTCACATAAAACGAAGCTTTTTTTTTGTATGACGTGTCTGGGGTGTGCGGTGCCACAAGCGACTAGGAGACAACTTACAGTCACACAATTGTCGCCCCCTAATAATATTCGCAGGGAGCGTGGAGATCTAATAGAGACATTCAAAATCTTAAAAAGTAAATATGTCCCGGACAACTTTGAGGCATTATATTGGTTCAATTCATATTCATATTTTCATTGGTAATGTAGGTACATTACACGTCACTCAGATAAAGGTCAATAATAAAAAAGATAAAGAAAAAAGGAATCCAAACACCTTATCGTGTGAGTTGTGAGGTGGACTACCAGCTTCAACCACTCTGGTGTCAGGGTTATTATTGGGCCGCCAAAGGCCCCTGACATGACTCATGTAACGCCTACATACTACATCAGTAATTACTAACCGGGACCAACGGCTTAACGTGCCAGACAATCAGGTGATCAGCATGTAATGTCCTAACCAAATTAGGGATCACCAAGTGATTTTTGCGATTTGTCCCCACCGGGATACGAACCCGGAATCTCAGGATCGTGAGGCCACCACTCAACCACTGGACCACTAATCATAACACCAATTTAAGAGGTTATAAGTTCAAATTCCATAAAATTTCACATACATACACGTGTCAAATTTGGCTCATATATTAAGACTTCCGAGATACATAATATGTGTTCTAAATTTCATAAACACATCTCAAACGGTTACGTCCAAAAATCGACATTTTTATCACTGACTGACCTACAGATAGATCATAACTTTATCCCTGTTCCAGATGACTTAGAAAGTTAAAATTTGGTATGCAGATAGGTATTTAGGTGAATACAAAGGAAAAAAAACAGAAACTGGCAATTTCTTTTATAATTTTTCACTTTATTCTATTAGGAACACTTAACTTACGTACCTAGGTACTTAAGAGTCTGTAAAACTATGATTGTAAGAATCAGCAATCAAAACTCATGACAGCCAGTATTTATGTGGTAAGTATGTGGATTTTAAGGTCTTGATGTGAAAATATAACGAGTTGAATAACCAGAGTGGTTATTTATTCTTTTTTTCATTCAAATAGGTATAGGTATTTTTGTTTTTGTACTTATAATTAAGAGTTTAGCCGTCTTTAATATTTATTACGCTATTAACTGGGATTAAGTATTAATTATTGTTTGAACATTTAGCGCACATCAATAGTATAAAATCATTATTCATAAATAATTATAAAATAATAGGCATTTTGGTACACGGCGCGCGGTGCAACGCCGGAACAGCGCGGTGTGTGCGAATAGCTGCACCGCGCGACGCTCACAAGCGCGACCGCCCCGTCTTTCTGTCCGGTTGTCTCTCCATATCTGATCTAAGGTTGCGATTTATGCTACGATACTACTTCTTAAGATAATATATTGGTAAGTACCCAAGGTCCGACTTGGCTAGTTTTTATATACTTACAAATTATTATGTTCGATGGCTAGTTTATACCAGCAATCAAAATTTTCGGAATCAGGTATAAAATAAGAACCGACAAGTTCTTGCGAAGGCTATAATATAATTCATATATGAAAGCTAGCCAACTCAGACCTTAGGCTACAATATATTATTTTAAGTTAAAGGAATTATTTATAAAGAAATTAATTTTATGTTGTTATAAATAAATTTCAGGACTGACCATTGAACTTGACTCTCATTTCACATTTACGTTTTTGATGGTAGTAAGTATCTACTTTTAGTGTCAACTCCTTTGAATGAAAAATAGAACTCCCGAATAGTTGAATACAGGCACTTACCAATTGAACACTGCCTGCCTGATTAAATAATGATAATAATGGTGTGGACAGAGCCACAAGTATCGTACCTAATACTGTCGTTATGTGGTTGTGGTAGAGCAACACTGTGGTTGATACTATTAGTAGATGTCAGTTCACAGACAAAACGTATCGTCCCTGGTCGCGTGTAACAAACTGTTGTAGAGAAGTAGTTTTAGGCGGATGAGACGTTCTTTATTTTAGAAATGACGATTCAAAGTGTACTTATGTTACCTACTACATAAAGATATTTTTGAATTTGAATATGAAGTTGAATTTGAACAGTTCGCACGTTCAACTGTAAGTAATATTTAAATATTTATTGTGTGTTTGTTTATTATGCTGCGGAAATAAAGATTATTTTGCATATAATAATAGGCTTTACATTACGACGATTATAAGTAGGTAAATCTTGTGCAAATAAAGATAACAGTTGACGTAAATACCTGAGCATATGATACAACCTGCTGTACTAATTAGGAAACTATTCAGGATACTTGATGCACCTACTTGGGTGGAGCAGCATCGAACATTTACCTTTCAAGATACCTACCTACTTAGTTAAAGTTTCAATTTGGACATGTCGACAGACAGAACAAAATCCGACAGAGTGATTGTGTTCATGTCTAGGTGCAACGGTCTAATCGCCAGCCAGACTATGGTTCAAATCATCCAAGTGCACGGCATCGGCCGCGTTTTTTTTCCTTTAACGTGACTGATTATAGAGTTCATGGTAGAGTTTTATTATACCATGTTAGAGTTGTGAAACGGGTTTATGTTCATATTGTGGCCTCCGTGGTTGAGTGTTAGGCTCACAATCATCACGAGGTCCCGGGTCCGAATCCAGATGGGGACATAACACAAAAATCACTTTCTGATCCCTGGTTTAGTTAGGACATTGCAGGCTGATCAACCGATTTACCAAACTAAGATGATCCGTGCTTCGGCAGACACGTTAAGCAGTCTGTGTCGGCTAATATTGTAACAGTGTAGTCGTTACATGAGTCGTGTATAGGGAATGCAATACCTACCGGGATACCAAGATCCCGAAATACCGGGATCCCGCATGATTTCTGCGGGACCAGTCCCGCACGTAAATCGAGCGGGATGCCTCGGGATTAGCGGGACTGCGCATCGGCAAAAGCCACGTGTTGTTCGGCGCGGAAGCTCTTTACTAACAATTCTACCTACAAGCGTGGAAGCAGAGTGAGCGTTTTCTGCAGCTGGCTATCAGTTAGGAGTCGTTTGGCAGATGAAACTATAACATCTTATGTTTTATGCGCAGTTATTTCCAAAGTAATGTCTAACCTAATTATTTTGTTCATGTTTGTTCTTGTTTAATGTGAAAGCTCTCAACTTTCAATACATACTTGTGAATATTATTTCTTTTTTAATTTTTCGTTCTACATGCATTTATAATACTGGATTCATATCACTTTGCTTTATGACTTTCAACATCATGCGGGATCTCGCAAATAGCAGGGTCCTGAGGGACCGCGGTCCCTTAGTCCCGCAAATACCGGGATTGAAATATTGGTGCGGGTTTGCATGCCCTAGTCGTGTACGTCAGGGGTCTTTAGCGGCTCGATAGTAACCCTGAATCGCAGGGTTGTTAGGTCGGTCACTAAAAAGTCATTAACTCACAATTTAAGCCACACGAGACAAGAAGTTCGTATTAAAACGAATATACAATCAAATTCGTAATCGTATTAATTTTAATTTTATTTTTTTATATTTTTTTTTTATTTGTTATTTTAATCTGTTGTTATAAATTCGTCTACCGAAAGGTGCGACATAAATTACATTATAACCCTTTTACCTATGTTGACGAATAAATAAATGAATTTGTATTCGAAGGCTAAATCGGAAAAAAGTAGTTGGCCGAGAATCTAGAATATTTCTTTGAAGAACTTCGTATGGAGTCCTGACAATAGGTAACTCGTAATCTTATCTTATTTAGCCTATACGATTCCACTGCTGGGCAATACCATTGACTTATTTTTTTCGCGCTTACGCGGAGCGTCACCTGACGTAATACATAGGTAAGTAGATGTAAGTACCTAACTACGTATGATGTTGTTTCGTTTTGGACAGAACAACGTCAACGTAAGTCGGTTAGTTAGCAATATAAGACGCCCTATAGGATATCGTACCCGTTACTTATTAAGATTTACTGAAGGTCCCAGTGTTTCGGTTTTCGGATAAGGCGTGGAAATGTTACAATTTATGGCAATATTTTATCATAGGTATAGTTGCATTGGATTGCATTAGGCTGAAGGCAAGAGGGAAACCACTGCCCTTTTTTTCCGTAATAAAGTAGCATGGAGAATGCTACTCCGACAAGAGCGTGGCTCTTAAAATAGTGATTAGGCAGATAGATACGTTGATTTGAAATATTTTGTAGCGTAATGAACACCAAATTATAATTGTAAAATAAAACACCAGACGTTGATCAAACATGTTTATGAAACAGGGCAAATAAATAAAATATATTCTCACACCCGTAACCTCTACCCTATTGGGGTAGGCAGACCCACAAATAATCAAGACAACTTGCAACCACTGGTAATAAGAAGTCCTAAGATGGATATAATGATGAACCTTATGTTGCCAAGGAATCAGCCTACAGTATGTAACAGCCCATAACAATTATCCATCATATTAGAAAGGACACAATCCCTGTATAGCCTAATAGGGCACATACATTAGTGAAATAGGACCCTACTCATTTAGTTGAAGGAAGTTATAAGTAAATCTTCTATTTTTTTTCCCAACAGCCAGTTCTAGGACCTGTGTGTGCTCTACAACATATTTACATTTATTTGTCCTATGTGTTGCTACCACTGCATCTCTTCCTCACAGGATGCAGTGGTAGCAACACGGAGGGTGATGATATCAGTGTTGGGCCTGTGATGATGACCCATCCCGTGCATGTGCTGAGCTGCAACAAGTGCATGTGGGACTCTAGTGCGATTTATTTATAAAAAATCTAAAAACAATGCTAACTATAAAGCTATTTTTTGCTCTCTCTCTTCAACGTTGCTGTGCCAACCAGAGTCCATGTTTTAGTTCCTATGCCTAGATAGCACCCCATTGTACTACATGGAAAGCAATAAATAATTGAGTGTTGACTCAAAAATGGTTGTGGCACCAGTGGCACCTAGCGCTGATGTCCTACCACACAACATGGAACTTAGAAAACTTACAATAACGAAAAATAATGCAAAAATCTAAACAAGCTAATGGAAAGACTGTTTTAATCAAGTTAAAAATTTGTTTTCGCAATTTTTTACCAGAAAGAAGTTAATTGAAAGAATCTAATTGAAGTTTTATTGATGAAAAACTGTGATTTTTTAATAATGTGTGGTCTTCATTATAAAGCGACGAAATGCACCACTAAAAATGATTCAGTAATAATGAAGACATACATAAGGCAACTTCAGAAAAAACCTCTAGTACATTTGGCTCATTATCCAATTCCCCTCCCATCACAGCTTTTGGACTTTGGACAAGTGGTGAAAGGGTAGAAAGAGCAGCTGCACTGTATGATATAGGGAGCTGTAACACTAGTTGCGCCTCCTGACCTGGTAAGGTATTTAAGCAATAGAACTGCTTGTAGTGGACTGATCATAGTTCGAACAGAAAGACAAAAAATTGCCCAAATAAAATGTATTAGTTTATCATTACATATATTTGCTTAATTACAATTTCATTCCAACAGATAAGTAGATGGGAAAACATATAGGTAGTGGTTAAAAATACAAGTATAATTTGGAACAAATATTACCTATAACTACAGGAAAATCAGTAAATTTGTAGTAATTCTTCTTACAGCAATATAAAGCTTCTACAAGTATCTATATTATTGTCATAATGTTGATCAACACACGGTGTCTGGTGCTGCACCACTTTCACCTCTGGTTCCAGTATATATTTCCCAAGTTCATTATTTATTTTCATTTCTATTACAAGCTAACTGTTGACCCCAACCTTGTATGCTTGAAACATATTATATACATAAGCTCACGCCTATTTCCCACCGGGGTAAGTAGAGACTATGGAATGCTTGAAACATAAATTAATTAATAAAGAATCAAAAATCTCAGCTTAGACATCTGTGGTCTACTGTACTGTACTGACTTATTTACTTACATAAAAATAATGAGATGAACTTGGTAGTTTTGTTAAACTTCATTCTGGCAAGGCACTTGCAATACACCACCTTAAAAACTGCATAATAGTCTCAAATCATCACTGAAAACAGTCAGGCCTGCTCTTGATCTCTGCTATGAGGCCGCGCTCCACGAGCGGCGCCGTGAACCGGTCGAATGCGGCGCCGCAGCAAACATGCACAGGACGCGCGAGCGCCTGCGCCAGCCGCCGCGCCAGTGCCGCCGCCGCCTCCGCCGTTGCGCCTGCACCCGCCAGCGGCGTGGCCAACGCAGCGCGGCCCTCAGCGGCCGGCACGCCCAGAGCCACGGCGCCCAGCTCGGCCGGGCCCTCGCCGCCGCCCAGCCACAGCAGCAGCGCGCCCGGCAACCGCAGCGCCGCCGCGCGGCACAGCACGCCGCCGCCCGCGCCTACCGTGAACTGGTGCACGCGCCACTCCGGCCGCCGGTATACCACCCGTCGGGACGAGCGCGCGACCCGCTCGGGAACAGCCACCTTCTCCATTCAGCAACCGGCACGTACTCCCAAACAGAACAACAGAGGTATGAACAGTAAATTTTTTACAGTGGATGACGACGTCTAAAGACAGAAGCTTTGGTGAACCGAAAACCCTTCCTTCGACTCAAATTAATTGCATTGCAAGATTAGCAAAGCACAAAAAGCAAAGAAATAAATGTTGTCAATCTAGTCCACAGCGACAGACCAAGTCAAGTAGAGATGCTATGCATCCAAAGGTGGAAACTGCTCTTATAGAACATGACAGCTCCTTTTTTTAAAATTGATTTTTTTTTTTTTTTTTTGGTTTGGTTTTCCCCGAAGGGTAAGGCAAAGGGAACTATGCCCATACAGCCATGTCTGACGTATTTTTTTTCTTGATGATTAATGAAATGATGAAAGGTGATGATGATGAAACCTAAGCCCCCACCCTCGGAGTAGACTCCTACTCCGAACCCCAAACGAATTAACTCAAAAGTCCGCATAAACTTTTGAGTTATGAAGCGGCTTCCTGACACGAAGCGAAAATAGGCAGATACACTTTGTTTATTGAATACTCCAATATAATAACACTCGCGAATGTCTTCCGACTAACTTAATGCGATCATTAACCACAAAACACCACTTCGTATTAATTATTTAGATTATTCAATGAAGAAAGCAACTGTCCCGTTCCCGCCTCCCGCCAAAAAGCCTCTTTTTAAAATTGAATTATTTGCTTCTTTTTTTTTTTTTTTGTTTTCCCCGAAGGGTAAGGCAAAGGGAACTATGCCCATACAGCCATGTCTGACGTATTTTTTTTCTTGATGATTAATGAAATGATGAAAGGTGATGATGATGAAACCTAAGCCCCCACCCTCGGAGTAGACTCCTACTCCGAACCCCAAACGAATTAACTCAAAAGTCCGCATAAACTTTTGAGTTATGAAGCGGCTTCCCGGCACGAAGCGAAAATAGGCAGATACACTTTGTTCATTGAATACTCCAATATAATAACACTCGCGAATGTCTTCCGACTAACTTAATGCGATCATTAACCACAAAACACCACTTCGTATTAATTATTTAGATTACTCAATGAAGAAAGCAACTGTCCCGTTCCCGTCTCCCGCCGAAAAGCCTGAATTATTTGCCTTGGAAGTGCTTGGAAGTTAGAAGCTTTGGGTGGTAGCAATTTTAGCCTTCTTAAGCCTAAATCGACTCCCCTTTTCACCCTCGTGATAAGATCTAATTATTTTCATTTGGAATGGGAATTTGAAATGAAATAGGTAGTGCAATTTATTATTTTATTTTTTAATGGATTGTTTTCTGGATCTCATGTACTCAGAGTAAATTCTTGCACAAATTTATGTCAGAGATTTTTTCGTGACAATCACACGCCTTCTTCGTCTAGGGCGTCGAGGGGTGGAGTAAATAGGTGCATCTGAAATAAAAAACACAAAATAAAAAAAAAATAATAACCTCACAACAGCTCTAAATCGACAGAAACAAATAAACATCCTACTACGCCACACCCATACCTAGTCCATTCTGTCGAGGACAATTTTTTTGTGTTCTATCTGTAGATAAATAGGAAAAGTAAAACAATATCAAAATAATTGCCCGTAACTGGATATTTGTGTATATCATACATATTAATCATTGATTCAAGATGTGTAAAACTTACCACTTTCGACTCATGTACGTTTCTCTGGAACTTCATAGGAATGGTCTTCATGCAGTCTCCTCTTGCAAAAATTGTGCTCATGAGAGACATTTTCTGAAAAGTAATACCTAAATGTTTCAGTGAGTTGCATTCTCAGACTTCAGCCACTGTTCTTTTCACTACCAACTGTCCCAAACAGACCAACTTATCTGAGCAGAACAACAAACAGAGCATCAATTGTTAATAGAATAGGCACTTAATACATTAATAATAATATGTGATACATTATTTTAAATAACTCTGAGGATATTTACTGGTTCCATCGGCGTCGTGATGTACGCCTTGGGGCATATCATCATCGCGTCGAAAACCAAATAAACATGCAGGAGTCATCTGCGCGTGAGTGTATTATAGTGAACAAGTAGTTGCGCTGGTACAAGTCCACTCTCTCCTCCTCAACCTCCCGGTGCCAATAGTGATCTCATCAGCACTAAATAATGTTGGAGGCGAGATCTTGCCTCCACGTGACCCGTGGCGATGAGAAAAACCTTTTCTGCTTTCGTAAGTTCAGGACACTTCGCAATCTTTCAGAACTAATGCGCACTCTACCCATTTTCGGAGTTCTATCTCAGATTTTGGAAATCTATAAAAAAATACGTCCTTTCGTCTACTATCACCACTCACAACACTACACTTATGGTACATGGTGAAAGTTGGATAAATACAGCTACACAAATTGAAAAGATAAAATGTCATGTCGAACAAGATGGCGACTTGTCTTTGCACTCTGGCATGACAGGCGAAATAGGAAAGAAGTAAGGAGGGGCGGGGTGAAACTGCCATCTTCAATATGAGCGCCCATAGACATAATACGAGAATGATATGTATGAAGATAACCGCCCATGGCTCTAGTCAACCACTACCTGGTCTTTGTCAACCACACCACACCTCATTGTTCTGAGAACCACACAGACTTACCACAGACCAAGTAGAGACAGACTACTACTACTAACCTAGTTGTCAACCACGTCAACCACGACCAATAGTAACCAGAGCCGCAATAAATTAAAAAAAAATACAAAAAGTTTTTGGCATGGACCAAGTTTTTTTTTTTTTGTTTTTGTTTTCCCCGAAGGGTAAGGCAAAGGGAACTATGCCCATACCATTAAATACATAAAATATTAATTAGTATTAGTGGATTTGTGGTCAATCTTTTGTCGATCAGTATATGATCCATACAAATTACAAATACAGTGCTACTCAATAATAAGGTAAGGTCTTGATTTTTAAGTTTTGAAAGACATAAGTAAAGTATACAAAAAGTATATTATGTCATATATGTAACGGCAACACCGCCGAGGTCATCGACATGATGACGTGCAACGTGACGTTGACATTGAAGTTTGACAGTTTGAATTTGCAATAGTTGAGCTGACAGCTGGCTGGCAGGAAACGCAGGCGAATCATATAACTCCAATAGTACAAGGACCGGCTGTAAGCAGCTGAGCTGACCATACAACGTGAATCAGTCTAGTCCTCAGAAACGGAACTGCAGTCAAGATATATGTGTACCACACACGTTTCGTGTTGAAAATTTATCAACACTTTAGGCACGAAATTTCGTAAAAATACCATGTAGAGCGAAAGGTAGAGGTAGAGCATAGGTTTTGTGAAGATGTGGATCGCGCGGTGAAAGAAGCGATTGCAAGATGCGGTGCGGCTGGCCATTGGGGCGCGTGCGGCGCGAGACGCTGACGGTGGCAGCGCTATGCGGCGCGTGGTACGTGCTGAGCTCGGCCAGCAACGTGGTGGGCAAGCTGGCGCTGGGAGAGTTCCCGTTCCCGCTAACGGTGGCCATGGTGCAGCTGACGGCCGCCAGCGCGCTCACGGGCCCGGCGCTGGCGCTCTGCGGCGTGCGCGCGCCCGCCCCGCGCCTGCGCCCGCTGCTGCCCCTCGCCGCCGCCAAGTTCCTCACCACCCTCTGTTCACAAGTCTCCATATGGAAAGTGCCCGTCTCCTATGCCCATACAGGTACGCCTTCCAGGTGCCTTTCCATCATTTTAAAAATATATTAATATGCCTGTTTTAATAGCCCACTTTTAATTTAGACCTAAATCCACTGGACTGTGATATATATCAGTTTCAGCTCAATATGGCACTTAAAGAAGTCTCTATCTGCGAGGAACTATAATTGGTTTTCTGTGTTTACCATAAGATGCTACTATGTTAATTACAGCTGTTATTTCTCCGAACATTAAATAAATAAAATTAAAATATAAGATCTATCTTAGGATGCCAATTCCAACTCCAGAGTGGCTCCAAGTCAACTTAGACTTCTAAGTGTTGTAAGATATTTTAATACCAATTTGTATTATGCTTACTTGTGAGTTTGCCAACGCCTTTGAATCACAAGCAGGCAGGGCTTTTTGTATTAAATAAAATTAAAAATAATTAAATTCTTATCTCTAAAACTGCATCTGTAAACAGTGAAAGCGACGACACCACTGTGGACGGCGGGGCTGGCGTTCGTGCTGTGGGGCGAGCGCGTGCCTCCACGGGTGGGCGCAGCGCTGGTGCTGATAGCGGCGGGCGTGGGCGTGGCGTCCGCCACCGAGCTGCACTTCCACGCGCTGGGGCTGGGCGCCGCGCTGGCGGCCGCCGCGCTGCTGTCGCTGCAGCACCTGTACTCCAAGCGCGTGCTGCGCGACACGGGCGTGCACCACCTGCGGCTGCTGCAGGCGCTGTCGGCGCTCGCGGCCGCGCTGTTCGCGCCGCTGTGGGCGTGGCAGGACGGCGCCGCGCTGCTGGGCGGGGCGGGGCTGGGGGACCGCTGGCGCTACGCGGCGGCGCTGCTGGCGGCCGACGGCGTGCTGGCGTGGCTGCAGGCCGTGGCCGCCTTCAGCGTGCTGTCGCGCGTCACGCCGCTGGCGTACGGCGTGGCCAGCGCGGCCAAGCGCGCGGCCGTGGTGGCCGCGTCGCTGCTGGTGCTGCGCAACCCGGCGCCGCCGCTCAACGTGGCCGGCATGGCGCTGGCCGCGGCCGGCGTGCTGGTGTACAACCGCGCCAAGGCGGGCCCGCAGCGGCGGGACGCGGCCCGGCGCCCGCTGCTGCCCGTGTGAGCCGCCCCACCCTACGACTTATTGAAACGACGACGCCTATCTGTTGAAGCGCGATGTGACGATTTACAAGAAATTCGATGCTTTAAATCTCATGTTTTGTACGATATTACAAGACCCCGGTATGAATAAGTGTTACAAGTGATTAGTTAATTAATAGGAATTGATGAATTAGGAATTACTTATTTTTTATATGTGACTTATTTAAAATGTTAAGCGCGTCATTAAAGTGATCTATTCTATTCCGTTACGTTACGGTATTACAAGGTTAGTTTCAAAAATAGATCTGGACTTTGTGACTGCAAACTAAATAATCAGACAAATCTAAAATACAATATATTTTTATAAGTTTCGAGCCAACTTTACATAATTATATTAAATATATTAAAATAAAAGGCAGTCAATATTAGGCCAAAAAAATTGGTTCAAGACTTATAATCATAACTAGTTTTTTTTTTATGTTAGTGACATCGTTACGAAAACTTTGAGGGATGATTCAGACCATGATTCTGAGTTGATATCAAGTGGAATTTTCCGTCTCAAAATTCACGTTTATTTTTTATATTTTTTAACGAAGCCTATGGTGGATGCCTAGTCTTTTTGTTTTACTATTATGAAATAATGGTCATATCGTCAATAAAAAATTCTTTGTTTTATATGTTTTTTTTAAATTATTTTCAATTCTATACTTTTGCGATGGAAAAATCTTGGAAAACACTTGATATTAACTCGGAATAATCAGCTGAATCAGTCCTCTCATTCGTATTTGTCATTTACACCCTGTACAAGTACATTCAGACCATGATTCTGAGTCGATATCAAGTGGAATTTCCTGTCGCGAAAGTCATGAAAATTAATTACAGTTCTACACTTTTGTGACGGAAAATTCCACTTGATATTGACTTACAATCATGGTCTGAATCACCCCTTAATATTTGTTACGATGTCACTAACATCCTGTATATTTGTGCAGCCTGTAACTACGTCCTGGTAACTACCAGGACTAGTATAATTGCCACTGATTGAACAGATATCACCAACGTGCAGTTTGCACAAACCCAGTGCATTATGTACCTGTACGTAAATACTGTTATTTCGGGGTAGAATGAGTGCTTCCGTCAGTTACGAGCATGAGAGCTCGGAGGCGAACTGTTTTGCGGGCGAAGGGGGGGACACGGGTATGTTGCCAGGTGTCTGTAGCGGATAGGACAGAGCCACGCACGGACATGTTGTCTGATGCTGCTCTATCCATACCGAACAAATAGCTCAATTGTTTTTCTTCTGATTGCTTATAAAGCGCTAGTATTGTCTAACTTTTACTCAGTATTCGTTTTTCTCTAAAAATATATTTGTTTTTATACTTTGTTTTTTCTACTTATTAATTTGGAACCCTCTTAATTAACCTCTTTGGGACTTGTCTCCTTAGTGCTCACCCAAGAAACCTTTGTGCGATGTTTCATAAGTGTCAGCTGTACATTGAATCAGTCGGTCAAACAGTTTGTTCTTTTACTTTATCTCCTGCAGCTTTTTAAAGATAAATAATACAGAAATAAAATAAATACTATTTATTTACATTACACTTAGACATGACACAGTCACACGAAATATAAAATAAAATGCAGTCTCTAAACAAAGAGAGCGCGCTACGAGCCACCCGGATCTCGCATCGTGACACGTCATGATAGGAATCATTCCACGGAATCGCGCTCTAGACAACGATCTGATGAGGTGTCCCGCACGAGTCCTCACAGCTCGTCGTGGTCGGCGTCGGCGTCCAGCTCGTCCCGGTCGGGCGGCGCCGCGGCCGCGTCGTCGAAGTCCTCGTCCTCGGGCTCGGCGTCGGGCGGCAGCCCCAGCTCGCGCTGCAGCATGCGCTCCACGGAGTCGGCCAGCTCCACGGCCTGCCCCTCCTGCAGCATGTACCCGGAGCGCAGCGCCGCCGTGCGGTACAGCGTGGTGGCGGCCCGCAGCGTGGCGCCCGCCTCGGGCTCGTGCAGCACGCGGCGCAGCAGCTCGCGCACCAGCGGGTGGCGCGGGTTCAGCTCCAGCATCTTCTTCTGCGCCAGCTGGTGCCGCCGCTGCGCGTCGTCCGCCTGCAACACGCGCGAGTGAGCGGGGCGACGCGGGGGCCCGTGGGGGTATGTGGCGCCGTGCCTACCTTCTGGTGCGCGTTGGACAGCGCCAGGCGCTCCATGTTGCCGGTCCAGCCGAACACGGTGGCCACGAGCGCGGCGGGCGAGCGCGCCAGCCTCCGCGACACGGCCGCGCGGCTCACCCAGGCGCCCAGCTTGTCCGACAGCCACGTGGTCAGCGGCTCGAACTGCTTCTTGTGCTCCTCCAGGGTCTCCTTGGCCGCGTCACCTGCGAGGGAACATGGCGTCGGTGCTGAAGCCTGCGTCGCACTATGGATCGAAAAACGGCTTTCATAGACGTAGGGATTTCAAATTTTAAGTGGCTGTTTTTTGCTGGATATAGCTTCTATTACCTATTACTATATAGGAAAATGATATCAGAGTTGATTCGGTGCAAAAGCGGATGAATTATATTTTTTTTACAAAAAAATTGTATGGAGCCCCTATGAATATACTTAAACCTCTGCCTACTCCATCAGGAATACAGGCGTGATGCCATTATGTCTTATAATGTTGTTAAAACCTGTGTTACTTGAAAGAAACCGTTTCTAATCGAAAAATAAATATTTTTTATTTTGACGATTTTTTAAAAAATAACGGCATCAAACCGTTATATGAGTTATGTCAAAAAATCATAAATAATTAGTACGATAACCATCTGTCAGGATATTACGATTTTTTTGTCGTGTTCGAGATAATCGGATTTTTCATAGTAGCTCCATACAAATTTTTCGTAACAAAAGTATAATTATCCGCTTTTGCACATAATCAACTCGGGTATCATTTTCCTATATAGTAATAGGTAATAGAAGCTATATCCAGCAAAAAAACCGCCACTTAAAATTTGAACTCCCTATGTCTATGAAAGCCATTTTTCGATCCATAGTGCGTCGGGACGCGCGGCCGCGTGCGGACACTCACTCTCCTCCAGGTCGAAGATCTCCTTGGCCACGTTCTGGAACTTGTGGCCGTCGTACTCGGGCAGCGCCGACAGGCAGTACTCGTCCACGGCCTCCACCAGGTACAGCACCTCGTAGCCGGCCCGCACCAGGCGCTCCACGAAGGGCGAGCGCTCCACCTCGGCGCGGCTGGAGCCGGCGATGTAGTAGATGTGCGCCTGGCCCGGCTTCATGCGGCCCACGTAGTCGGCCAGGAACGTCATGTCGCCCGAGCGCGACGAGTGGAAGCGCAGCAGCTTGGCCAGCCGGGCGCGGTTGCTGGGGTCCTCCATCACGCCCAGCTTCATGCTGCAACACACCGCGGCGGTGGCAGTCACAATGCATGTACAACGGCGACGACATCGATAAACGTGATCAAACAACATTTGTAAACAAGTCCAAGTCTTCTAAGGACTCGATTTCTTGGATATAAACTAGTGTTCTACCTATGACATCTATCACCTAGCCTAGTGCACTACCGGCGTCTCACTCACTTGGTGGAGTACTCCTTCCAGAAGTGCTCGTACTCGTCGGCGGGGATCTTCTTGAGCATGTCGAGCGCCTTGCGCACCAGTTTCTTCTTGATGATCTTGATGAGCTTGTGCTGCTGCAGCGTCTCGCGGGACACGTTGAGCGGCAGGTCGTCCGAGTCCACGATGCCCTGGATGAAGGCGAGGTAGTTGGGCATGAGGTCGTTGAACTCGTCGGTGATGAACACGCGGCGCACGTACAGCTTGATGTGGTCCGTCTTGGTGCCGTAGCGGTTGAACGACTCGGCCGGCTGCGCCCGCGGCACGAACAGCAGCGCCCGGAACGTCACCTCGCCCTCCGCCACGAAGTGCGCCCTGCAAGGGGGCACAGCTCATTGCCACGTCCGATACGTCAGGCGACACGACAGCCATCAGCCGGTAAAGGGTACCCATGAGTCCCGGTTAGTGCACTCACTTGGCGAGCGGCAGCGCGGAGTCCTTGGTGAGGCTCTTGTAGAACTGGTTGTACTCGTCATCCGACACCTCGCTGGGCTTGCGCGTCCAGATGGGCTTGTTGTCGTTCATCAGCTCCCACTCCCACACCGTCTTCTCAGTCTTCTTGCGCTCCGAAGGCTTCTCGTCAGCCGCGTCCTCCACCTGGTACAAGGGTGCATTAAGAGAAATGTACATTGTGAGAAAGATACATTTGTGAGAACGGTACATTTTGAGAAAGGTGCATAAGAGAAAGGTACATTACGAGAAGGGTACTTTTTGAGAAAGGTGCGAAAGGTACATTATGCGACTGAAGGATTATCACGATTAGTCCTCGCTGCCCATCAGTGTAAATAAAAATAAAAGTGTCCGTGGCACACCTGCGCGTCCTCGTCGGCGTCCTCGTGGGCTGCGGGCGCGTCCTCCAAGGGCTCCTCCACGGTCTCGGTGCGCGAGGCCCACAGGTAGATGGGGAAGTTGATGAACTGCGAGTACTTCTTGACCAGCGCGCGGATCGTGTCCGCCTGCAGGTAGTCCGCCGCCTCCTCTTTCATGTGCAGCCTGCAACACACAGGACCTAATTAATTATACTCTTTTACACTTAATATCATGCAGTACAGAAATACGTGTCGTCGAAGAACCCGAAAGAACAAACACAGCGTTGATGGATAGGCCCACTTCGTCATATCGATATGAATTATCACCAACACAACTGAGTTGCAACAGTGTAACGTGTACTCACGTGATGTGCGTGCCCCGTTTGAGCGTGTCCCCGCGCGGGTCTTCGGCGATACTGAAGGAGTTGGCGTCGGAGTCCCACACGTGCTGCTTGTCGTCGTTGTGCTTAGATGTGACGGTGACGCGGTCCGCCACCAGGAACGCCGAGTAGAAGCCCACGCCGAACTGCCCGATCATGTCGTTCATCTCCTGCGAGTTGCTCTGCGGACACAGTCACACGGTCAGCGCGGCCTGGGGACGGGCCTGGGGGTGCGCAAGGGCGGACGAGGGCCCTACTCACCTTTTCGGCGTCCTGCATCTTGGAGAGGAAGTCAGCCGTGCCGGACTTGGCGATGGTGCCGAGGTTGTTGATAAGGTCGGCGCGCGTCATACCCACGCCCGTGTCGATGATGTGCAGCAGGCGCTGTTCGGGCTCCGCCTTGATGCGCAGCACCAGCTCGGGCTGCGGCTCCAGCGCCCCGCGATCCGTCAGCGACAGGAGCCGAATCTTGTCCAATGCGTCCGACCCGTTCGATATCAACTCGCGCAGGAAGATCTGTGGGGGACGGTACGTTAAACATTGCGATACTAGACGCGATACAAGTCGCCACTGTCGTCGTACACACCTCCTTGTTGCGGTAGAGCGAGTTGATGATGAGCTTCATCATGCGGTTGACCTCGGTCTGGAACGTGTAGTTCTTGGCGTGCGCCAGGTACTCCCGCTGCTGCGCCGGCGTCAGCGTGTCCGGCGACACGGCCTCCGCCTCGCGCGACAGCGCCTCCGCGTCTGCGGACACACACACACCGAACTCACAATCATCATCATTCCTACAATTCCTGAATAACTATTGTCAAATATATATAATAGATGAACTTTTCTGCCTAAGCGTCGCAACTCGTATCGATAAATATCATCATAACCATTTTTTTTACTATTATATGTATTATAATGCAATATTGTAGTCCGCTGGCGCAATATTTGAATTCCCGCGCATCAAAAACTAACCCGTCGCCCGGCCCGAGTCGCCGAAGTGTTAAGGGGCGGATTCGGTGTACCGGATAATAAGAAAACGCGCAGGGCACCTCCTGGTTCATTTCATGAATACGTATCAAGAAGGATAAACAAAGGCGTCGTCATGGAAACATCGATTTAACGAGGGAAGACGAGACGACATGGCGTCCGAGAAGTCCGGCGGCAGCGAGGCGGCGGCGGGCGAGGTGCCGGCCGGCGTACACCACCTGCGGTCCTTCAAGCTGCGCTTCGCGCCGCGCCGCGAGCCCGGCCGCTCCAACGTGTCGCTCGTGCAGCCGCGCGGCCTGCGTCAGTAGCCCCGCCCCGCCCCCCGCCCGCCGCCCGCGGCCGCCCGCCGCCGGCCGCCGCTCACCCGCCCGTGTGTTGCAGCGGCCACCGTCGCCGGCAAGTTCTACGCACGGGAGCCGGACGCCGCGCCGGCCGAGGACGCGGCCGAGGCGGCGGCACTGCGCCGGGTGCGACGCATGTTCGAGGAGGGGCCTCGGGAGAAGTACACGATCCCGCCGCTCACCTCCCACGAGTCAGTATCGTCTATATATGTTGGAACTTGGAACAGTGAACCGACAAACACCCAGCATGTATAAATTGAAAAGAGGACCCTTTATCCCCAGCTACGGGTGGTGGAGCGCGACGGCGGGCCCGACGCCGGCGTGGCTCCGGCACCACATCCGCGACTCCGCCTGGATGCGCGAGCGCCTGCGCCTGCTAGCCGCGCCGCCGCGTCCGCGCTGAACCACAAGTGTTATAATGCCGCCCCTCTAGTTTGCTTACACACCTGCATTTTTTTCCAATTTCCGCTACTAGGTAATGACGATTTTGTTAAGAAACATGAGAAGGTAAATAGTTTTATCAACAAAGATTAACAGGCTGATATTGATAAGCCCTATAATTAAGCCTACCAGATATAAACTATATCTATATCTATAAATTAATTTGACTGGTTTTACCCATAAATGTAATTTAGAATTATCATAAGACTTTTAAAAATTATTTCAGACAGATCAATCAATATATATATTATATATTCTATTATTATAATTTTGTTTCTTACAACAAGTAATGAAGCTGAAAATAATATAAATAAATAAATACCAGTGCGGGACCCCTCCCGGGAAGCTCCAAGGTCAGCCTCCACTGTCCCGGCTCCACTCTCTTCAGCGCCCATTGCACATCCTCCTAAAAATTGGGAATAACATGTTTAATTATAGTCTTATTAATTATATATTTGCTTATTACATTATTCAAATTACCAGACACGAAAGCCCTAGTTTCCTCATGACCGCAGATTATACTCGACAGTAGGCAGGTACCAAAGTTATTGTATGAATCAAGTAAGTGATAGCAGGGTAGAGGTGTGCGAGCGGCGGCGCCAGGTCCACGTCGACATCGCTCGTACTCAATTATAGACACTTCGCAAACTTCTGGTACAGTTTTAAATGTAAATCTACCTTCACTTTAATTAATGCCAACAATTGCCGATAAGTTCTTCCGATACATTTGTATCCGATACAAATCTATCGGAAAAACTGAGCAAAACAAAAGCAAATAACAGGATTAACAGGTAATAACAAGCATACCTGATAGAAGCAGGAATCCCGCCACTAACAAGAGAAGGTACTTCATTTCTGTAAACTTAATATAATAGTTATTTAACACCTTTTACGATAAAGACAACAATAAAACTGCACCGGTTAGGTTACTGACGATTCTCGAAGCCAAATGAATGAATAATGATTTTGAAGTGCGAAGAATCGCTTGGATCTTTTCGTCTCGAGATCTCATTGGTATTAAAACAGATGACAAATGATAAACATCCAATAAGAAGTAACCACGATCTTACTTTAGCGAATAGTAGGGCGGACACATACAAATGTCTCCACGTTATTGGTTACTGATTATTTCGTTTTTTTTTTTTAATTTGTACGTTAGTGACGTTTCTATTCTGCCTAATTTTGCCTAAATCTAAATAAAGACCGAGATCTTTGACCGAGATGGATCATCATCGCCACTATTTTGATTCTTCACTTTCTTCACAAATTTCATTTTCCCTGTTCTAGATTAAAATCGTAACGAAAACTACAAATTAACAAACGAAATATATTATGACCACAGACCACGAGATGAGTACAGTATGAAATACGTTCCGAAATCGTAATGTAAAACATTGCAGAAAAAAAAATATTGAGGGTTGAGGGACTTTCCAGGCTACGTTCCTCAAAAAGCGTTGTAAAGATCTTCTTTCATGTTTTTGGGTATCAAAAATTGGGTATAAACTTGGTATAAACCAAAGACTTGGTCCTTGGGTAAAACGACAACCGACCCAAAATAACGAAATGCAATAATGTGCAATCAATCTTGAATCAATCACATCACAGACCAACTAGAGATGCTACGCACTATACTTGGTCTTTGGCTACGCATCAGACGGAAATGTTCCATAGTAAAAAAACTGCTCTGTGGCTCTTATAGAATATGGCAGCCCTTTTTTTTTAAATTGAAGTATTTGCCTTGGAAGTTAGTAGCTTTGGGTGGTAGCAATTTTAGCCTTTTTAAGCCTAAATCGCCTCCCCTTTTCACCCTCGTGATAAAATCTAATTATTTTCATTTGGAATGGGAATGGGAATTTGAAATGAAATAGGTAGTGCTATTTATTAATTATTTTATTTTTTAATGGATTGTTTTCTGGATCTATTACTGAGTGTTTCAAAAACCCAGTACATGGTGTATAATGACCCATCTTCCATCAACAACCCTCTCATTATTGACGGACAACAAGTCACCAGGTGTGACGAATATAAATATTTGGGCACAATGTTACACTCGTCTGGCAACCTGGACACAAACATACAGCATCGGATAGCGGCAGCCTGGCTTAAATGGCGGGAAGTAACTGGTGTAACCTGTGACAAACGTATGTGTCGCGACGTTGGTCGCGAAGTGTACATAGTGTCAAAATTACTAATGGCAACATGAAGCAGAAATATTCCCGCCAACGTTGTTCCCAAGATTTGTCTATGGTGAGTTATAACTTGTCAGCTTTTGAATACTCACTTAGTAAAAGGAGAATATAAATCACTATGTTAACTTAATGGTTGTAAGAAAAGTGTTCTGAAATTATGTGGTGGGACTTCAAAGGATTTCATCCATTGAAGCTAAGTATCTAGACTAAGTATCTCGCTATGAATGTACTGTTTATATAATACTCTTATTTATCTAGCTATTTCAAAAGTAATCCAAAGTTTACTAAATACATACCGCGTTGAGAACATCATACCGAGAGTCAAGGAATCGACACTTCATCTTTGGTTCACATTAATGAGATATAGAGCGTCTGCCCCTAGCGAGCAGGTACGCTAAGGCACCTGCCCTTGTGTGTAGGTTGAGCCAATTAATATGCGAATAAAGCGTCTGCCCTGGTGAGCAGATATGTTAAGGCACCTGCCCATGTGTGTAGGTTGTACCTATTAATATGAGAATACAGCGTCTGCCCTGTTGAGCAGGTACGCTAAGACACCTGCCCATGCGTGTAGGTTGATCCAACTAATATGAGAACAGAGCGTCTACCCCTGGTGAGTAGATATGCTAAGGACCCTGCGCAGGTGTGTAAAGTTGAGCTGACTAATATGAGAACAGAGCGTCTACCCCTGGTGAGTAGATATGCTAAGGCCCCTGCCCATGTGTGTAAGGTTGAGCCGACTAATATGAGAACAGAGCGTCTACCCCTGGTGAGTAGATATGCTAAGGCGCCTGCCCAAGTGTGTAAGGTTGAGCCGACTAATATGAGAACAGAGCGTCTACCCCTGGTGAGTAGATATGCTAAGGCGCCTGCCCAAGTGTGTAAGGTTGAGCCGACTAATATGAGAACAGAGCGTCTACCCCTGGTGAGTAGATATGCTAAGGCGCCTGCCCAGGTGTGTAAGGTTGAGCCGACTAATATGAGAACAGAGCGTCTGCCCTGGTGAGCAGATATGCTAAGGCCTGCCCATGTGTGTAGGTAAGCCAATAAGTAAGAGATATAAAGCATCTGCCCTGGTGAGCATGTTATGCATAAATGATAATTTCTAAACTGGCTAGAATCCTTTGTTTATGTCTCAATATACAGTTTCGTTATAACTGCTAAAGTTTAAACTAATACTCTTAGGTCCAATTAGCCAAATGTGATCACATTCCCTAAACTAATAGGCTTGACATTATATTATATTTACTATCTTATATCAAACTTATTATATAATGTTATATATCTAGGTATAATCATATATATCTCAATGTGTCATGACATAATGGTAGTCCTTATAATTATGTATTATAATTGTAGTATGATATTAAATATGTTGACAACATTGATGGGCTTTGAAAGGCTTGAAGCCCTTTTTGTGCCCGAGTCACCGAGAGTGTCGGTGTCATCGGGCATTCTATTTAACCCTACAGGAGGTGAATCGGTGGACGTGTCTCCGACCAAGTATCAATGTGAAGCAGATATAGTCTCAGAATACTAATCTCAGTGGGAAACTATAGGTCAGTTATAATTTGATATATTTTTTAATTCGATCAATATCGCTATGTTCTGGCGTAGCGACATGGTGGAGATGCTGGGATATGACAATCCATAATTTTGCAATTGAGATAATATTTAATAGTATGTAACACCTATTTCATATTCAACATTGGCGGAGACACGTACAATACCGTTACATAGTAAAGCCAACAGATGGCGTTAACAGTACTGTTTTAAACGTAATCAAGTAAGATCATTTATTTTACATTTACAATCACAACATGAAATAGTAAAGAGTATGCTGCGTTTTAATTTACCCAATAATAAAAAAAAAATACATTTACTATACTTTCAAAAGAATCTTGAAGAGGGTTATTTAAAATAAGAATGTGGGGATATGCGGAAGTATCTACGAGATCACGTGACCGATATGGCGGAAATAGACGAAATAGTTCCACTATTTGATACTCATTTGTTTTTTCATTGCTCTAAATTAAGAGATTATCTCTATCGTAATTTAATTATAACTTTAAAATTTAAATGTCGTTTTTTATGCTTAATAATGATGTTTATTTTCTGACGAATATTTTTTCTCAATCACTCGTAAATATATTTAAGAAGCGAGTCGTGGGGGTCGTCCATTTTGGTTTTATTTCTTTGTAAACTTGAATCGAAGTGTTTGAAAATTTCGCAAAGTCTGTGCAAAACTCAAAGTAACGGGTTAATTTGTACTATTTACCACATCTAAGAACCAGTGTTACAGAATTATATGAGTTAAGTTGGAATCTAATGAGGTAAGCGGGTGGAAATAGAAATAAAATTTAATATTGCGTGTAGATGATAAAATAACAGAATGATTTGTTTCTTAGGTGAATAGATTCTGCATTTAGTAAGTGAGACCAGAGTAGTTTCCTTCCAGTTGTGCAGCAACGACTTCACTTACAGGTAAAAGTTTAGATCTAATTAAGATTTTCATACTTTGTAAGTAATATAGACACCGGCTTATCTAACTACAAAATGTTACAAAACTTTACATTTTACCGCGAACTGAATATGGTTAACTTAAACTATAATGTTGTAGGCATATGTGTAGTAATTTATGGCTACCACATTCTGATATTTTCATTCGCCGCTACAGGATTGTGTTCAAGTGGCAGTATAAGTTTGTAATACTTATTGTGAACAACCACAAAATAGAAGCCATTTGTACCTAGAGTAACTACCGACATAGGTATCTACCAACGGACAGGTATTACTAGTGTCGTACTAGTGTATGGTAGATACGTAGATAATAAATACAATTAACTTTTCCCTTTTCACCAATACTACTTACCGTCTTAGATATTTTGCTTGTTCATAATCTATTTGACATAGTCCTAGGACATGAACCTCCTTATTGCGCTACTTCTGTTTGTTGCATGTTGACCTTCATTTTTGTGTAGGTACTATAAAGGTATCTAGATAGACACCTACATTTTTAATAAGTGTTCTAAGATGATCCGAACTGAAAAATAAACTTATTAAGGAAATTAAAAGTATTAGATTGATAAATAATTACATTAACAAATTACCTATGAGTATAAGAGAAGGCCTCATTGCTGAGTGACAGTCTCTTCCGTGCAGCCTCTTGAGTGTGTGGGATAATTGATTACATAAGTTTAAGATATTATGGACAGTAAGTACAGCTTGGGAATATATGGAATTGCAATTATAATTAACAAGGTATAGGTATATAATCACTATGTAATACCTTAGCAAATGAAATTTCTTATTAAAGTTTCTCAGGTCCATATCTAATTAAATAAACCACCTACTCTAGTCTAACTAAATATATATCTACAATGGTAAATAATCTGTGCCCTAGCCAAATCTATAAATTGAGCACTATAAAATTATATAAGTAAACTCACTTACATGATCTTGGTGAGATGGATGAAGTTACAAGTGGTTGAACGATGGCTTGCATTGATAATTATGATATCTTTATTTACTGAAAGGGATTTAAATATGTGACAATACCTATTAGTTCACATGTACAAGTAATTACGAGTCAGCTGGTATCTCTTGTTTGTAAACTGAGCTAAGGACACAAGCTACCATTTGAAGTTGCATACAAAAATCAGAAGTGATGATGCTGACAATGAATATTGCTATACATATTCAGATAATCATGTTTAAAGTTTTAAGATTGTAGTATCAAAGTTAACAATAAAGAAAAATATATTAATAGGTAAGATCGAGGGTACTTGCTATATGTGTGTGTGTGTGTTTATGTACATACTATGTTAGGGCATAGAATAATGAATAATAATACTATGTATAGAACATGATACATGTCATATAGGTACATACACATTATACAGTTGAAGTCCATATAAACCGACTTGGAAAATGTTGTTAGGTAGGTATATTGAAAATTTCCCTGCTCATGTATAAACTACTTAGTAAATTAGATAATATTGGGCAACCTGTGATAAATTAATATTTCCTTCTGTTTTTAAATCTCAGTGGTAAATGAATACAAGTTGTCAGTAGGTATTTGAGGCAATCTTAGAGTTATTTAATTGCAATACTTCCATATAGCATCACGCCCGTGACTCCGAGCGGGTGGGTTGAGGTGTATGTACCATAGAAACAGGATACCTATCAATTTGAAACTTATGTGTATGTCAGAAATCTCAATTTAGGTTTAAATTGTATCTAATAATGAGAATATGAAATGAATAAGGGTTTTTTTTGAGCAGATTACATTATCAATTCCAGATTTAAACAAAACACCATGGAGGAGGTGATGTTAAGAAGGCTAAAAATAATATGTGGCGAAATAGAGAAAATAAATAAGCAAGCCAACAACATATTGGTCTCAGTCTCTCTTCTGGAGTCTATGTCAACACAAGAAGTTGAAATCATTGTTCAGAAATTAGAAACCGTCATAAGGAGATTCTGCGATGAATTGAATAATTATTTTAGAATAGCTCAGGAGCCTGCGGCTGATGATATTTCAAGTATGAGCATTATTCAACTTGGCGCAGAAGAAAATTTAGCTGAGTTAAGAATAAAATTAAACAATAAGAAAGCTAATATGTCTACAAGGGCGAAAAGCACGACGTTTGTCTCTGGGAAATTACCAAAGTTATGTCTAGCGGAGTTTGATGGCAATATATTAAATTGGCATCAATTTTGGGACCAATTTAACTCTAACATACATTCAAGAAATCTGTCGGACGTCGATAAGCTGTTATATTTAAAGGCATCTTTGAATGGCGAAGCGCAGAAGGCACTTGATGGTCTGGAAACCACAAATAAAAATTACCAGATAGCTGTAACGGCGTTGAAAGAAAGATATGGTAAACATAACTTACTAATAGATTCACATTATGCAGCATTATATAAGATTAAAGGCGCCGAGAATAACAATGAAGACTGTAGGAAGGTTTTGAATGAGGTTGAACAACACCTAAGAGTTTTATCTTCTCTAGGAGAAAACATTAACCACAATCATCTTCGCTTCATGATTATGGAGAAATTTCCGGAAAACATTATATACGAGTTAAGGTCAAAAACTAATGCTGATTCTATTAGCGACATTAGAAAGGAACTGGAGAACATAATATCTGCCAAGGAGGATGCTTGTCGCATTACAAGGGAGAGTAACAAAGATAAACATATAGCATATACGGTTGAAACACTTCACGTAAGTAACGAACCTGTAAATGAGAGAAGCTTACCTTTTAAAGAAGACCACGGGAAATTCAGATTTGAGAGAGACTCGAGAAATCTGCAGAAGAGAAATCGTAGTCCCGTTCATATTTATGAAGAGAAAAGAACAAAATTCATGTGTATATTTTGTAACGAAAATCACTATAATGATCAATGCACTAAATTTAAAACAATTGCACAACGGAAAGAGAAATTAGGAAATCGCTGTTATGGGTGCCTAAGGAGTGGACATAGCCTCAGAACATGTAGGAGACAGCGCAAGTGTCAATATTGTGGACAAGTCGGCTGCCACGATAGAGCCTTGTGTCCCAAAAGAGACTACTGATTTCGGGTTTCATGACCTTGAAAACAATATCCTAAAATTTTAGATTAGCATATACTTTACCTTGATACCTTAATTTTGTTAAAACATACTGCAGATATTTCAGCATAGTATTCAACCTCGTTATTGAAATAAAATAATTGAAGAAGCCTTAAAGATGTATAGAGAAGCAAAAACACTTTCATGGATATGTTTAAAAACTTAGGAGAATAGGAAGCAATTTAGAAGATTTCAGATAGAATTCACCTGATGCAACTACTTAAAGATAAAAATTATAATATTTTAGAACTTACTTGGGCATTAGACGAATATAAACTCGAACTGACACTTCAAAATAATAACCGGCTAGCGAACACCAAGACAGACAAATGGTTAACAGAACTGATATTCTTATTAGATACTCCGAATTCAACTTTTCTCTTCTAGCGCGGGACGGTCTTGCGAAGGAACCGACTCCTAAAATTCAAATGAAGACGATGTCTAAAGTGAACTGGGCATATGAAACGCTATCCCATATTTTTATCAATAATCTGATTATGGCCATACACGAGGAAACTGTCACGTCAACCACACCGTGTATAATACGTACATACATAATCTTACGCCCACAATCCCTGATGGGGTGGGCAGAGAACTTGCAGTCACTGGTGAAACAAGTATTATTCGAGTATTATCCGTCGTTCATGAATATTCGTCAAAATTACTGGACTCCTCAAGGGAAGTGTCACGTGCAAAGGATACTCTTTCACCAACACCGGCACTGCCACCAGAGAAAGTGTATTATTGAGCACCATTTACATTTACCGGTTTGGGCTATGAATTCTGCGCAAGCTAAACATGACATAAACGACGGATTTGTTACCTTGCTTTGCAGTGCGAGCTATTCATTTAAGATTCATCTGCCGAAAGGGATCAGTTTACTTTAACCTGAGGCACTCCGACTTGTGACATCAGACTACACTGGAGGCACATTATATCATACTGAAATAGAAAATTTGTGTGGTTCACCATTATTGGAAATTGGTACTCCATAGTCACATGAGGTCATCGCTGAGCCTAGACATTTAAGTGATAGTTCTTTAATAGAGACTGAGACTTTCATCGAGGTAACTAGCCCTAGTTAAAGACATGATGCTGCCACTAGAGCCCTGGAAAGGATCATGAAGTGGATGTGTAATCTTTAAACCCTACTAAATTAATCGCCTTGCCGTTGGGTGTGTCGCGACGTTGGTCGCGAAGTGTACATAGTGTCAAAATTACTAATGGCAACATGAAGCAGAAATATTCCCGCCAACGTTGTTCCCAAGATTTGTCTATGGTGAGTTATAACTTGTCAGCTTTTGAATACTCACTTAGTAAAAGGAGAATATAAATCACTATGTTAACTTAATGGTTGTAAGAAAAGTGTTCTGAAATTATGTGGTGGGACTTCAAAGGATTTCATCCATTGAAGCTAAGTATCTAGACTAAGTATCTCGCTATGAATGTACTGTTTATATAATACTCTTATTTATCTAGCTATTTCAAAAGTAATCCAAAGTTTACTAAATACATACCGCGTTGAGAACATCATACCGAGAGTCAAGGAATCGACACTTCATCTTTGGTTCACATTAATGAGATATAGAGCGTCTGCCCCTAGCGAGCAGGTACGCTAAGGCACCTGCCCTTGTGTGTAGGTTGAGCCAATTAATATGCGAATAAAGCGTCTGCCCTGGTGAGCAGATATGTTAAGGCACCTGCCCATGTGTGTAGGTTGTACCTATTAATATGAGAATACAGCGTCTGCCCTGTTGAGCAGGTACGCTAAGACACCTGCCCATGCGTGTAGGTTGATCCAACTAATATGAGAACAGAGCGTCTACCCCTGGTGAGTAGATATGCTAAGGACCCTGCGCAGGTGTGTAAAGTTGAGCTGACTAATATGAGAACAGAGCGTCTACCCCTGGTGAGTAGATATGCTAAGGCCCCTGCCCATGTGTGTAAGGTTGAGCCGACTAATATGAGAACAGAGCGTCTACCCCTGGTGAGTAGATATGCTAAGGCGCCTGCCCAAGTGTGTAAGGTTGAGCCGACTAATATGAGAACAGAGCGTCTACCCCTGGTGAGTAGATATGCTAAGGCGCCTGCCCAAGTGTGTAAGGTTGAGCCGACTAATATGAGAACAGAGCGTCTACCCCTGGTGAGTAGATATGCTAAGGCGCCTGCCCAGGTGTGTAAGGTTGAGCCGACTAATATGAGAACAGAGCGTCTGCCCTGGTGAGCAGATATGCTAAGGCCTGCCCATGTGTGTAGGTAAGCCAATAAGTAAGAGATATAAAGCATCTGCCCTGGTGAGCATGTTATGCATAAATGATAATTTCTAAACTGGCTAGAATCCTTTGTTTATGTCTCGTTATAACTGCTAAAGTTTCAACTAATACTCTTAGGTCCAATTAGCCAAATGTGATCACATTCCCTAAACTAATAGGCTTGACATTATATTATATTTACTATCTTATATCAAACTTATTATATAATGTTATATATCTAGGTATAATCATATATATCTCAATGTGTCATGACATAATGGTAGTCCTTATAATTATGTATTATAATTGTAATATGATATTAAATATGTTGACAACATTGATGGGCTTTGAAAGGCTTGAAGCCCTTTTTGTGCCCGAGTCACCGAGAGTGTCGGTGTCATCGGGCATTCTATTTAACCCTACAGGAGGTGAATCGGTGGACGTGTCTCCGACCAAGTATCAATGTGAAGCAGATATAGTCTCAGAATACTAATCTCAGTGGGAAACTATAGGTCAGTTATAATTTGATATATTTTTTAATTCGATCAATATCGCTATGTTCTGGCGTAGCGACAGTATGCCCGTTAAGCTCAAAGGCTTAGTGTACAAGAGCATGATCAGGCCAGTCTTGACGTTTGGTAGTGAAACGTGGGCAGTAACGCAGCGCCAAGTCCAGACCATTCAAGTCGCTGAGATGAAAATGCTTAGGTGGATGTGCGGAGTGACGATGCTCGACAAAATCCGTAACGAATACGTGCGCGGCAGTCTCGGCGTACGCGACATCTCCGAAAAGCTACAAGAGAGCAGGCTCCGTTGGTTTGGGCACGTAAAAAGAAGACCTCCAGATTATGTGGGTAACGTTACAGCCAATCTAAACATACCAGGGCTTAGACCAAGAGGACGGCCAAAAACAAGATGGGCGGATGTGGTCAAAAAGGACCTGTGTATGTGCAATGTCTCCGAGAACGACACGTCCGATAGAGCGAAGTGGAAGAGAAGTACGAAGAAGGCAGACCCCACCATCAGATGGGAATAATAAATGCCAAGGAGAGAGAGAGAGAGGATTGTTTTCTGGATCTCATGTACTCAGAGTAAATTCTTGCAGAAATTGATGTCAGACTTTTTCGTGACAATCACACGCCTTCTTCATCTAGGGCGTCGAGGGGTGGAGTAAATGGGTGCATCTGAAATAAGAAACAAAATAAAAATAAGTAATAACCTCGCAACAGCTCTAAACATCCTACTACGCCACACCCATACCTAGTCCATTCTGTCGAGGGAATTTTTTTTTTGTATTCTATCTGTAGATAAATATGAAAAGTAAAACAATATCAAAATAATTGCCTGTAACTGGATATTTGTGTATATCATACATATTAATCATTGATTCAGTGCAAAATATACCACTTTCGACTCTTGTACGTTTCTCTGGAACTTCAACTTTGCTGTAGGAATGGTCTTCATGCAGTCTCCTCTTGCAAAAATTGTGCTCATGAGAGACATTTTTTGAAAAGTAATAAATGTTTCAGTGAGTTGCATTCTCAGACTTCTGCCACTGTTTTTTTCACTACCAACTGTCCCAAGACCAACTTATCTGAGCAGAACAAGAAACAGTAATAATAAATAATGTGATACATTATTTTAAATAACTCTGAGGGTACTTACTGGTTGCATCGGCGTCGTGGTCTAAGCCTTGGGGCATATCAGTAGTGATATCATCAGCACTAAATAATGTTGGATAGGCGTCGGCGTGCAATATACAATATACCTATTAAGTTAAGCATTTTCACATAATGCATCTGTGCCTCTGCCATTACATTATAAATAAATAAATTATTATTATTATTATGTTTTTTAATAATTATGTACCCTGAGCAATGCGAAAATAGGTAATTATCACGGAAAATCAGAACAGCGCCATCTATATTTTTATTGAGGAACGTAGCCAGGAAAGTCTTCTTTGGGCAACAAGGTCTTTGTCTTTGGGCTTTGGGTGTCTTTGGGCAAGGACCCATAGACATAGAATGCAAACCTCAGAACAATAACTAAAGCATAGAAGGAAGGCTAAAATAGCAACAGAACTCAATAATTCTGCTCTACTTTATCTTACGGAACCGGCGTAATGTTAGACAAAGACGCATATACAAAAATTGTTTCGTAATTTCGTAGGTTGTCACAAGTTTTTCATTGCCTAGTGTTGGGTTTCACTTTAGTATATGTCGATAAAATTAAATTTACTTACAATTAATGTCGATAAATTTTTTTACAAGATTTATTTTTGTAGGACGCAATTATCTTCTTCTTGATGAAAGGAGACTCTGTCTCTGATAGGTAAGTATCTAACCATTTTTGGATTATATTGTCTGGTTTATATTAGTTTGGAGCTGCAGCTCACATTCAGGAAGGAAATAAAATAGCTAACTGTTATCGTTTCATCGGTAAGTTTTTGTAATATTCGAATTTATTTATGATGTCATCCGCCGTGCACTGGTGTTGATCGACGTGCCGTGCAAATTGGAACCGCCGGGTCTAACCCGCACAGACGGTAAAAGGCCCGATGGGCTCACGCTCATACCCTAGGAGAGGGGGCGTGCTTTATTGTGGGACGCGATCTGCGCTTGCAGGGCCGGCTGCCGAGTGGGCCGCTACCCAAAAACTGGCGAAATATGGGAATTTAACACGGACCCACAATTTTGTCCCTTTTGCCGTCGAGACTTCGGGTGTGTGGTGCTCGGCCGTAATTACCATTTCATCTGTCTGATCTATAATGTTCAATGTAGGAATAGCATCGTCTCGAAGACGTCTCCACTTCGAATTAGGAACACACATAAATGAATCCGCAGTAAAATGTTTCGAGCAAATACGGCTGTACTTATTTGGAATAAAAAGAAAGAAAGTGCATTTCTTCGAGGCAATGACGTCATAAATCGTCTGAAACAGACGTATAAGGCCAATGTATGTATGTATTTGGAATCCAATTTCGTCTATTAATGCGAATTATCCATTCTTTCTCTTTGTTATCGTCTACAGGAAATCTAAAAATTAAAAGTATCGATAATTTTAGTACATCACTATGGACAATCAACATAACCTCAAATCAATTCCGTATTCATCGATGAAACGTATAATATAATGGATATCTCAAATATTTTATGCTACAAATCTATTCAGCAAAACATATTACTTTCCTAAAATTGTTCAGCAGTTCACATTTCACTAGAAAATTACAAAAAACTTACCGATGAAACGACAGAAGTTGTTGGCTATTTTCTTTTCTTCCTGAATGTGAGCTGCAGCCCCATACCACACAATACATAATGTCACAGAGTCGAGACACTCAATTATTTGATATAAATAAAAGTTTCTTTCCATTTATTTGGAAAAATATTGTTAAATTATCACTTAAAACAATCTGAACACAAGACACTCGTAAACAAAGTTCACGCGACCGTGTCAAATAGTTCGGTAAATATAAGTAAAATCTTCTTATGTATGTTACTATGTATTTGGCAGAGTTAAAATGAGTCCAATAGGTCCAAATGACATTTCATGTTGTGACAACCTCGGAAAAAATGAAGCAAAGAGCGAATCATTTGTCCTTTTCTCACTCATAGTTTGTGTCGTAAGCTAGAAGAGAGCCGGTTTATAGTTTCTGAATTCTTATTTTAGCCTTCCTTCTATGCTTTAGTTATTGTTTTTTTTTTTTGGTTTGGTTTTCCCCGAAGGGTAAGGCAAAGGGAACTATGCCCATACAGCCATGTCTGACGTATTTTTTTTCTTGATGATTAATGAAATGATGAAAGGTGATGATGATGAAACCTAAGCCCCCACCCTCGGAGTAGACTCCTACTCCGAACCCCAAACGAATTAACTCAAAAGTCCGCATAAACTTTTGAGTTATGAAGCGGCTTCCTGACACGAAGCGAAAATAGGCAGATACACTTTGTTTATTGAATACTCCAATATAATAACACTCGCGAATGTCTTCCGACTAACTTAATGCGATCATTAACCACAAAACACCACTTCGTATTAATTATTTAGATTATTCAATGAAGAAAGCAACTGTCCCGTTCCCGCCTCCCGCCAAAAAGCCTTTAGTTATTGTTCTGAGATGCAAACAAGGTCTTTGGAATGCAAGGACGAGGCAAGGACCAAGGAAAGCAGGGCTGCCAGATGTACGATTTAAATCGTACTCGTACGATTTTTTGGCATTTCTACTCATGTACGATCGCAAGACTACGATGGCAACATTTCGTAATAAAACAAATGTGTTACTCCGGCAGCTTTGATTTTTTTCAACGTTGCAGGTATTTTTTAATCACAAGTGCAGAAGAAATTAAAAAAGATACGATTTAGATGGCGCCATTCTATCGGAACTGGACTGTCTTGAAACTACCAATGCTGTTTCCAGTAATTACATTAAAAAGTACCGACGCGACGTTACTGCCACTCATGATACTGGTTCCAAGAATAATAATATAAAAGTACTCTGTGGAATAATAAAACCCGAGGACATGCAAGTGATGCAGGCGATAGATGACGAATAGCGCAGTTTTCCGAATAAAAAAAGAAAAAAAGAAAATTAACCTCAGAAAATTAGTATAAGTCTAATAAACAGTTTAATTGCATTATTTTTCTGATTCTTAACGAATTATTCTCATTTTTCATAAAAACTTTGAACTTTTAAGTTGTACTATCTTTTCATTTCAAAATTTCCTTGGAATACGATTTTTTTGTAGTTGACGTACGATCATGCCTTTTTTTCATCTGGCAGCCCTGAAGGAAAGTCAAGTGTCGAATAGTGCGCTTATTTGGCGCGCGATTAACATCATTAGATAGGGGGCGCGCTTATTTTTCTCGCAGTATTAGGTAAAATATTTTGACACATATGACTGTGGTCATGTTTCTAAACGTCCTCTATGTATTGAGAAAGAGCAAAGCGAGATCGTGAAAGTTTTTATTTATCTATTTTCTTATTTTAAAAACAATTATCAGTGCTTTTTACAGGTGAAACCAAGTTTTGTAACTTGACTTGTTGTTACTGCGTCAAAAGTATTATTAATCAACCTAGAAACAAACTTTTGTGCGTGTTAAGATTTAGTGTAAGTATGATCAACAATTTATTGAGGTTGATGTTCATAGTTTCTGGATTGTGTGTATAGGTTTCTGTTCATTGATGTCCTGAAGAGACCGCGCCCTGTGTTGCGAGACGTTTGACCGTGCTTGGTCTGCGTGGTTATCACTCGCTTATCGTTATCTGTAGTACAGCGCGGCCACAGCCCAGCTGTACTCTCATCGCCATCAGCGGCCACTGGCGCCCCACTGAAGGCTTGTGTCAATATTTTCAAGTAAATAGCACCACATGTAGCATTGACTTATAAAAGTGTTGTACCTAGTCACAACACAGTGTGGTAATATGGGTCAGTCTGCATTTTTGGTGGTGGCGGTTATGACTTGATGATATAGACAATAACTAACTACATCTCTGTGTTACAACTATATTATGGAACTTGATTATAAAAATATAAGTACATGTTCAATGTTTGTAGAACTTATTCAGTATACATTGTTTGTGGTTTATGCTGTTATTGTCATAATTAAAACACATCATACCGGGTTCTTACCACATTAATCAGGGATATGAGACTCCCGATATTTCAACACTGTTGCAAGTGCCATGATCCTGGGACGACTTACTAAGTAATTATAATTTGATATGTTTTGATACGAGTCAATCAAGAAAATGGCACTGGTCAGCAGACTACAAATATGCTATGGGAAAACATTCCTCAAGAATAGCTTAGGATTAAAAATCAAAAATTATTAAAGAGGCCAATAGCTATAGGCAATACCTACTAGGATTTCTTTTTCAATTCTTTTTAATACAGATACATTATTTAAAAATATTTTTATTTAAACTGAAACCTGCACCAAAGCAGTGTGATAAATATGCTCCATATCCTCTCCGGTTGATTGATTGACTAAGATGACAGCCCACCCAATCTGTTGCTAAGATAAGGTCACAGCCAGCCTACTTAGGTAATTTGACTCCTTACCAGTACACCATGTAGTTTGAAAAACACGCATTGGCTTAAATCACACATTTGCTAGCTACAGTACCTACATATGTATAGTCTTAAATACAAATACTAGAATTTGGGTAGAATTTAATTGTCATTATCAACTTGGATTAGTCAGTCACATGATGTACAGGAAAAACTTCATATGAAAGAGGAAACAAATTAAAATTGGGTGCATTTATTTTTGAGGAAAATCACAAATCAGAAATATTTAATTACTTGTTAAAACACATAACATAAGCTCACAACTATATCTCAATTTGGTTTTTAAGGGAAAAAAAGTTATGCCATGTATTGTATAAACTAAGCAAAGGCTAGAGCAACACGGACCTCTGCGGACCGGAGCGGAGGGGAGTAGCCATGGCGTTAGTTGCCAATACAACATTTTCTGCCACTTTTCACGGGGCGGGAAGGTGTGAGACGTCACATTGTGGTTGTACCAATTGTCTATAAAAGAACTATCGATAAATTCAACAATTCTTTCAGAGAAATCAGGTTTAAAATATGATAATAAAGATAGTTATAAAATTGGCAAAAATGGAGTGGAGGAAATATTATTGATTAAATGACAGGTAACATTGAGGAAGTAATTGTAATTGGCATACATAATCCAACAAAAAATAGGGACCACAAATTTTGACTTTGCATGAAACGAGCTTGTAACTAGTGTTCGATGAAAATGACAACTATGATCTCCATGATAACTACAAAACAATCGCTTATAGTCGCTTGACTAATTCGCATAATGTATGAAGCATGTTGATCAACAAATCCATTAACAACAGGACGGTTATAAATTATATTTTTAAGTTTTACGAGAATTAAATGGTAATAAAATAATGTGATATAACATTACTAAAATATGGACCCAACGAGTAGCCAGATCCCTTTTAGCAACATAATATTGAACAATTAGGCATTTTTCAAGGGCGTCATATCAGCTACAAATCTAGATTCAGTCTAGGTTCGCAGAGGGCAAGGCCCGCGTATGGCTACTCCCCCCGTGTTGCTCTTTGGGATATACTTTTTTAAATTGTAAGAAAAATAACAACCAAATATACAAAATAATACCTTCAAAAATACCTTACTAATTGGAGTAGTCAAAGGTCATCCATCCATCGCAAAATGAACTAAGTAACCTGCGCGTCATTGAGTTTTCTGTTACCTGTTAAAGGCATTAAAATTTTCATCAGCCATATTATAGTATTATTTTCATGAATTGATTTTATTTGATCGAGGGGAAGACTGTGCCCAGCAGTGGGAAAAATATATAATATGGGCTATTTATTATAGCGAAGTTCCGTAATAATAATTTTGTTAGAAATATTATAATTAATTATTATTGTGTATAATAATTTTTAAGTATTGCTACTACTCTATTTCAGTATTCTTAGCAGTGAAGTATTGTTTCAGAATGTCAATTTATAAAAACTAATATTGTGAATGTTGGAAAACTGGCAATACAGCTTATAATTAGCCCTGATCTGACATAGTTAACAGAATGCAGGCAGGATAGCCGTTCAAAGTTTTTGACAACATAGCGCATAGTACCCTCAGTCTTTATGGCTTTAGCATGTACGCCAGGCTGGCGTATTTTATGAATAATGTCCGGTGTGGTGTCGCCAGGCGGGCGGGGCGGGGGCAGGGCGCGGGGCGGTGATGGTGGCATGGCGTCGCGGCGCGTGACGCGCAAGTGGGAGGTGTTCGCGGGCCGGAACCGGTTCTGGTGCGACGGGCGCCTCATGACGGCGCCGCACCCGGGCGTGTTCCTGCTGACGCTGGCGCTGGTGTGCGGCACGACGGCGCTGCACTTCGCGTTCGACTGCCCGTTCCTGGCGACGCGCGTGTCGCCGCTGCTGCCGGCGCTGGGCGCGGCGCTGTTCGTGCTGACGCTGGCGGCGCTGCTGCGCACGGCGCTGTCGGACCCGGGCATCATCCCGCGGGCCGCGCCGGCCGAGGCGGCGGCGCTGGGCCCGCCCGACGCCGCGCGCCCGCCGCCGCGCGCCCGCGAGGTGCTGGTGCGCGGCCGCCTCGTCAAGCTCAAGTACTGCTTCACCTGCAAGATGTTCCGCCCGCCGCGCGCCTCGCACTGCTCGCTGTGCGACAACTGCGTCGACCGCTTCGACCACCACTGCCCCTGGGTCGGCAACTGCGTCGGCAAGCGCAACTACCGCTACTTCTACACGTTCGTCGTGTCGCTCTCCTTCCTCGCCGTGTTCGTGTTCGCGTGCGCCGTGACGCACCTGGCGCTGCTGGCTCGCGGGCCCGGCGGGGGCGGGGCCGGGGCCGGGGGCGGGGGCGCGGGGCTGGCGGCCGCGCTGCGGGCGTCGCCCGCGTCCGCCGTGGTGGCGGCCGTGTGCTTCCTGTCCGTGTGGTCCGTGCTGGGGCTCGCCGGCTTCCACACCTACCTCGCCTCCACCGACCAGACGACGAACGAGGACGTGAGTGCCGCCCCGCCTACGGCTGCCGCCGGCCGGCCCGCGCTGACCGCTCGTGTCTGTTGCAGATCAAGGGCTCGTTCTCGACGCGGCGCGGCGTGGCCAACCCCAACCCCTACTCGCGCGGCAACGCCTGCGCCAACTGCTGGCACGTGCTCTGCGGGCCGCTGGCGCCCTCGCTCATCGACCGGTGAGTGCCCTAAACTTGAGCACTTGAGCTTAAGTTTAGTTACCTATCTTTGTTCAGATGACACGGGTACTACTAGCTGTTAAATCGATTCAATTCATTTCTTTACGAATAACCAATCCCAACAAAAACATTTTCATGCAAAATGTGCCAAGACGAGATCATATCGATCACAATATAAAAAAGTTATCAGATCTCAAGTAGAGCCAAACTTCTAGCTCTACACGGGCTAACTATATACAAACCCAATGTTTACAAAATCTACACATTAGGTAAAATACGGGGCTTGTCCGTTTCGGTCCTACAAGAACTGTAATAAATAACAGAACGGCATGAACAGTCAATAAAGTTGCCCATGGTGAAAAAGAATAACGTAAAATAAAGGTAGAGAAACGGCCAAGCCCCATATTTTACCTAACATGTAGAATTTGTAAACATTGAGTTTGTATATAGATAGCCCGTGTAGAGTTAGAAGCTTGGCTTTTCGATTTCACTTCTTTTTGATAGATACTTAGGCACAGCAACCGCGCCGCGTGCGGTACCGCGATACATATAGAGGGTTGACATTGGTCAATACCGCCTGTTGAGGTGGCGGGTACGCTATGCAGATAAACGTCTCTGTCAATGAGTGAGATATAGGGGTTGTCGGTTTACCTACGTTAAGATATTTATAGTAGATTTATAAACTAGTTTAGACGTGTGACGTATATGCTCACGTACATGTGTGTTGATCGACTTTGCCATAGACTGGCGATCAGTACACGACGATGATTATTTACTATGATTCAAACGTTGTGTCGAGCAACTTGGTATTGCAATGTTGTTGTCGTAGGCGCGGCGTGTTCACGGTGGACGTGAGGGACGAGCTGCCGCCGCGCCTGGCGGCCGCGCTGGCGGGGCCGGCCTCCGCCCCGTCGGCCTCCGCCCCCGCGCCGCCGCCGCCGCCCAACGGGGATTGCTTCAAAGACGGTGACTTCTTATTCTTGTCTTTTAATTTTTTCTAGTTATTTTCCTTTTGATCGCTGATAACGGTTACCCGGTCACGAACAAAAATTTTTGATTTTAATATCAAATTGCAAAATGCAAAAAATATATATTGAAATCAGAATTATTTCACCGTGGGCCTCTTTACCTTCTTCGTTCGTCCGACTCGTTGTGTAGCCGGAGGATCGTCGATCGAAGTTTACGCGTCGACTAATCGACGTCGACACTCTATCGTCGCAGGTACCCTCGGCGGCAGCTACACGAACCTCTTCGACAACGAGGGCTCGCGACACGCGTACATGAACCACAGCCTGGACCTCGACCCGATGCCGCTGCAGGGTGAGTGTCTCGGCCGTCGCCCCGTGGGCCGCCGGCGCCGGCCCACCCGGCTGACGGAGGTCGTCTGTTACAGAGGTGTGCATCGGCGTAGGCGGGCTGGCCCCGCGCGAGGGCCGCGGGGGGCCCGAGGGGGGCGCGGGGGCGGCGCCGGCGCTGAGCGCGTCGCGCCTGCGGCTGCTGCACGACACCACCATGATCGACGCGGCGCTGGACCTGGACGAGCCCGAGCCGCCGCCGCACCTGGCGCCGCCCGGCGCGCCGGCGCCGCCCGGCCCGGCGCCCGGCCCGGCGCCGCTCTGACGCCGGCCGCGACGCTGCGCTAGCGCCGCGCTAGCCCCGCCGTCGCCGCCGCCGTCGCCGCGCATCAGCCGTGCGCCGCTCATCTTCACATCACTGTAAATAAAATTATATTGTAATAGATATAAATAAATAATTATATATTAAAAATATTATTATTTAAAAACAATGTTTAATTTCTACACGTTAATCACTCCCTTCTCGAACTACAGAGAAATAAATATTATACACTTATCGACTGCGAATCTATTATAATTGGAAAAAACTGTCAAAAGCTAACAAGTAGTAGTTTGCTTACAGTTTAGTCGAGATAGTAACTGTATAATTTTATGAGTAAGTTTTTGCAAAACTAAAACCCCGAATAGTAGTACGGTCAAAGAGCAACACGGGGGGGAGTAGCCATACGCAGGCGTTCCCCTCTGCGAACCTATATGTCCCCAGGACAGATATTTTATAGAAACTAGTTGCAGTCGGTCTGCGCGCTAGACTGAATCTAGATGCGTAGCTGATACGACACGCCCTTGAAATATGCGTAATTGTTTGATATTTTGTTGCTAAAAGAGATCTGACTAGTCAAATTTACATAAAAGATGGCGTTGGCTCCATCTTCTTGATTCCCGTGAACGAATTTTGGAATTTATCGATAGTTACTTTATCGACAATCGGTTCAACCACAATGTGACGTCCCACACCTTTCCGCCCCGCAAAAAGTGCCAGACAATATTGTATTCATAACTAGCGCCATGGCTACTCTCCTCCGGTCCGCGGAGGTTCGTATTGCTCTATGAGTACGGTAACTTGAATTCGCCGTTTACGGCACTCTATTTTAAACCGACTATGTTAATTCTATAAAAACTAGTTCGGTCACGTGGGCCACCAGTCCATCAGCTGATCCCGCGCTATACTCGCGCTGCTCTTTGACATCGTCTTATCCTCGCAAATTCGGACTACCTATTATTTTTTCACCGTTACAACTAACTGATACAGTAACGAAAACTTTGAGGGATGATTCAAACCTCTAACTCTTTTTAAATCGGGCACAAAATCAGACCCCACGAATTATAGACCGGTTTCTATTCTACCAGTACTTAGTAAAATTTTCGAGAAAATTATTCTCGACCAACTGCTATGTCATTTTAATTTAAATAACTTACTCCACAGCCAGCAGTTTGGTTTTACTAAGGGTCGGTCTACAACAGACGCGAGTGTGACATTTGTTCGACACATTTTCGATGCTTGGGAGAAGTCGCAGAATGCCGTAGGAGTATTCTGTGACTTGTCTAAGCGTTCGACTGCGTGGATCACGAGACCTTGCTTTTGAAATTGAGGCACTATGGACTAAATAATGGAGCTCTCAGTTTGTTAAATTCATATCTAGGTGGTAGGATACAAAAGGTACAAATCAATAGTACGACTTCTTCGGGCTCTCATGTTCAAATGGGAGTTCCTCAAGGATCCATTTTGGGTCCGTTTCTTTTTTTAGTGTACATAAATGATTTACCTTATGTAGTACAGAACCAAGCTGACATTGTGCTGTTCGCGGATGACACTTCTCTTATATTTAAAATCGACAGAAAGTTAGAGGAATTTGACGAAGCAAACAGCGCTGTGTTGCAGGTTCTAAGTTGGTTTTCAGTAGGTAAATAACCTAGTTCTAAATGCTAAGAAAACGAAGTGTATTAAATTTGTTCTACCAAACGTAAAGAAAGTAAATAATAACATTAAAATTAACGACGAGAAACTAGATTTTGTTGAACACACAGTTTTCTTAGGAATTACTGTAGATTCAAAACTTCAATGGGGCCCACATATTGTATCACTAGCGGGCAAGCTAAGTTCAGCAGCATATGCCGTCAGAAGGATCCGACAACTCACAGATGTACCCACTGCTAGACTTGTCTACTTCAGCTACTTCCACAGCATAATGTCTTACGGTATTTTGCTGTGGGGTCGAGCCGCTGATGTAGAAACTATTTTCATCATTCAAAAAAGAGCAGTTCGCGCTATTTATAAGCTGCGTTGTCGGGACTCTTTGAGGGAGCTGTTTAAAGAAATAAATATACTGACCGTAAAATTGTAAATAACGTTAGATTATAATCTATCGATTTGAATCTCGCGAGATTGTGAACTGTCGAATAATTATGAATCGTATCATATTGCTTACAATTTAACGTATTATTTTTCGGTAGATTATAATTTATCGACGTGAAACCATCAAATTGTGATACGAAACGCACCTCGCGTGCTATACCATAGAGTTACAAAACTATTAGAGTGAGCATAATGTTAATTTGGGATTCTCTTAAAATGCATAAATGTTTTTGTCATAATTTTAATTATCATAATCCTTTTTGCATAACGTTTTTTAGCATAATAGTTTTACTTTCCCATAATAACATCTAGGAATACTGGTTTGTTAGGTATAACTTATTTTTGGGATTAATAAATAGATATCCATAATTCTTTTTTAGAATAATAGTGTTTTGTCATAATTTTTACAAGGCATAACAGTAGGTTAGGGTGCGGCGGGGGTGGCCCTTGGGCCACCCCTATGCCGCCAGCATGTTTATCTTACACACGAAAAGTATACTGAATGATACGTTTCAGATTTTTTAATTTTGATACATTTTTTCTTACCATGTGATGTCAGAATTATTGATTACTTACTAAATAATTAATAAATACGTACTTGATTTCACAATCTTGAAGAGCATTTATTTTATTTGACTGACACCTGTGTTTTATTCCTAACTCTATGGACACAGAACGGTCTACTGTAAGGCCGACCAATCAGGGACAGCCGTCGGACAGTTGACAATTTGACAATTGTAAGATTGTGATTTAACAGTTTTACTTCGATAGATTATAATCTGATCTGACGAATAATAATACGTTAAATTGTAAGCAGTATATTACGTTTCACAATTTTTCGACAGTTCACAATCTCGCGATAGATTATAATCTAACGTTATTTACAATTTTACGGTGACATATATATGAAAACATTATGTATGTACGTAAAAACTTATCTCTCCTTCCGAGAAACTGTGAAAGGCATACTTACAATACAAGAAATAAACATAAAATTGCTATTCAAAATTCTAGATTAAGTAAATTAAATTCATCTTTTTTGGGGTTATGTATACGTTTTTACAATAAAATACCAGATAATATTTTAAATTTGTCAGAAAATAAATTTAAAGCTCACGTGAAGCTTACTTTATGTAAAAAAGCTTATTATAAGATTAATGACTAAGTAAATGATAAAAATGTCTGGTATTGAATGTGTTCCTCTAGTTATTAAATAACTTGTAATGTATATCCTCATTGGTTTTTAAAAGATGTGTTGCTGTTGCAGTTTCTTGTCATTTCTTCTCCTCAGCCATAACACCTTGCGAAATGACGTACCTAAATTCAAAAATGTTACATTGACCTTCAACAAGTTTATCCATGATAATTACGTTGAATAAATGATTCTGATTTCTGAACCATGATTCTGAGTTGATATCAATTGAAATTTCCTACCGGTTTTTTTAAATTATTTTCCTTTCCATACTTTTGCGAGGGAAAATTACACTCGATTTCAACTCATAATCGCGGCCAAAATCATGCCTCAAAGTTTCGGTACGATGTCACTAACACCCTGTAGGTATTTATAAAAAAAATGATATTAAGTTATAAAATTTAATAATAAAAGTTAATAAGTTATAATTTACTTTCTCTTTTATTTATAATTATAAAAAAAATGACTAGGCATCCACAACAGGCTTCGTTAAAAAATTAAAAATGTTGATAAACCCACCACGGTAAAAATATCATCGAAAAAGAATAAAATAACTCAAAACCCCCGACTTAGCCCAATTATTATGTAACGAAATATTATAATAGACTTAAAAATACTTTCTAAAAAAGAGTTGATATCTCGAGACATCGGTAATAGATATACTTAAGTACCTAAACAATGAATTAATATGGATGTTTACAGTTTTTTCCTAACGTGTGTTTCTCGAAGATATACTTAAATGTAGCGATAATAATTTTACCATAATACATAACCGAGGAATATCCGTCGGGGGCTGCCTTTTCTATATGAAATTTCAACAAAAATTTAATCATACTTATAAGTGCATTTAATGTCGTCGTTAAACATCTACAATTCTTCAATAATTGTATTCACGTCACTAGAAAAACTTTTAGCTGGGTTAATGGCAGCCCCCGACGGATATTCCTCGTTATACGGAATCCCGCCGTTAGAATCGGTAAATTATGGTGGCAGATTATCCTTATTTTACAATCAGTGGTCATTGATCACTAGGGACCCTGTTATTCTTTCCTATATTCGAGGATATGAAATACCTTTCTCTAACCTAGTAGTGCAGGCGTAGGTACCCACCTAAACCTAAACAATATTCTAATTCCGAAAAGGTTCATTTTCGTAAAGCTGTAGATAGTCTGCTGTCTATAGGCGCTATATCGGAATGTATGCCGTGTAAAGATCAATACCTTTCTAGTATTTTTCTAATACCGAAGCCAGATGGTAAAATGCGTTTTATTTTAAATCTTAATAAACACATCAACACAAAACATTTTAAAATTGAAGATTTACGTACTGCCATAAAATTATTATCAAAATACTGTTTCATGGCAAAAACCGATTTAAAGGATGCCTATTTTTTAATTAAAAAAAAACCGACTTCAAACGCAAAACTAAAAAGCAATAAATAAATTTACTTCGCACAAAGTAATTAGTACGTATTTTCAATTAGTTAATTAATTTATAATTCTGAAGCCGGTGCCAAGGAAATGCTACAACGAAGTACCGATTTATATATTTTTCAATACTGATTGTTTTGTAATTTTTTGTTTGACATTGTTTTGTAATTGCTTTGATATAGGTATTAAACAATATTGTGTGTACATAGTAATTTGATATTGTAGTAGGGTTGTTGTAGCATTTACTTGGCACCGACTTCAGAATTATAAATTAATTAACTAATTGAAAATACGTACTAATTACTTTGTGCGAAGTAAATTTATTTATTGCTTTTTAGTTTTGCGTTTGAAGTCGGTTTTTTTTTTGTTAAAAATTTTATTTTATTTTACGATTTTAAGTGATGGTTAGACCGAGCAAGGATGCAGACAGACAGATTTTCTGATTTATATTCATATATAATAATATAATATATTATTAGTAGTGATCACAATTATTATTGATGAACATGTTTACACACACACACTCACACACGCGCTAACGCACCCGAGCACACGCGCACGTACACACGCACACACACACACACACACACGCGCGCGCGCGCGCACACACACGCACACACACACACACACACGCACACACACACACACACACACATGTGTATGTGTACATACACACATGTGGTTGTCAGTGGAAGCTGCTATCATACACACTCACGCATACATATAGATACAGTAGATTTCGCGTGGTTCGCTCGCTGCTAAAGCAGCTCGCGTGTCCTGTTTATTCGAAACTGTCCCTCTTCGTATGGCGGCCATCTTGTTTTTCCGCCATTTTGTTTTTTTTTCACCGGCGACAGAATTTGACCAAGATTTAAATGGGTGTCGTGGAAACAAACAAAATCCAGGTGCAATAGGTTTGCCAGACCGTAGAATGTCTCCCTGATTGGGAGCAGTTTTCAAAGATGACGTTCCGATCACACCCCTATACATCATTTTTACCCCCAAGACATTTTCTGGAAAAACAAAATTTTGTATGGCGGCCATCTTGTTTTTTCGCCATTTTGTATTTTTTTCACCGGCCATTAAATTCGACCAAGATTTAAATAGGTTTCGTGAAAGAAAAATTGGTTCAGGTGTGATAGTTTCGCCAGGCCGTAGGGTGTCACCCTGATGCGGAGCAGTTTTCGAAAATCGGGAAGTATTTCCATACTTAACATGACGATCCGATCACAACCCCGATATATATTTTATATCCCGAGACATTTTCTGAAAAAACAAAATTGTGTATGGCGGCCATCTTGTTTTTCCGCCATTTTGTTTTTTTTTACGCGCTATGGAATTTGACCAAGATTTAAATAAGTGCTCTGAAAGAAATATTGGTTCACGTGCGATAGTTTTGCCAGGCCGTAGAGTATCTCTCTGATGCGGAGCAGTTTTTGGTGACCAGAAAGTATTTCCGTACTCTACATGACGTTTTGAGTAAGCGCCCCATACATTATTTTTACCCAAACGGGCTTCTTCCAAAATCGACAAAATTTTGTATGGCGGCCATCTTTTTTTTTCCGCCATTTTGTTTTTTGCACCGGCGATTGAATTTGATCAAGATTTAAATACGTTTCGTGAAAGAAAAATTGCTCCAGGTTGTATAGTTTTGCCAGGCCATAGGGTATCTCCCTGATGCTGACCAGTTTTCGAAGGTCGGGAAGTTTTCCCGAAGCCTAAAGATCGATCCGATTAATATGACTTTACAAACGCACTAGTCGCTCCTACGATTTTTGAAAATTCCCCTCGATTTCTCTGGTCTTCCATCATCAGATCCTGACTTCCTTGACATGGGACCCCCTTGGGTATATCTCCTTTCAAACAAAAAAAGAATTATCAAAATCGGTTCATATACGACGAAGATATGCCCGAACAAACATAAAAAAAAAAAAAAAAAAAAAAAAAAAAAATATACGGTCGAATTGAGAACCTCCTCCTTTTTTGAAGTCGGTAAAAATACATCCAAACTCTAGAAAATTTCTAAGATTCGTATATGACAATACTTTTTACGAATTTAACGTTTTACCATTTGGCCTCAATACTGCACCTTATGTTTTCACAAAGGTTATGAAACCCGTAGTAGGTATTTTACGCTCTATGGGTCTTATGTCAACTATTTATTTGGATGATCTGCTCTTGATTGGTCAATCTTATGATGAATGTCTTTTGAATGTTCAACAATCTAAAACATTATTATCAAGTCTAGGCTTTATTATTAATGAAGACAAGAGCGACATGTACATAAGACATGTACTTATTTAGGCTATGTACTAGATTCACAAAATTTCCAGGTTAGTCTTCCTATTGAAAAAGTCAATCGCATCAAAGATGAAATTAGTAAAATGTCAAGGTTAAAACGGGTCAAGATACGAGACTTTGCACGATTCATAGGGCTATTAGTGTCAGCATGTCCCGCCATCGAATATGGTTGGCTTTATACTAAGCTATTCGAACGCGTAAAATATTTGAATCTATTAGATACTTAATAACAATTATGACAATTATATGTCTATTCCAGACACACTCGCACCTGATTTAGAATGGTGGTCTCGTACAATTGAACACTCAGTTTGTAAAATTAAAAACGATAATTACTGCCTGGAATTTTTCACAGACGCTTCAACAACGGGGTGGGAGGTAGCGTGCGGGAAGGAAACGGCTAGCGGTAGGTATGTGGAGTGACCAAGAGAAGGCACGCCATATTAACTACTTGGAAATATTGGCTGGATTTTTTGGCCTTAAGATTTTTGCAAAAAATCTACGTAGTTGTCAACTTTTGTTGCGTATTGACAACACTACTGCCATTTCCTATATAAACAGGATGGGTGGAATACAATTTCCCCACCTCACCAATGTTACAAAGGAATTATGGCAGTGGTGCGAACATCGCCAGTTGCACGTATTTGCCTCATACATACGGTCAGCAGATAAAGTTACTGCCGACGTCGAGTCCCGCCGCGTACATCCCGATATTGAGTGGGAACTATCTTCAAACGCCTTTCAAAGTATAGTCAAAAAATTTGGACCACCGGAGGTAGATTTGTTTGCCAGCCGTATTAACTTTAAGTGTCCAAAATATGTATCATGGCATCGAGACCCAGATTGCATACGCAATTAACGCATTTACGATATCGTGGGCGAACGATTACTTCTACGCGTTTCCCCCCTTCTCGGTTATACTTAAATCATTACGAAAAATCATATCAGATGGATCTGAAGGTATCATGGTTGTACCGCTTTGGCGAACACAACCGTGGTACCCTATTTTTAAGAAGTTACTCATTTCAGAGTTACTATTTTTCAAATCTAACGAATGTTTAATCATACCCCATCATTCCAGCCCGAGCAACATCCACACCACACTTACCCTGGCGGCAGGAATATTATCCGGACGGCGTGGCTAAGACGGAGCATTCCTCCCTCCGCAGTCGACGTAACGTTAGCTTCCCTCTCTAATAATACTTATAAACAATATGAAGTTTATCTGAAAATATGGTTCTGCTTCTGTGTAGAAAATAACATAGATATTTACGAAACATCTGTTCCAAATGTTATAGATGTAGGGATATGAAAGGAAAAGCTCCGAATTCGTTTCCGTCGTTTATTTTATTTTCTCCAAGTCCTCCGTAACCGTCCTTCCAATCGTCCTTCCTCCCTCGCCTCTCTCCTCTCTCTCGCACACTATCATCCTTCCCTTTCACTCACCTTACGTTCCGTTACACGCCAAATCCCACATTCGGCCATCCTGCTCTCATGCTTGTCCCCAAGCATGCCTCTAATATTTTTTATATAAATCAAAACATCTTAATCTAAACCAACCTTAACTGCTAAAAACTTCCTTATCTCTAAACATCGTGAAAACTCTTACATAACACAATCCTGACAGTTTACAATTAACTATGCTATAAGTACATCCTTTTCAACTTTAAATCTTTAAAAACATACTAGAAAAACCTCCACTACAAGTTAATGCCTAAGTTCTGAATGATATCACCATTTAATGACGAGGACACCATGACTGAAACATAAAAACATATTGAATAAAAAAAATAAAAAAATACCTCTGTGCTATCTAGGACAGAACTTCATAGCCCTCAAGAGTCTAAAGTCTCCTGGTCACCATATTGAGGCCACTTCTTCATCTGATCGGCCGAGCTCGATGTTCTGATTGGTCCCTCTAAAGAACTATCAAATTTTTCCACATCGTATCTGTCATTACGCTTACACTTGGTTACTTTGTATGGACCAAGGTACTTAGGTTTCAGTTTGAGCCCTGGGCCGAACTGAGTTCGCTTTACTAGTACTAGATCTCCTTCCTTATAGGTAGTACTCTCCTTCCTCTTCCTGTTGTATGTCTTTCTATTTTCCTCTTGCACTTTTAATATTTGTTCCCTTGCTTGTAGTCTAATATTCTCTCTATTTTCATTATATTGAAGTGTGTGTTCTTTCTCTAATAATTGTAAAATTTCCAGGTCTTCCTTGTTCCTCATCTTACTACCAATCAGCAGCTCAAATGGGGTAGTGTTAATGGTCCTTTGATATGTGCTATTTAAGGCTCTTTGCACCCTCCCAACATGCCGGTACCATAATCCTGGGCTTTCAACTGATAATTTGGTTAACACTGGTATTATTATTCGGTGTACGCGTTCCACCTGACCATTACCTCGTGGTACTCCAGTGGTTATTTTCACATGAAGTATATTTTCCTCCTCACAATAGTCCTCAAACTCTTTACTTGTAAAAGCTGTACCACGATCCGTTATCATCCTACGTGGGTTCCCAAAGATGTTCTGGTGCAATTGAAGCTTACTTATAGTTTCATGACTCGTCGTAGTCCTAACCGGAAATAACCACACAAACTTTGTAAATGCATCTATGATGGTTAATATGTAATTATACTGCTTCTTCGTTTCTGTGAGTGGTCCAATGTGATCCAAATGTAGTGTATCAAAGGGGATACTTTCTTTTTCAATTGGGTTAAGGAATCCCTCCTGTTTTCCTTCTTTCCTCATTGATAATAAACATGGCACACAAGATAGTATAAATTCTTCAATTTTATTATCTACATCGCGTATATAGTAATCTCTGCTTAACAATTCTTTCATTTTAAGTTTTCCAAAGTGACCATTGCTGTGCACTTTTCTTATAATTTCTTTCTCCATAGATCTGGGTATCACTAGCTGTTTCTGCATTCCTTTGTATAACACACCGTTGTCCAACGAATAATCCTCATAAGCACCTCCTTTAAGAATTTCCTTAATTGCCATTAAGCCATCGTCCTTGTCCTGAGCCAATCTAATGCCATCGTTCAAAGTTATTACTGCTACCAAGGGTGTACGGCTTAGAGCGTCTACATGCCTCATTCTAGACCCACTTCTATGTTCCACCTCGAAATCATACTCGTCCAACATCATGACCCATCTTGCTACTTTGGGTGTTACATCCTTTTTCTTAAGCGTCAACTCAAATGCTTTACAATCGGTTATAATCTTGAAATGTATACCGTAAAGGTAATGTCTAAACTTTTTTACTCCCTCTACAACGGCTAATGCTTCCAGTTCGTAGCTAGAGTATCGACTTTGAGTGTCATTAGTAGTTCGGCTCATATACTGTACTGGATGTAGTCCGGAACCTGGATGATACTGCATGAGAATTGCCGCTAGGGCAATACTTGAGGCATCTGTGTGCAACTCCGTTCTCAACTTCGGGTCATATATTTTCAATACAGGGCCACTTGCCAGCATGTATTTTAATTTTTCAAAAGCTACTCGTTGTTCTTCTGCAAATAGAAACTCCTGATCATTTTTTAACAGGTTAGTTAAAGGCTTAGCGATCATTGCATAATTTTCTATGTATTTTCTGAAATAGCCTGTAAGTCCTATGAAGCTTTGTAACTGCTTAACTGTTTTTGGTTCAGGATATCTGAGCACGGCGTCCACTTTATCTGTACCTGGTCTCACCTCTCCATCCTTCACAATATGCCCAAGGTATTCAATTTCTCGCTGTAGCAGCTTGGCCTTTTTCCAGTTCATTTGTAGTCCATATCGTGAAGCTACGCTCAACATCATTCGTAGTCTCTCAAGTCCTTGCCTCTCATCCTGAGCTGGAATGATTATATCATCAATAAATATCAATAAAATGCCCTGAGCTATTAGCTCCCTGAATATTATAGTGACAAACCTCATAAATGTCTTCGGACAAATGGACAACCCAAATGGGGCACGTAAAAACTCAAACTGACCACTGTGTGTTACGAATGATGTATAACTAACTGATTCCTCACTGACCTTTAGGTGGAAAAACCCATTCTTTAAGTCCAACACACTAAACACCTTGGCCCCCCTTAACTTGTCAATAACATCATCGATTATGGGCAATGGAAACTCATCCTTTACTATCTTTTTGTTTATCAGCCGATAGTCAACACAAACACGAACTGTGCCATCCTTCTTCCTCACTAGTACTAAAGGGCTTGAATATTCGGAATAACTCACCCGTATAATTCCTTTGCGCAACCATTCATCTACCTGTTCCTCTACAACTTGCTGCTCCATTAATGATAATCGTCGTGGCCGTTGACGTATGGGAATGTCATCCTTCAGTATAATTTTTAATTGTATGGGTGCTTCCTCCTCTTGAGTGGGCTGGTATTCCTGTACACACTGCATTACCTCATTCCGGATGCTTATGTCCTGCACATGAGCTACATCTACTTCAGTAGAACCTGCAAAAGAATCAATGTTACCTACCCAATTGTCATTCCTCAATGTTACTACTCCTGCATTCATTATCATGGTGACACCACTCAGAAACTCCTGGCCTAATATTACATCGTAGGGCATAACTTCATCAGGAACTAAATGAAATACAACATTGTTATACACATTATCATCTACTAACATTTCAACGTAAACTTTTCCCATGGAACAAACCTGGCATTCGCCTAAACCCGTCATGGTTATCTTTTCATCAATAATTTCGCTACCTATCTTTGAACACACTGACCTAGCCATTAAATTACAATCACTGCCGGTGTCGAACAGTGAATTTACACTAAACTTGTTCAATAAAACTAACTTTTCCGGCTTCTTCACTTGAAATTCTTTGTTTACGCCATGAAAAATATTGAAGTGATCTGTCAAATCTTTTTTTTTTTCGCGATCATTTTCTGGCTCGGTATACGTGTCATGGCCGCTTGCGTCCTTCGTTCGTACGTTCAATTCATTCTCTTCAGTGTTGCCATATCTCGGCAATGCACCATAGACCTCAGACTTCACTCCGAACATAGCCGACCGCTTTCGCCACCCGTCGCCGCCGAAAGCGCCCGAACTCACCCGACGATCGCCGATGTCGTCGCATTCCGCCTGTTCTCGTCTAGCCGACGCCATGTCTGCGTTCCGTCCACTAACACCCGTATGCACTGGATTCGCCTTACAATTTTGCCGAATATGTCCAAACTGATTGCACCTAAAGCACTTTAGTCCATTTTTGCACTCACTTGATACATGGTCCATCTCTCCACAGTTATAGCAGCGCTTATGCACGTATTGCACTTGAACTGGTCGTGAATATCTCGTTCCCGGTTGATTATAAACCGCCCGGTTTCTCTCGGTTTCTCGCTGTCGGCTTGCTTCACTGGCTTTTGTTTTGATTTTTTCGTAGATAGCCAACTTCGTTTTGAGATCGGAGTACGTCGTCACACCGTGTAGCATATGTTTATTATATTCGTGATCTACTATACCGTCTATTATGTATTGAATCGCTATGTAGTCGGGAAATCTTGCTCTCTTTCCCAGCTCCTTCATAATCAGCATGTACTGGTACACAGATTCGTTACTATGCTTTTTGCGAGCCGCCATTAACTCGTGCATTTCCTTCACATTAACGGTGTCTGGAAACTCCTTGGTCAGCGCCGCTTTCAGGTCATCGTAGCTTTTAAAAACTCGCTCTGATCTAAGCCACAAAGCTGCCGTCCCGCTTAGCGTTCGCCTGGCTATAATAAGTTTTTGATGCGGCGTCCATGAAAAAATCTCCGCATTGTCCTCTATATCCTGACACCATTTGCTTGATGAATACGTCGGATCCTCTCCTGTGAATTGGGTGATGTTGCAGCCTTCCAGAAACATCGTTGTCGCCGTCGTCGTCTTTTCTTCCGCCATATTTTTTTTTCGTCGTTCCGTCGTTAACCAAAAATCCGCGTGGCAATCCAACCGTCGTCGTCCTGTTGCACCCGGCACCCGTTCTCCAACCGTAACTTCTCCTTTCAATCCCGGACGAGCCCCCAAAATTGTAGGGATATGAAAGGAAAAGCTCCGAATTCGTTTCCGTCGTTTATTTTATTTTCTCCAAGTCCTCCGTAACCGTCCTTCCAATCGTCCTTCCTCCCTCGCCTCTCTCCTCTCTCTCGCACACTATCATCCTTCCCTTTCACTCACCTTACGTTCCGTTACACGCCAAATCCCACATAGATTTCTTTACTAGATTATACGGAGAGGGAGCACAGTATGGGACATTAAATTCGTGTAGAGCTGCAATTTCATTAATTTTAGGTGAACACGTAGGAGACGATGACAGGATTAAAAGGTATTTTAAAGGCGTATACAGGTTGCGACCTCCTTTACCCAGATACAATGTAACATGGGATCCATCAGTAGTCTTGCAGCATTTAGAATCATATTACCCAAATGAACAAATCTCACTCGAAATTATTTCAAAAAAATTAATTATACTCTTAGCTTTAGTTACTGCACATAGAGTGCAGACTATGGCGAGTATTAAATTAATTAATATAGAGACGTCTTCTACTCAAGTTAAAATTAAAATTCCTGATATCATTAAGACTTTCCGAATCGGTACTTTGCAGCCAATACTTGTGCTCCCGTTTTTTAATGACAAGCCTGCGATATGTCCTGCCAGAACCTTACTAGATTACGTGCACAAAACTAGTACACTCCGTAAGGATGTGCCCTCCTTATTTATTAGTATAAGAAAACCATATAACTCTGTTTCATCACAGACACTTAGTAGATGGATAAAGGATATGTTACATTTGAGTGGGATTGATGTAAACATTTTTAGCGCGCACAGTACAAGGCATGCTGCCACGTCCGCGGCGCGAAGACTAGGGGTCAATCTGGACCTCATCCGAAAAACAGCCGGTTGGAGTGCTAGCTCCTCTACGTTCTTTACATTCTATAATAGAATCTTATGTAACGAACCGACGCCTAGTAGCGACTCGTTTGCTAGGGCAATTATTAATAACAATAATGATTTATAATTTTGTTAATTACTTACCTTTTTTGTGTAGTTGCATAACTTACTCCTATTGTGATTTAAAAAGTTTATGCAAAACAAATAAATATTTCACATTTTGCTCTAAAAATCTACATGGTATTCTATGCTAATCTCGAGGACGAAGCCAGAGTATAATTAATGATTAAACGAACTTACCTGTACGTGAAGTTCAATCATAATTATACGAGGGCTTCGTCCGAAGAGATTAGCATCCCTCCCTCCCCCAATGTTATTTATTGCAAATAAGTACGTATATTGGACCCGAAGAAGTGAAATATTTTAGGTGAAATACTTGGCTCTGAACTAAATGACGTTTGACAATACTGGGCCGGGTAAATGGAGAAATATCTACCCTCATACGTAAAAAAAAAAATCTCAAATAACGTGTGATAATGGTGATCCGTTACGCGATACTACATGGTATTCTATGCTAATCTCTTCGGACGAAGCCAGAGTATAATTATGATTGAACTTCACGTACAGGTAAGTTCGTTTAATCATTAATTATAATATTTCGTTACATAATAATTGGGCTAAGTCGGGGGTTTTGAGTTATTTTATTCTTTTTCGATGAGATTTTTACCGTCGTGGGTTTTTCAAAATTTTTAATTTTGCTTAATTTTTTTCAGACTTTTTAGAGAGCATTATACGAATTATAATCTATTATAATGTGTAGGTAAGATCTCGCAAAACAATAAGTGTGATTCATCCTAACACATAATACTAAGTTCCTTATTAAATATTATACAGTTGCTTTCTGATTAAAGTTACCTCTATAACACTCATCTGAGAACATGCCCCAATCACCCACGAACTCATTCCTGAAATTCGCATTGAAATCAGACAATACGTTTTAATTTTAACAATATTGCAATATAAACGTTTCACACTAATATAGCAGCGCCCCGTAGTGAGTTAATATCATAAGACTTATCTTAGACCATGCACCAATCAACTACGAACCCATTGCTGAAAACCGCATTGAAATTAGACAATTCGTTGTAATATAATTGCAATACTATTTTTCACTAATATTGTTAGCGCCCTCTAGTGAGGTAAAGACGTAATTTTTATTATTTGGAAAATGCATTAAGCTACCACGTACACATTGCTGAAAACAGAATTGTAATCGGACATTTCGTTTTGATTATATTGCAACATTGTTTTGCACTAATATTGTGGCGCCCCCTAGTGAGTTACAGCCATGACACCTGTCTAAGAACATGAACTCATCAAACACAAACCCGCTATTGAAAACCGCCTCAAAATCGGATCATAAGTTTAAAAGATAGGTGGTAACATTACTTTGCACAAACGCACACACAAACATCTCTCACCTTAAACGCATATATACCTGTTCCGTTCCGTCATGGGTAATAAATGTAATTAAAATTATACTAACCGTAATTAACAACACTTTGCTTTACTTAATACTACCTGATTATTGAGTGATGGGTTCAACTTTATGAATTAAATGAGGATTAATTGGATGAATTTGATTCACTTGACAACACAATCCACGTGCCACTTATAGTCGATCTTGGTTTTTCTTTAATCTTCGCCAATCACTTCGTATTAATTTATTCACAATTTATTGATTATGATCTTCTCTGAAATCCGGCTCGAAGGACCATGAATATGCCTGGTATGACTTTTTACTGTTTTTTAAGAGATTTAGGTAGCAATGAAACATCACTGTGTCCGACGTAATTACGTGTAATCAATGGAACCGAAAAAAAAAGAAGCCTGTCAAAAACAATTAACTAATAACTATTGCAAATAAATTGCTATTATAAATTGAAGAGACGTTTCGAATAATATTGATTCTAAACACTAATATTGTGGCGCCCCCTAGTGTGTTACAGCCATGACACCTGTCTAATAACATGAACTCATCAAAGACACACCCGTTATTGAAAACCACATCAAAATCGGATCAATAGTTTAGAAGATAAGTAGTAACATTACTTTGCACAAACGCACACATAAACATCTCTCACCCTAAACGCATATACCTGCTCCGTTCCGTCATGGGTAAAAATGTAATAAAAATCAGTCAATGAAATCCACACAAGCTTGGTCAAGAACAAACCTTATCAGCAACAAGCTTCGTCAACATACTCAAAAAAAAACCACCCCGGATAATTTCCGGCCCAAACGTACTCATCAAATTAGCAGCGCGTTCCCTCAGTGTAGGTACGGTCAGAAAAATGCGCTAAACCAAACATGACCCGAACGTGGTTCAGGCCCTCACACTGAAACGCCTCCCTAGGTATGAATGTCTGTGAAATTTAAGGGATATGCAAGCAAGCAAGCAAGCGAGCAAGGTTTAGGTTTAGGTTTAGGTTAGGTTAGGTTAGGTTTTTTTTTTGTATTTTGCGCTGGCTATCCTCTACCATAGGGCGGCAGAGCCTTTGTCAAGCGGAAAATTAAACTTTTTACACAATGGTAATCGGTCGTTTTGCTCTACAGAGTTGATCCAGAATCAGTACAATTGTGTATTGATCTTTCGTCAGCTCGGATATGTGTCTTATGTTTTTTATTAGATGGTGTATGTGGTGTGTGTGGGGGTTTTTTATTGTTTGTGTTCATGTCTTAAAGTACGGCTAATGTGGCACAGATTATTATTATTATGTATATGTATACTGGGTGTTAGTGACATCGTAACGAATACTGAGAGGGATGGGGGAGGGATTACAGAAAATTTAGTTATACAGACATTTTTAACACAACCAAACAGAATCTAAAGAAACTTGTACTAGACAAACTATCGAAAAATAACAAACAATGCATGCCGCCGTAAACTTTCGTTTCATTACTATTTTCACGTATTCATCTCATTACCGCGAAGCTGTATTACTGCTCGTTGTTTCAGATTGATTTATGTCTTGCAATTCACTCGCTTATTACTCTAATGCTGTAGTTAAAATAATTATAATTTAAATATATTATTCTTAACTTTTTAAACCATTGTATGTAACTCGTTTGTGCACTAGCGTATTGTTCATTTAAGTTTTGTTATTGTTTTCTGTTAATTTCGGTTCAATAGTTAACGCAATCTATGATATCCTGTTATTGGCTAAGACACACTATGTAATTTAGATACTTTAACTTTACCTGTAAAACTGCTGTTGGATATCTTATGAATAAAATAATAATAATGATTCAGACCATGATTCTGACTTAATATCTAGTGGAATTTTCCGTCGCAAAATTCATGAAATTTTGAGTTTTGTTTTTAATTCTTTTCAATTCCATATTGTGCTTTTAGCTGCATAGAACCCAAATTTCAATAAAAAAAACAATAATGACAAATTATCGAAAATTTTTGATGTAATGGAGACAACAGCTGCTCGAACGGGTCAACGGCCACACGCACCGCGCGCCGCGCGCCCCGCTCCGCACGCCCCGCTCCGCGCGCCCCGCGCCGCACGCCGGCGGCGGCGCGGCGGCGGCGCGGGCGCGGCCTACAAAGTAGGCACTACGAACCGATCCTATTTCTTTCTCTGTCTATCGTAAATTATAAATTTATTTTATTCTTATTCTTAAATGGACGGATAATCAACAGGCATAAAATTTATGGAATACACGTCAATTTTAAGCAGAAATCTAAAACAACCGACAGAATTAAGTTGACAGCACACGTCAAACGGTTTGCATACCAGCGAGATACCTTTTTGATTCGACCGGGTTATTCATTCATTTACTCATAGGAATCGGGGCCATTATCTACCTAAAACAGTTGAAACAGTAAATAATTGTATTCTTTGTTGTCATTAGAATAACTAACAACCAACTAACACAACCACCACAGATTAGGTAATTAGTTACCTACTATGTCAACCATCCACCAACTTAGTATGTAAGTACCTACGCAAAACCTCGCTACACAAAAATCTAGCGAGATCGCGTCTAGAATTGGGCGGACACTCCGCCAGAGTGTTGCCTATCGATATTCTATCGATACCTAGTTAAAAAAAAACCAATAGTAGGTACCTATCGATAGATCTTTTAGATCAATACCCATTATTGTTACAAAGCAAGACCTATCGGTACTATCGCTAGTATACAGTTTTCTAAGCGTTGCTACTCAAAGTCAATACATTTGCATAAATTTTACCCTTGAGTAGTAAGTTTGGCCTAAGAATGCTGTCGACTCCTTCCACTAACCTTCATGAATCGATGAAATATACAGTTTTCTAAGCGTTGCTACTCAAAGTCAATACATTTGCATAAATTTTACCCTTGAGTAGTAAGTTTGGCCTAAGAATGCTGTCGACTCCTTCCACCAACCTTCATGAATCGATGAAATAAACAGTTTTCTAAGCGTTGCTACTCAAAGTCAATACATTTGCATAAGTTTTACCCCTAAGTAGTAAGTTTGGCCTAAGAATGCTGTCGACTCCTTCCACCAACCTTCATGAATCGATGAAATATACAGTTTTCTAAGCGTTGCTACTCAAAATCAATACATTTGCATAAGTTTTACCCTTGAGTAGTAAGTTTGGCCTAAGAATGCTGTCGACTCCTTCTACCAACCTTCATGAATCGATGAAATATACAGTTTTCTAAGCGTTGCTACTCAAAGTCAATACATTTGCATAAATTTTACCCTTGAGTAGTAAGTTTGGCCTAAGAATGCTGTCGACTCCTTCCACCAACCTTCATGAATCGATGAAATATACAGTTTCCTAGGAGTTGCTACTCAAAGTCAATACATTAGTAAGTTTAGCCTAAGAATGCTGTCGACTCCTTCCACCAACCTTCATGAATCGATGAAATATACAGTTTTCTAAGCGTTGCTACTCAAAGTCAATACATTTGCATAAATTTTACCCTTGAGTAGTAAGTTTGGCCTAAGAATGCTGTCGACTCCTTCCACCAACCTTCATGAATCGATGAAATATACAGTTTTCTAGGAGTTGCTACTCAAAGTCAATACATTAGTAAGTTTAGCCTAAGAATGCTGTCGACTCCTTCCACCAACCTTCATGAATCGATGAAATATACAGTTTTCTAAGCGTTGCTAGTCAAAGTCAATACATTTGCATAAATTTTACCCTTGAGTAGTAAGTTTGGCCCAAGAATGCTGTCGACTTCTTCCACCAACCTTCATGAATCGATGAAATATACAGTTTTCTAAGCGTTGCTACTCAAAGTCAATACATTTGCATAAGTTTTACCCTTGAGTAGTAAGTTTGGCCTAAGAATGCTGTCGACTCCTTCCACCAACCTTCATGAATCGATGAAATATACAGTTTTCTAAGCGTTGCTAGTCAAAGTCAATACATTTGCATAAATTTTACCCTTGAGTAGTAAGTTTGGCCTAAGAATGCTGTCGACTCCTTCCACCAACCTTCATGAATCGATGAAATATACAGTTTTCTAGGAGTTGCTACTCAAAGTCAATACATTAGTAAGTTTAGCCTAAGAATGCTGTCGACTCCTTCCACCAACCTTCATGAATCGATGAAATATACAGTTTTCTAAGCGTTGCTAGTCAAAGTCAATACATTTGCATAAATTTTACCCTTGAGTAGTAAGTTTGGCCTAAGAATGCTGTCGACTCCTTCCACCAACCTTCATGAATCGATGAAATATACAGTTTTCTAGGAGTTGCTACTCAAAGTCAATACATTAGTAAGTTTAGCCTAAGAATGCTGTCGACTCCTTCCACCAACCTTTATGAATCGATGAAATATACAGTTTTCTAAGCGTTGCTAGTCAAAGTCAATACATTTGCATAAATTTTACCCTTGAGTAGTAAGTTTGGCCCAAGAATGCTGTCGACTTCTTCCACCAACCTTCATGAATCGATGAAATATACAGTTTTCTAAGCGTTGCTACTCAAAGTCAATACATTTGCATAAGTTTTACCCTTGAGTAGTAAGTTTGGCCTAAGAATGCTGTCGACTCCTTCCACCAACCTTCATGAATCGATGAAATATACAGTTTTTTAGGAGTTGCTACTCATAGTCAATACATTTGCATAAATTTTACCCTTGAGTAGTAAGTTTGGCCTAAGAATGCTGTCGACTCCTTCCACCAACCTTCATGAATCGATGAAATATACAGTTTTCTAGGAGTTGCTAGTCAAAGTCAATACATCTGCACCAGTTTTATCCCCAAGTAGTAAGTTTGGCCTAAGAATGCTGTCGACTCCTTCCACCAACCTTCATGAATCGATGAAATATACAGTTTTCTAAGCGTTGCTACTCAAAGTCAATACATTTGCATAAATTTTACCCTTGAGTAGTAAGTTTGGCCTAAGAATGCTGTCGACTCTTTCCACCAACCTTCATGAATCGATGAAATAAACAGTTTTCTAAGCGTTGCTACTCAAAGTCAATACATTTGCATAAGTTTTACCCTTGAGTAGTAAGTTTGGCCTAAGAATGCTTTCGACTCCTTCCACCAACCTTCATGAATCGATGAAATATACAGTTTTCTAGGAGTTGCTACTCAAAGTCAATACATCTGCATCAGTTTTATCCCCAAGTAGTAAGTTTGGCCTAAGAATGCTGTCGACTCCTTCAACCAACCTTCATGAATCGATGAAATATACAGTTTTCTAAGCGTTGCTACTCAAAGTTAATACATTTGCATAAATTTTACCCTTGAGTAGTAAGTTTGGCCTAAGAATGCTGTCGACTCTTTCCACCAACCTTCATGAATCGATGAAATAAACAGTTTTCTAAGCGTTGCTACTCAAAGTCAATACATTTGCGTAAGTTTTACCCTTGAGTAGTAAGTTTGGCCTAAGAATGCTTTCGACTCCTTCCACCAACCTTCATGAATCGATGAAATATACAGTTTTCTAGGAGTTGCTACTCAAAGTCAATACATCTGCACCAGTTTTATCCCCAAGTAGTATGTTTGGCCTAAGAATGCTGTCGACTCCTTCCACCAACCTTCATGAATCGATGAAATATACAGTTTTCTAGGAGTTGCTACTCAAAGTCAATACATCTGCATCAGTTTTATCCCCAAGTAGTAAGTTTGGCCTAAGAATGCTGTCGACTCCTTCCACCAACCTTCATGAATCGATGAAATATACAGTTTTCTAAGCGTTGCTACTCAAAGTTAATACATTTGCATAAATTTTACCCTTGAGTAGTAAGTTTGGCCTAAGAATGCTGTCGACTCTTTCCACCAACCTTCATGAATCGATGAAATAAACAGTTTTCTAAGCGTTGCTACTCAAAGTCAATACATTTGCGTAAATTTTACCCTTGAGTAGTAAGTTTGGCCTAAGAATGCTGTCGACTCCTTCCACCAACCTTCATGAATCGATGAAATATACAGTTTTCTAGGAGTTGCTACTCAAAGTCAATACATTAGTAAGTTTAGCCTAAGAATGCTGTCGACTCCTTCCACCAACCTTCATGAATCGATGAAATATACAGTTTTCTAAGCGTTGCTACTCAAAGTCAATACATTTGCATAAATTTTACCCTTGAGTAGTAAGTTTGGCCCAAGAATGCTGTCGACTCCTTCCACCAACCTTCATGAATCGATGAAATATACAGTTTTCTAAGCGTTGCTACTCAAAGTCAATACATTTGCATAAGTTTTACCCTTGAGTAGTAAGTTTGGCCTAAGAATGCTGTCGACTCCTTCCACCAACCTTCATGAATCGATGAAATATACAGTTTTTTAGGAGTTGCTACTCATAGTCAATACATTTGCATAAATTTTACCCTTGAGTAGTAAGTTTGGCCTAAGAATGCTGTCGACTCCTTCCACCAACCTTCATGAATCGATGAAATATACAGTTTTCTAGGAGTTGCTAGTCAAAGTCAATACATCTGCACCAGTTTTATCCCCAAGTAGTAAGTTTGGCCTAAGAATGCTGTCGACTCCTTCCACCAACCTTCATGAATCGATGAAATATACAGTTTTCTAAGCGTTGCTACTCAAAGTCAATACATTTGCATAAATTTTACCCTTGAGTAGTAAGTTTGGCCTAAGAATGCTGTCGACTCTTTCCACCAACCTTCATGAATCGATGAAATAAACAGTTTTCTAAGCGTTGCTACTCAAAGTCAATACATTTGCATAAGTTTTACCCTTGAGTAGTAAGTTTGGCCTAAGAATGCTTTCGACTCCTTCCACCAACCTTCATGAATCGATGAAATATACAGTTTTCTAGGAGTTGCTACTCAAAGTCAATACATCTGCATCAGTTTTATCCCCAAGTAGTAAGTTTGGCCTAAGAATGCTGTCGACTCCTTCCACCAACCTTCATGAATCGATGAAATATACAGTTTTCTAAGCGTTGCTACTCAAAGTTAATACATTTGCATAAATTTTACCCTTGAGTAGTAAGTTTGGCCTAAGAATGCTGTCGACTCTTTCCACCAACCTTCATGAATCGATGAAATAAACAGTTTTCTAAGCGTTGCTACTCAAAGTCAATACATTTGCGTAAGTTTTACCCTTGAGTAGTAAGTTTGGCCTAAGAATGCTTTCGACTCCTTCCACCAACCTTCATGAATCGATGAAATATACAGTTTTCTAGGAGTTGCTACTCAAAGTCAATACATCTGCACCAGTTTTATCCCCAAGTAGTATGTTTGGCCTAAGAATGCTGTCGACTCCTTCCACCAACCTTCATGAATCGATGAAATATACAGTTTTCTAAGCGTTGCTACTCAAAGTCAATACATTTGCATTAATTTTACCCTTAAGTAGTAAGTTTGGCCTAAGAATGCTGTCGACTCCTTCCACCAACCTTCATGAATCGATGAAATATACAGTTTTCTAAGCGTTGCTACTCAAAGTCAATACATTTGCATTAATTTTACCCTTGAATAGTATGTTTGGCCTAAGAATGCTGTCGACTCCTTCCACCAACCTTCATGAATCGATGAAATATACAGTCTTCTAAGCGTTGCTACTCAAAGTCAATACATTTGCATAAGTTTTACCCTTGAGTAGTAAGTTTGGCCTAAGAATGCTGTCGACTCCTTCCACCAACCTTCATGAATCGATGAAATATACAGTTTTCTAGGAGTTGCTACTCAAAGTCAATACATTTGCATAAATTTTACCCTTGAGTAGTAAGTTTGGCCTAAGAATGCTGTCGACTCCTTCCACCAACCTTCATGAATCGATGAAATATACAGTTTTCTAAGCGTTGCTAGTCAAAGTCAATACATTTGCATAAATTTTACCCTTGAGTAGTAAGTTTGGCCTAAGAATGCTGTCGACTCCTTCCACCAACCTTCATGAATCGATGAAATATACAGTTTTCTAGGAGTTGCTACTCAAAGTCAATACATTTGCATAAATTTTACCCTTGAGTAGTAAGTTTGGCCTAAGAATGCTGTCGACTCCTTCCACCAACCTTCATGAATCGATGAAATATACAGTTTTCTAGGAGTTGCTAGTCAAAGTCAATACATCTGCACCAGTTTTATCCCCAAGTAGTAAGTTTGGCCTAAGAATGCTGTCGACTCCTTCCACCAACCTTCATGAATCGATGAAATATACAGTTTTCTAAGCGTTGCTACTCAAAGTCAATACATTTGCATAAATTTTACCCTTGAGTAGTAAGTTTGGCCTAAGAATGCTGTCGACTCTTTCCACCAACCTTCATTTATTTATTTATTTATTTATTATACCTTTTTTTTCAGGACATTACAGTGCCGAAGCGCTAATGCGCCGTGAAAGTTAAATAGAGGCACACGCAGGTGCCATTAATAGGGCATTACAAAACAGAAATCACAAAAATCACAATACTTAAACTAAAATTAAATCACCTTTCACTCATCATTCATAGCCTCGCAGAACCTCAGACACTCACGACACACACTCGTCCATTCATTCATAAACAGATCACACTCTGGTGCTGAGTCCAAGAGTGCATTGAGCATGTGCTGTGCGCGGAGGAGCGGCGAGTGTCTGCGAGAGACAGTGCGCGCCGGCGGCACGGCCAGCAGCGGGCGGCTGCGTGGCCGGAGGTTGCGTGTGGGCACATCGGGGACGTACAGTCGCACCAGCTGCATCACCAGCTCGGGGCAGTCTGAGCCACCACGCAACGTGCGGCAGGCACTGGTTAGCAGAGTGTAATTACGCCTCACCTCCAGAGAATTAAACCCTAGAGTTCCCAACAAGAATTTCGTTGGATAAAGGAATGGATAGTATCCGTATATTTTCTTGTATAGAAATCTCAGGAAGGCTTTTTGTACCTTCTCTAGAAGTAAGGCGTAAGTACACTCATATGGGTTCCACACTATTGAAGAAGATTCTATCTTGCTTCGAACCAGTGCCGTGTAGATCAGCTTCAAAATCTGGGGGTTGCAGAAATCCCGCGAGTTACGGATAATAAAGCCTAACCTTCGATAACAATTAGCCGCAAGAGCTCGTATGTGTTCGTGGAAGGTTAAGCGCGTATCAAACAACACCCCAAGATCTTTGACCGATGATACACGGCTGATGGGCTCCGCACCCAACACATATTGCGCATAAGTAGGCTGTCTTGCACGACTGTATGTCATAACACAGCATTTTGCTGAGTTGAACAGTAATTTGTTCTCAACGCTCCAGCGGTATACAGAGTCGATATCCTGCTGTAACGACTGGCAGTCAGCTGGCTGTTCGATGCCGTACACAAGCTTTAAGTCATCAGCGTACAGAAGACATCGCGCGTTCTTAAGGACGGAGTCGAGATCATTCACCATGAGTCCAAAAAGTAGAGGGCCCAATATTGAGCCTTGACTGACTCCGGAGCGAGTGTGATACGGCTCAGAAACGAAACAGCCATGCTGTACAAACTGTTGCCGATCGCGTAGATAACTTGCAAAGAAACGAAGCATTTTAGGTGTGAAACCAATATAACCCAGCTTCCTCAACAGTACATCATTATCTACCCGATCGAAAGCCTTTCTGAAGTCAAAGTAGAGAACATCGACCTGTATACCGCTGTCCAGATGTTCCGAAATAGAATCCACCAATGTCAAGAGGTTCGTATCGACAGACCTTTTGGAACGGAAGCCATGTTGTGAGTCACACAGAAATGGTTTCAGCTGGGCAGAGAGCAGCCTGTGTAAGATGGACTCAAACAATTTGGCTAGAGCCGAAAGGATGGCTATTGGTCGGTAATTCTCAACATTGGCGATATCTGTAGTCTTCGGTATAGGCCTCACACGACTTAGCTTCCAAATTTGAGGATATTTTCCGGTGGAGAGAGCAAGGTTCAGAATGTGGTGAATTGGACCCTTGAGGTGTTGTTCACAGCCCATTATAATAAATGCTGGAAAGTTGTCAGGCCCAACAGAGCTAGTAGCCTTTAAACACCGTATGCCCAACTCGACGTCAGCTAGCGTGATTTCACGTATGTGTATATAATTAGCAGAGTTACTTCGGTCACTGTGAGAAAAGGCGTCACAATCTAATGCCGGGGCACTAGGCAGAAACACACTTGAAAAATACTCTGCAAATCCGCGAGCTGCATCTTTTCCCACACACTCTATCCCCTGGTAAATCACACGAGACTGAAAACCTCCCTTAGATTTGAGCCTTTGTACATGCTGCCAGAACGTCTTAGGATCAACCCTAATAATTTCTTGTATGTGATCAACATACTTGTTGTACGCCAGAGCAACTCTTCTTTTAATGTTCGCTCTGAGACAGGAGAAATCGTTATAATGGGTTCGATCTCCAGTGGATTTCCACTGACGATGAAGCTGAGCCTTGACGTTAATGTCCCTGATTATGTCAGCGGTGAACCAAATAGGATACTGTCTACTGATCCTCCTAGTCCGTACTTTTTTAGGAACACTAACATCAAAAATGCCATAAAGGGTGCTATAAAAACCTTCAAGAGCAACATCGACGTTATCTGTCAGAAGAACCCTTTCCCAGGACACTTCTGATATGAGATTGTACATTAGCTCATAGTTACCCTTGGCAAAGTTCCAATCACGAGAACAGTCAATATTGCTAGGATCAACTTGCTCAGAAGGTGGTTGACGCAGTAATTGATCTAGTGGCAGAGTAATATCTAGCGGTGGATGGTAGTCATCGCGGTAGGGGACGAGTCCTCCTCCTTCCACCTCGACCACAGCAGCGTCACGAATGCACTCCGGGATCAGCACCACATCTAACTTTCCACCATACGCATGCATCACCTCATTCCTCTCCTGCAGACCACACACGGTTAAAAAATAACAATAATAACTTAAGATACTATCCGATACATACAATGGATTCAAATTTAAATCACCGACAATGATCACAAGACCTTTTAGGCTATTAATGATAGACTCGACTGAAAATGACTGTGCTGAAACCAGCACATATACACATCATCCGAAGAATTGGGGGGAATATAAACTACACATAAATAACACATAACATTATCAATAACAAAGGACGCCCAAAGATCTTCACCAGAGACGGTCTCGAGGTCACGGTGCCGCTGCAGCGTGATGCCCGGCCGCGCGGCCAGCAGCACGCTGCCGCAAGCGCGGATGATGCGATCACGGCGTAACATACTCCAGTCTCCACACACCACCTCTGAGTCTTCAACACCGTCCTTGAGAAAAGATTCAGTAACCGCTATAATGTCACAGTCGGCGGTAAGGAAATTTTGTCGAAAATAACTCAGTTTGGTGTTAAGTCCTCTCACATTTTGATACGTAATACATAGGTGGGTACGATTCAAGCTACGATGACGCCTGGTTACTCGCTGAGGTGTTTTTATTGGTCTGTGGTCTTCGAAATAACCACGTCCGAACTCTAGCATTATGCGGCCAAACTTCTGCCGACAGACACTTGTCGAAATACTCCACCGGCACGCCAATTTTGAAGGACTTGTAGTCGCCCTTCGGTTTAAGCTTCTCCACCGTGCATGCATTTCCAGAGCACAGGGTTTGCACGTACTCACGAACATCCTCGGCATCCGATATCATATTCCAAAGATGGATATACTTGCGGCATTCCACAGCTCTAAGCGAGGTCACGTCTGGCCCCCCCGTGCAGCGAATAGATGTAAGTCGTTGCTGTTTTCTATTGCGCACCTCAGTCCACTCCCCATTATCTACATCGGCGACGGCGCGCTCGGGCTGCGTAATTGCCTTGGGGCGAGGCTCGTCGGTCTCGGGGGGCACAGCAGCGGTGTTAGCAGGCAAAGAGGCACGATTGACGCTTACTGGAAGTCGGACACGATCCAGCTCGGGCGGTGCATCCAAAGCAGCTGTTTTTTGTATATTTAGGCTTCTATTACGACGGTTGCGTTTTGGTTTAGCCTTAGGCTCGACGTACTCCCTAGCAGCCCCAGACTCCAACGGCATGGTACACTTGCAACGACATTCGGGTGAGAGCTCCAACTTCATAAGCCTTTCACTTACCGCTTCAAGCTGTTTAGTACATTCCGCAACAACATTCTGATATTGCGCAATGGCTGAGACCGCCTCACTAAGTTGTTCGGTTAGTGTTGTTATCTGGTCACGCAGAAATTGCATTTCTGAAGACGTAGCTGCAATATCGCTTCGTGAAGGTGATACCGACCGTCGGCGCCTAGACTGTCTCTGTGTAATGTTTCTAAAGGTCGGTGTGCCGGTAGGTATATCATAGTCACGTCCCCTCATCCTAGCAGAAGAACAGCACTCTGGACACACCCACAGCTCTCTCTCTTCGACTGTCAGGGATTCATCGTTACATGAGTAATGATACAACCTACCGCAAGTCTCAACCATGCACTGTAGATATGCCTCGCCCACCTGGAATTTGCCCCGGCATTTATCGCAATTCATCTTGCCCAAGTCCTCACTTAAGAGTATAGAAAAAAGCTCACACAAGCAATACAGCGTCCACACCGCAACAGCAAGCAAACCCCTGCACCGCGCTTCGTATTGATGCGACCGACCAATGCAACAGGCAAACGGCACACGTTCGTAGCACTGCGTAGCAGTTGCGCGTAGCACCTTGTTCGACGCGTAGCCGGCGACTCGTAGCACGGTAGATGATAGTGACCGCTAATTTCGCCACAGTAACTGAACGTTCGGCAGCGCAATCGGCAACTCTCGGAGCGCGACACGAAGACACACGGGGTCGAATCCCAGCAGCGGCGCAAAAATATTTTTAAAAAGTTTTTTCGGTGAAATTGCGCGAATCACTACTATCTCACTCTATGACCGCCTACTGGGCGGAGTTAGTCCGTAAGAAGGTCCCAAGAGGAAGCAGGAATCGAAAGTTCACAATTCACACCAATCACAATAAATCAGGACAATAATCCGTCCGAGGAGCGACACACGTCCACTCTCGACCGTTTCATGAATCGATGAAATAAACAGTTTTCTAAGCGTTGCTACTCAAAGTCAATACATTTGCATAAGTTTTACCCTTGAGTAGTAAGTTTGGCCTAAGAATGCTTTCGACTCCTTCCACCAACCTTCATGAATCGATGAAATATACAGTTTTCTAGGAGTTGCTACTCAAAGTCAATACATCTTCACCAGTTTTATCCCCAAGTAGTAAGTTTGGCCTAAGAATGCTGTCGACTCTTTCCACCAACCTTCATGAATCGATGAAATAAACAGTTTTCTAAGCGTTGCTACTCAAAGTCAATACATTTGCGTAAGTTTTACCCTTGAGTAGTAAGTTTGGCCTAAGAATGCTTTCGACTCCTTCCACCAACCTTCATGAATCGATGAAATATACAGTTTTCTAGGAGTTGCTACTCAAAGTCAATACATCTGCACCAGTTTTATCCCCAAGTAGTAAGTTTGGCCTAAGAATGCTGTCGACTCCTTCCACCAACCTTCATGAATCGATGAAATATACAGTTTTCTAAGCGTTGCTAGTCAAAGTCAATACATTTGCATAAATTTTACCCTTGAGTAGTAAGTTTGGCCTAAGAATGCTGTCGACTCTTTCCACCAACCTTCATGAATCGATGAAATAAACAGTTTTCTAAGCGTTGCTACTCAAAGTCAATACATTTGCATAAATTTTACCCTTGAGTAGTAAGTTTGGCCTAAGAATGCTGTCGACTCCTTCCACCAACCTTCATGAATCGATGAAATAAACAGTTTTCTAAGCGTTGCTACTCAAAGTCAATACATTTGCATAAGTTTTACCCTTGAGTAGTAAGTTTGGCCTAAGAATGCTGTCGACTCCTTCCACCAACTTTCATGAATCGATGAAATATACAGTTTTCTAAGCGTTGCTACTTAAAGTCAATACATTTGCATTAATTTTACCCTTGAATAGTATGTTTGGCCTAAGAATGCTGTCGACTCCTTCCACCAACCTTCATGAATCGATGAAATATACAGTTTTCTAAGCGTTGCTACTCAAAGTCAATACATTTGCATAAGTTTTACCCTTGAGTAGTAAGTTTGGCCTAAGAATGCTGTCGACTCCTTCCACCAAGCTTCATGAATCGATGAAATATACAGTTTTCTAAGCGTTGCTACTTAAAGTCAATACATTTGCATTAATTTTACCCTTGAATAGTATGTTTGGCCTAAGAATGCTGTCGACTCCTTCCACCAACCTTCATGAATCGATGAAATATACAGTTTTCTAGGAGTTGCTACTCAAAGTCAATACATTTGCATAAATTTTACCCTTGAGTAGTAAGTTTGGCCTAAGAATGCTGTCGACTCCTTCCACCAACCTTCATGAATCGATGAAATATACAGTTTTCTAGGAGTTGCTACTCAAAGTCAATACATTTGCATAAATTTTACCCTTGAGTAGTAAGTTTGGCCTAAGAATGCTGTCGACTCCTTCCACCAACCTTCATGAATCGGTGAAATATACAGTTTTCTAAGCGTTGCTACTCAAAGTCAATACATTTGCATAAATTTTACCCTTGAGTAGTAAGTTTGGCCTAAGAATGCTGTCGACTCCTTCCACCAACCTTCATGAATCGATGAAATATACAGTTTTCTAGGAGTTGCTACTCAAAGTCAATACATTTGCATAAATTTTACCCTTGAGTAGTAAGTTTGGCCTAAGAATGCTGTCGACTCCTTCCACCAACCTTCATGAATCGATGAAATATACAGTTTTCTAGGAGTTGCTACTCAAAGTCAATACATCTGCACCAGTTTTATCCCCAAGTAGTAAGTTTGGCCTAAGAATGCTGTCGACTCCTTCCACCAACCTTCATGAATCGATGAAATGTACAGTTTTCTAAGCGTTGTTACTCAAAGTCAATACATTTGCATAAATTTTACCCTTGAGTAGTAAGTTTGGCCTAAGAATGCTGTCGACTCCTTCCACCAACCTTCATGAATCGATGAAATAAACAGTTTTCTAAGCGTTGCTACTCAAAGTCAATACATCTGCACCAGTTTTATCCCCAAGTAGTAAGTTTGGCCTAAGAATGCTGTCGACTCCTTCCACCAACCTTCATGAATCGATGAAATATACAGTTTTCTAAGCGTTGCTACTCAAAGTCAATACATTTGCATAAATTTTACCCTTGAGTAGTAAGTTTGGCCTAAGAATGCTGTCGACTCTTTCCACCAACCTTCATGAATCGATGAAATAAACAGTTTTCTAAGCGTTGCTACTCAAAGTCAATACATTTGCATAAATTTTACCCTTGAGTAGTAAGTTTGGCCTAAGAATGCTGTCGACTCCTTCCACCAACCTTCATGAATCGATGAAATATACAGTTTTCTAAGCGTAGCTACTTAAAGTCAATACATTTGCATTAATTTTACCCTTGAATAGTATGTTTGGCCTAAGAATGCTGTCGACTCCTTCCACCAACCTTCATGAATCGATGAAATATACAGTTTTCTAAGCGTTGCTACTCAAAGTCAATACATTTGCATAAGTTTTACCCTTGAGTAGTAAGTTTGGCCTAAGAATGCTGTCGACTCCTTCCACCAACCTTCATGAATCGATGAAATATACAGTTTTCTAAGCGTTGCTACTCAAAGTCAATACATTTGCATAAATTTTACCCTTGAGTAGTAAGTTTGGCCTAAGAATGCTGTCGACTCCTTCCACCAACCTTCATGAATCGATGAAATAAACAGTTTTCTAAGCGTTGCTACTCAAAGTCAATACATTTGCATAAATTTTACCCTTGAGTAGTAAGTTTGGCCTAAGAATGCTGTCGACTCCATCCACCAACCTTCATGAATCGATGAAATACACAGTTTTCTAAGCGTTGCTACTCAAAGTCAATACATTTGCATAAATTTTACCCTTGAGTAGTAAGTTTGGCCTAAGAATGCTGTCGACTCCTTCCACCAACCTTCATGAATCGATGAAATAAACAGTTTTCTAAGCGTTGCTACTCAAAGTCAATACATTTGCATAAGTTTTACCCTTGAGTAGTAAGTTTGGCCTAAGAATGCTGTCGACTCCTTCCACCAACCTTCATGAATCGATGAAATATACAGTTTTCTAAGCGTTGCTACTCAAAGTCAATTTATTTGGGTAAGTTTTACTCCTAAGTAGTAAGTTTGGCCTAAGAATGCTGTCGACTCCTTCCACCAACCTTCATGAATCGATGAAATATACAGTTTTCTAAGCGTTGCTACTCAAAGTCAATACATTTGCATAAGTTTTACCCCTAAGTAGTAAGTTTGGCCTAAGAATGCTGTCGACTCCTTCCACCAACCTTCATGAATCGATGAAATATACAGTTTTGTAAGCGTTGCTACTCAAAGTCAATTTATTTGGGTAAGTTTTACTCCTAAGTAGTAAGTTTGGCCTAAGAATGCTGTCGACTCCTTCCACCAACCTTCATGAATCGATGAAATATACAGTTTTCTAGGAGTTGCTACTCAAAGTCAATACATTTGCATAAATTTTACCCTTGAGTAGTAAGTTTGGCCTAAGAATGCTGTCGACTCCTTCCACCAACCTTCATGAATCGATGAAATATACAGTTTTCTAGGAGTTGCTACTCAAAGTCAATACATTAGTAAGTTTAGCCTAAGAATGCTGTCGACTCCTTCCACCAACCTTCATGAATCGATGAAATATACAGTTTTCTAAGCGTTGCTACTCAAAGTCAATACATTTGCATAAATTTTACCCTTGAGTAGTAAGTTTGGCCTAAGAATGCTGTCGACTCCTTCTACCAACCTTCATGAATCGATGAAATATACAGTTTTCTAAGCGTTGCTACTCAAAGTCAATACATTTGCATAAGTTTTACCCTTGAGTAGTAAGTTTGGCCTAAGAATGCTGTCGACTCCTTCCTCCAACCTTCATGAATCGATGAAATATACAGTTTTCTAGGAGTTGCTACTCAAAGTCAATACATTTGCATAAATTTTACCCTTGAGTAGTAAGTTTGGCCTAAGAATGCTGTCGACTCCTTCCACCAACCTTCATGAATCGATGAAATATACAGTTTTCTAAGCGTTGCTACTCAAAGTCAATACATTTGCATAAATTTTACCCTTGAGTAGTAAGTTTGGCCTAAGAATGCTGTCGACTCCATCCACCAACCTTCATGAATCGATGAAATACACAGTTTTCTAAGCGTTGCTACTCAAAGTCAATACATTTGCATAAATTTTACCCTTGAGTAGTAAGTTTGGCCTAAGAATGCTGTCGACTCCTTCCACCAACCTTCATGAATCGATGAAATATACAGTTTTCTAAGCGTTGCTACTCAAAGTCAATACATTTGCATAAATTTTACCTTTGAGTTGTAAGTTTGGCCTAAGAATGCTGTCGACTCCTTCCACCAACCTTCATGAATCGATGAAATAAACAGTTTTCTAAGCGTTGCTACTCAAAGTCAATACATTTGCATTAATTTTACCCTTAAGTAGTAAGTTTGGCCTAAGAATGCTGTCGACTCCTTCCACCAACCTTCATGAATCGATGAAATATACAGTTTTCTAAGCGTTGCTACTTAAAGTCAATACATTTGCATTAATTTTACCCTTGAATAGTATGTTTGGCCTAAGAATGCTGTCGACTCCTTCCACCAACCTTCATGAATCGATGAAATATACAGTTTTCTAAGCGTTGCTACTCAAAGTCAATACATTTCCATAAGTTTTACCCTTGAGTAGTAAGTTTGGCCTAAGAATGCTGTCGACTCCTTCCACCAACCTTCATGAATCGATGAAATATACAGTTTTCTAGGAGTTGCTACTCAAAGTCAATACATTTGCATAAATTTTACCCTTGAGTAGTAAGTTTGGCCTAAGAATGCTGTCGACTCCTTCCACCAACCTTCATGAATCGATGAAATATACAGTTTTCTAAGCGTTGCTACTCAAAGTCAATACATTTGCATTAATTTTACCCTTGAATAGTATGTTTGGCCTAAGAATGCTGTCGACTCCTTCCACCAACCTTCATGAATCGATGAAATCCACAGTTTTCTAAGCGTTGCTACTCAAAGTCAATACATTTGCATAAGTTTTACCCTTGAGTAGTAAGTTTGGCCTAAGAATGCTGTCGACTCCTTCCACCAACCTTCATGAATCGATGAAATATACAGTTTTCTAAGCGTTGCTACTCAAAGTCAATACATTTGCATAAGTTTTACCCCTAAGTAGTAAGTTTGGCCTAAGAATGCTGTCGACTCCTTCCGCCAACCTTCATGAATCGATGAAATATACAGTTTTCTAAGCGTTGCTACTCAAAGTCAATACATTTGCATTAATTTTACCCTTGAATAGTATGTTTGGCCTAAGAATGCTGTCGACTCCTTCCACCAACCTTCATGAATCGATGAAATATACAGTTTTCTAAGCGTTGCTACTCAAAGTCAATACATTTGCATAAATTTTACCCTTGAGTAGTAAGTTTGGCCTAAGAATGCTGTCGACTCCTTCCACCAACCTTCATGAATCGATGAAATATACAGTTTTCTAAGCGTTGCTACTCAAAGTCAATATATTTGTATAAGTTTTACCCCTAAGTAGTAAGTTTGGCCTGAGAATGCTGTCGACTCCTTCCACCAACCTTCATGAATCTATGAAATATACAGTTTTCTAAGCGTTGCTACTCAAAGTCAATATATTTGCATAAGTTTTACCCCTAAGTAGTAAGTTTGGCCTAAGAATGCTGTCGACTCCTTCCACCAACCTTCATGAATCGATGAAATATACAGTTTTCTAGGAGTTGCTACTCAAAGTCAATACATTTGCATTAATTTTACCCTTGAGTAGTAAGTTTGGCCTAAGAATGCTGTCGACTCCTTCCACCAATCTTCATGAATCGATGAAATATACAGTTTTCTAAGCGTTGCTACTCAAAGTCAATACATTTGCATAAATTTTACCCTTGAGTAGTAAGTTTGGCCTAAGAATGCTGTCGACTCCTTCCACCAACCTTCATGAATCGATGAAATATACAGTTTTCTAAGCGTTGCTAGTCAAAGTCAATACATTTGCATTAATTTTACCCTTGAATAGTATGTTTGGCCTAAGAATGCTGTCGACTCCTTCCACCAACCTTCATGAATCGATGAAATATACAGTTTTCTAAGCGTTGCTACTCATAACTTAATATAAAGCTGCTACTTTATGCTTAAAATGCTATTTCACTGTAGCTGCCAACCTATTATTTTTGCTACCCATTTATAGTATTTTATAACCAAAAACCAAATAATATACAACAAAAATTAATGCATAGACAAAATAAATATAAAAGTTATTATGATCGAAACTCAAAAGACTTAGAAAAATTAAACGTTGGGGAAAAAATTAGAATTTTGGATATTTTTAAAAAGACGTGGGAATCAGGAACAATCATAAAAAAAATATCGAATAGATCGTACAAAATTAAATTGATAACTGGGAATTATGTAGTCAGGAACAGGAAACACATCATAAAGGATTCACAACACAGACAGGACTTGCCTGACTACAATTTTTATTACGATGACATAACGCCAAAAACAAACGATCGTAATCAACAAATGGAATGTAATATTAATAGATTGAATAATAATTATGTAACTTCTTCTGGCAGGACAGTGAGGCCTCCGAATAGATGGGGCTACGAGTAAGAAGCCTGGTCAATAATAGAGAATTATTATTTACTTACATAAGAAAAATGAATATATAAAGAAGACAATGATCGAAATATAATAATCATTGTATACAGAAAATAAATTTATAGATGAGTTGGTATAATAAACTTCTAACTAGAATAATTGTATAACATAATTCTGTAATATATTGGAATTATAATAACTAAATACCTTTGTATACATTTGTAAAAAAAAAACACAATCATTGTACCTACCTAATTATGACACCGTAAGAATTTATCGAGTTAAATACTTATTGGTTGTTTTATGAAGGATAGTGTAGGTACAATCAATATTGCATGTCTTTGTATATTATGTATAATCTTTAATGATATTGTACGTCATGATTACTATTAGGAAAAATGGTATATATCTATAATTATATAAATATTGTTTGGGTTAAATGCCAAATATGTTTGTTAATTATTACGGAGGGAGATGTGAGGTAGTTCGTAAATATTGATTGTGCATGTACCGTCCCATTGAATAATATAATATAGATCAGTACGCATCTGGACATCGTGTTTGATTGCTGTGCCCACCCTGACAGTGGTAAGTACTTGGGGTATGGTGGTAAGTACTTGGGGTATGGTGGTAAGTACTTGGGGTATGGTAGTAAATACTTGGGGTATGGTGGTAAGTACTTGGGGTATGGTGGTAAGTACTTGGGGTATTTTATTTTATTTTTATTTTATTTTATTTTATTTGGGGAGCTTACAGCTAAATTTACAAAGTTACATACTAACTTAATATCTAAAAGCCATTAACAAGCTTCCACAGATTGAAAGAAAACACAATTTACATTAAGTTTAGAAAAGAAAGGAAAACATGAAACAGTAGGACTAGGGCCCTGTGCTGGGAGGTTTTCTGGCCACGTCTTTCCCTCAGCGTTACAGATTCCGATGTGGTAGTAGTTTTACAGCTAGTTTACATAATATGTAATTTAATTATGTTTGACGTTCAAAAATCGCTAACTTTGTAAGCCAATTTTGAAAAATAAATATTTTTTTGATTTTTTTTTTTTTTGTTTCTAAGACCATATGAAAAATACCTTAAAAATAGAAATATCTAAACAATAGAGGAAACGAAGTCTCTAACAAGTGTTTTTTTAGCACCTTGAATGCTGCCAGCAAATAGGTCCAAATTCAAGTTATGACCAAGCCTATTAAATAATATGGAACATCTCAGTAAAAAGCTGTTCTTTCTAAAGTTCGTGTGATAACGAGGGATGTGAAGCATTGAAGGATTCCTAAGCCTACGACAAGGAATTGCAAGCATAATCCTGCCGAGGAGCTGTGGACTATCAATTAAGCCTTGGGCTATCTTCATTAAGAGACAAATGTCCGCCATATCCCTCCGCAAAGACAAAGGTAATAAATGTAATTTCGCACAACGTAGAAAGTAGTCTTGCTTGGGCAAGTTAAACTTAAGGGCGAAGAACCGCATAAACCTCCTCTGAATTCGTTCAATATCCGATGAGTATTTGTTATAACACGGGTTCCACACCTCGGATGCATACTCCAAGTGAGTTCGAACATACGCACAGTAAAGTATTTTCAGCGTTTTCATACTTTTGAAGCACCTTCCAGCACGAATAATGAACCCTAAAGCTTTATATGCCCTATCGACGATGCTATGGATATGAAGATCAAAAACCAATTTATCATCATGCACTACTCCTAGATCCCGACTCGACTTAATATTATTGAGAGCTTGGTCGTCAATTTGGTAGACATAATTTAGTGTCTCGTTTACGGGTAAAGTTAATGTAAAAACATTTTGAAACATTAAGGTCCAGTTTATTGAATTTACAATAGTTATCTAGCCTGAGCAAGTCATCTTGCAAGAGCTGTGCATCAGTTGGATTGCGAATTGCCTTAAAAATCTTCATATCGTCAGCGAATAACAGGAAATCAGAATTGAGGAAACAAGTGCTAATGCCGTTAACAAATATCACAAACAGCAATGGTCCCAGCAGTGAACCCTGGGGCACCCCAGATGGTATACTAACCCAAGAGGAGATGAGTCCATTCAGTACCACAGCCTGTGACCTGTTGTGAACATAAGAAGTGAACCATCGGTAAAGATCGCCATGAATGCCCAAAGCAAAGAGTTTGCGAAGTAGGATGCTGTGATCTATACGATCAAATGCCTTCGTATAGTCAGTGTAGACAACATCAACCTGATAACCATCATCCATGCTTCTGGTAAGATAATCGTTGAAGAGAATAAGATTCGAAACCGTGGATCTCCCCTTAACGAAGCCATGCTGCTGCGGGATGAGAAAAGGTTTGATGCCACCGTACAACCGATTGAAAACGACCCGCTCGAGTAGCTTTGCCAATAGGCATAATTTTGAGATAGGTCTATAATTTTCAACTGCATTTTTGGAATCTTTTTTATGAATTGGCGTTATTAACGCTGTTTTCCACTTAATGGGCATTATACCTTCACTTAGCGATCGGTTGAATAATTTAGTAACGGGAATAGATATAACATTAGCACAATTAATAAGAAAAATACCCGGTATTGCATCCGGCCCTGCTGATTTACTAGGATCTATCTGCTTCAATAACTTACATATCCGATCTGAGTGAACACGTACAGAAGATACATCCCCTGGAGTTGTAGTGTCGACCGGTGATACAGACGCAGCTACTTGGTCAGAATGTAGAAATGTAGATTTAAAGTATGTAGCAATAAACTCGCATATAGATGAACCACTAGCACTAGACTGGCCTATGTAAATCACTGTGGCAGGGTAAGATCCACTTTTCTTTTTAGATTTTAAATAGGACCAAAACATCTTAGGGTTACTAGCTATAAGTTTTTCAATATTTTGTATATACCTGTTGTAGCAGCTACTTTCAACAGTTTTAACTCTATCGCGAAGCATTTTAAATGTTATTTCGTCTGATTTGTTACCGTAAATTTTGAATTTGTTTAAATATTTAAACTTTTTTTTTATAATTTTAATTAGTGGGGTATTATACCACGGTGGATATTTATAGCTCTTTGTATATCTAGTTGGAATAAATTGGTCCCTAAGTTTATATAAAATAGAGTAAAAAAGTTCAACAGCCTCGTCAATGCTGCCCGCACTAAGAATAGTCTCCCAATCGAACTCTGACAAGTGTTTACAAATATTCTCATAGTCACCACGATGGTACGAGTATACTAATCGTTTAGGTGTTTTAAGAGCGTGAAGTGCAACAAACGTAGGCTGGATGAATAGACTGGGATGGAGTGGATCTTCAGGTATAAGCGGATCTATACATCTAGAAACAGATACTAAATCATTACATAAAACTAAGTCTAAAATTCCATTTTTTATATTTTTGTGACTATTGAATTGCTGGAGGTTACACACATTTAGTGTATTTATGAATTCAATCTTGCGATAATCCGTAATTACTGATGGCTGTAAACCTGACTCACCCTCTAACCATAAAATATCGCTCATATTAAAATCACCAACTACAAGAAATGTATCGGTAACTTACACACAAGTTGCATCGAACAAATAATAACCCGTTTGCGGCATTGAATAGCACGGCGTAGGCAGTTACGCACATAAAAAAAGACGATTAGGTTAACGATGTTATTCAAACTTTTTAAGCGATTGAAGTTAGTAAGTGACGAATTAAAAGCATATGTTCTAAAATAAAATATTAACAAGTATAAAGATGTTATTAACAAAATTTTAATAGATCTTGATCGTTTTTTATCAATATTATGGTGGTTAGTACAAGTACTGGGTATGGTGGTAAGTACTTGGGGTATGGTGGTAAGTACTTGGGGTATGGTAGTAAGTACTTGGGGTATGGTAGTAAATACTTGGGGTATGGTGGTAAGTACTTGGGGTATGGTAGTAAATACTTGGGGTATGGTGGTAAGTACTTGGGGTATGGTGGTAAGTACTTGGGGTATGGTGGTAAGTACTTGGGGTATGGTGGTAAGTACTTGGGGTATGGTGGTAAGTACTTGGGGTATGGTGGTAAGTACTTGGGGTATGGTAGTAAGTACTTGGGGTATGGTGGTAAGTACTTGGGGTATGGTGGTAAGTACTTGGGGTATGGTGGTAAGTACTTGGGGTATGGTAGTAAGTACTTGGGGTATGGTAGTAAATACTTGGGGTATGGTGGTAAGTAATTGGGGTATGGTAGTAAGTACTTGGGGTATGGTAGTAAATACTTGGGGTATGGTGGTAAGTACTTGGGGTATGGTGGTAAGTACTTGGGGTATGGTGGTAAGTACTTGGGGTATGGTGGTAAGTACTTGGGGTATGGTGGTAAGTACTTGGGGTATGGTGGTAAGTACTTGTGGTATGGTGGTAAGTACTTGGGGTATGGTGGTAAGTACTTGGGGTATGGTGGTAAGTACTTGGAGTATGGTGGTAAGTACTTGGGGTATGGTGGTAAGTACTTGGGGTATGGTGGTAAGTACTTGGGGTATGGTAGTAAGTACTTGGGGTATGGTAGTAAGTACTTGGGGTATGGTGGTAAGTACTTGGGGTATGGTAGTAAGTACTTGGGGTATGGTAGTAAATACTTGGGGTATGGTGGTAAGTACTTGGGGTATGGTAGTAAGCACTTGGGGTATGGTAGTAAGTACTTGGGGTATGGTGGTAAGTACTTGGGGTATGGTGGTAAGTACTTGGGGTATGGTGGTAAGTACTTGGGGTATGGTGGTAAGTACTTGGGGTATGGTAGTAAGTACTTGGGGTATAGTGGTAAGTACTTGGGGTATGGTAGTAAGTACTTGGGGTATGGTGGTAAGTACTTGGGGTATGGTGGTAAGTACTTGGGGTATGGTGGTAAGTACTTGGGGTATGGTGGTAAGTACTTGGGGTATGGTGGTAAGTACTTGGGGTATGGTGGTAAGTACTTGGGGTATGGTGGTAAGTACTTGGGGTATGGTGGTAAGTACTTGGGGTATGGTAGTAAGTACTTGGGGTATGGTGGTAAGTACTTGGGGTTTGGTACCAAGTACTTGGGGTATGGTAGTAAGTACTTGGGGTATGGTAGTAAGTACTTGGGGTATGGTAGTAAATACTTGGGGTATGGTGGTAAGTACTTGGGGTATGGTAGTAAGCACTTGGGGTATGGTAGTAAGTACTTGGGGTATGGTAGTAAGTACTTGGGGTATGGTAGTAAGTACTTGGGGTTTGGTACCAAGTACTTGGGGTATGGTAGTAAGTACTTGGGGTTTGGTACCAAGTACTTGGGGTATGGTAGTAAGTACTTGGGGTATGGTAGTAAGTACTTGGGGTTTGGTACCAAGTACTTGGGGTATGGTAGTAAGTACTTGGGGTATGGTGGTAAGTACTTGGGGTATGGTGGTAAGTACTTGGGGTATGGTGGTAAGTACTTGGGGTATGGTAGTAAGTACTTGGGGTATAGTAGTAAGTACTTGGGGTATAGTAGTAAGTACTTGGGGTATGGTAGTAAGTACTTGGGGTATGGTAGTAAGTACTTGGGGTATGGTGGTAAGTACTTGGGGTATGGTGGTAAGTACTTGGGGTATGGTAGTAAGTACTTGGGGTATGGTGGTAAGTACTTGGGGTATGGTAGTAAGTACTTGGTGTCTCCCTAAAGCTGACCAGTTTCCGAAGGTCTGGAAGTTTTCCGGGAGCCTTGAGACCGATCCGATCAATTTGACTTTACAAATGCACTAGTCACCCCTACGATTTTTGAAAATTCCCCTCGATTTATTTGGTCTGCCATCATCAGACCCTGACTTCCTTGACATGGGACCACCTTGGGAATATCTCCTTTCGATCAAAAAAAGAATTATCAAAATCGGTTCATACACGACGAAGTTATCCCCGAACAAACATAAAACAAATATACATACGGTCGAATTGAGAACCTCCTCCTTTTTTGAAGTCGGTAAAAACAAAAGCTGTTGTCAATTCATTGAGTATGAGTATGACGGCGCCTCATAGAGCGCCATCTGTACGGATTAGAGTGAACTACGCTGACGTTCGCTCTAGCGGAACGTCGTTTGCATATGGCGGCAGGGCGGTCGTCTTGTCAGTGTGACAGTTCGAGGGACAGCCGCCTGCGCACCGTACCCGCGACAGATCGCTTTAAATCCGAGGAATCCTTAACCATTTCTGTTGATTAATAGTGATTTATGTGCCTTAATAGTGTGATACAATAATTTAGAAGTTCATTTTGTTTCAAAGTACTTTAAATTAAATAACGTGTGATTAAGTAACTATTAAATTGTTTTAACTACCCACGTCCAGTGCTACATTAGAAAAATGACTGAGTCCGATGAAGGCCCTACTGCGCCTTTAAGTACAATTATTTGTTATACAATAAACGGCCGCGTGTGGACCCGAAGCGCTCACTCGGTTTTATTTTATTAAATGCACTGCTATTGTATCTGTTGTTTCTATTACACTCCACACGACTGAAGATTATACCCCTACCCGCCCTGTCTCGGTTACGAACCGTGAAGAAAGCGATATTTAACGTAAATAGTAACGTATATCTGGAGTATGTCTACCCCGTAAGGATACTGTCATCACAGCCTTTCACAAAATCAATCAAGAACACCGTATTTTAATTTCTTAAGACCGCAGAAACGGATGATGCGATAAGTAAACATTTTACCCTCCCTGAGCCGGAGGTCTCGCAAAAGAACACAAAAAGCAACAAAGCTGCCGGACCGGATGAAATACCCCGAATTTCTACAACATTTTGGAAAAATAAGTAAATAAGTAAATGATTGAATGAGTGAATGAGTAAATAAGTAAATAAATAAGAAAAGAAGAAATCCAAAAATTGTCAAAATTGTGAGTGGTTTTTTCTATGCAGATATGTGACCGTGGCTTCCTAATAAATCGCAACAGGGAGGGTGGGGGGGCGATTTTTTTGCGTTCCCGGCGTCCTAGACCCGCGAGAGAGGCCTTAAAATTTTCGTAAAGACGAGGGCTACCATATAACGCAATAAAATAGAGAGACTTCTAAAACATTTTGTTGCACTAGACTGATATTTCGAAATTTCTTTGCTAATAACACGAAAAATACATGAATACTCAAAAAAAAATATTTAAACCTATTAAATTGCAAAAAATATAACGGCCAGAACAAAAACCAAACCCTACCCACACCCGACACAAAGAAAATTGAAACGTAATTATACCCTAACCTAAAACCATGTAAACCAAAATAACCCAAATATACCAAAACTAAACCCAAGCCTAACCCAAACCCAAACCTAACAAAACCCAAACCTAAAAAAAACCCAAACCTAAAAAAATTCAAACCAAACCCAAACCTAACCCAAACCCAAACCTAACCCAAACACAAACTTAACAAAAACCTAACCTAACAAAAACCAAACCTAAAAAAACCCAAACCTAACAAAATCCAAACCTAAAAACCAAACCTAACAAAACCCAAACCTAACGAAACCCAAACCTAACAAAACCCAAACCTAAGAGACCCAAACCTAACAAAACCCAAACTGAAAAAAACCCAACCCAAAAAAACCCAAACCTAACAAAATTAAAACCAAACCCAAGCCTAACCCAAACCCAAACCAAACCTAACCCAAACCTAAACCAAACCTAACCCAAACCTAACCCAAACCTAACCCAAACCTAACCCAAACCTAACCCAAACCCAAACCTAACAAAACTCAAACCTAACAAAACCCAAACCTAATCAAACCGAAGCATAACAAAATTCAAACCAAACCCAAACCTAACCCAAACCTAACCCAAACCCAAACCATACCTAAACCTAACCCAAACACAAACCTAACAAAACCCAAGCCTAACCCAAACCTAACACAAACCTAACCCAAACCTAACCCAAACCTAAACCTAAAAAAAATTTAAACCAAACCCAAACCTAATCCAAACCCAAACCTAATCCAAACCCAAACCAAACCCAAACCTAAAAAAAAAAAATTTAAACCAAACCCAAACCTAATCCAAACCCAAACCTAACCCAAACCTAAACTTAACAAAACCCAAACCTAACCCAAACCCAAACTTAACAAAAACCAAACCTACAAAAACCAAACCTAAAAAAACCCAAACCTAACAATATCCAAACCTAAGAAAAACCAAACCTAACAAAACCCAAACCTAATAAAACCCTAACCTAAGAAACCCAAACCAAACAAAACCCTAACCTACCTTTGCACCTTTACTACCATCACTATGTATGACCACATTTACTGCAATAAAATTCATTTCATTTCATTTCGTTTCATTTCATTTCATTTCAAAACCAAACCTAACAAAACCCAAGCCTAACCCAAACCTAACAAAATTCAAACCAAACCCAAACCTAAATAAACCCAAACCTAACAAAACCCAAACCTAACAAAACGCATACCTAACAAAACACAAACCTAACCCAAACCTAAACAAACCCAAACCTAACAAAATTAAAAACAAACCCAAGCCTAACCCAAAGCCAAAGCAAACCCAAACCTAACAAAACCCATACCTAACAAAACACAAACCTAACCCAAACCCAAGCCTAGCCCAAACCCAAACCTAACAAATCTCAAACCTAACAAAACCCAAAACTAAACAAACCCCAAACATAACAAAATTCAAACCAAACGCAAGCAAGCAAGCAAGCAAGCAAGCAAGCAAGCAAGCAAGCAAGCAAGCAAGCAAGCAAGCAAGCAAGCAAGCAAGCAAGCAAGCAAGCAAGCAAGCAAGCAA